>NC_034176.2:59392722-59992722 GCF_002021735.2 Oncorhynchus kisutch
TGTCCACGTATTCTAAGTCAGAGCCGTCCAGAGTAGTGATGTTGGACAGGCGGGTAGGTGCAGGTAGCGATCGGTTGAAGAGCATGCATTTAGTTTTACTTGTATTTAAGAGCAATTGGAGGCCACGGAAGGAGAGTTGTATGGCATTGAAGCTTGCCTGGAGGGTTGTTAACACAGTGTCCAAAGAAGGGCCGGAAGTATACAGAATGGTGTCGTCTGCGTAGAGGTGGATCAGGGACTCACCAGCAGCAAGAGCGACCTCATTGATGTATACAGAGAAGAGAGTCGGTCCAAGAATTGAACCCTGTGGCACCCCCATAGAGACTGCCAGAGGTCCGGACAGCAGACCCTCCGACTTGACACACTGAACTCTATCAGAGAAGTAGTTGGTGAACCAGGCGAGGCAATCATTTGAGAAACCAAGGCTGTCGAGTCTGCCGATGAGGATATGGTGATTGACAGAGTCGAAAGCCTTGGCCAGATCAATGAATACGGCTGCACAGTAATGTTTCTTATCGATGGCGGTTAAGATATCGTTTAGGACCTTGAGCGTGGCTGAGGTGCACCCATGACCAGCTCTGAAACCAGATTGCATAGCAGAGAAGGTATGGTGAGATTCGAAATGGTCGGTAATCTGTTTGTTGACTTGGCTTTCGAAGACCTTAGAAAGGCACGGTAGGATAGATATAGGTCTGTAGCAGTTTGGGTCAAGAGTGTCCCCCCCTTTGAAGAGGGGGATGACCGCAGCTGCTTTCCAATCTTTGGGAATCTCAGACGACACGAAAGAGAGGTTGAACAGGCTAGTAATAGGGGTGGCAACAATTTCGGCAGATAATTTTAGAAAGAAAGGGTCCAGATTGTCTAGCCCGGCTGATTTGTAGGGGTCCAGATTTTGCAGCTCTTTCAGAACATCAGCTGAATGGATTTGGGAGAAGGAGAAATGGGGAAGGCTTGGGCGAGTTGCTGTTGGGGGTGCAGTGCTGTTGTCCGGGGTAGGAGTAGCCAGGTGGAAAGCATGGCCAGCCGTAGAAAAATGCTTATTGAAATTCTCAATTATGGTGGATTTATCAGTGGTGACAGTGTTTCCTATCTTCAGTGCAGTGGGCAGCTGGGAGGAGGTGTTCTTATTCTCCATGGACTTTACAGTGTCCCAGAACTTTTTTGAGTTAGTGTTGCAGGAAGCAAATTTCTGCTTGAAAAAGCTAGCCTTGGCTTTTCTAACTGCCTGTGTATAATGATTTCTAGCTTCCCTGAACAGCTGCATATCACGGGGGCTGTTCGATGCTAATGCAGAACGCCATAGGATGTTTTTGTGTTGGTTAAGGGCAGTCAGGTCTGGGGAGAACCAAGGGCTATATCTGTTCCTGGTTCTAAATTTCTTGAATGGGGCATGTTTATTTAAGATGGTTAGGAAGGCATTTAAAAAAAATATCCAGGCATCCTCTACTGACGGGATGAGATCAATATCCTTCCAGGATACCCCGGCCAGGTCGATTAGAAAGGCCTGCTCGCAGAAGTGTTTCAGGGAGCGTTTTACAGTGATGAGTGGAGGTCGTTTGACCGCTGACCCATTACGGATGCAGGCAATGAGGCAGTGATCGCTGAGATCTTGGTTGAAGACAGCAGAGGTGTATTTAGAGGGGAAGTTGGTTAGGATGATATCTATAAGGGTGCCCGTGTTTAAGGTTTTGGGGAGGTACCTGGTAGGTTCATTGATTATTTGTGTGAGATTGAGGGCATCAAGTTTAGATTGTAGGATGGCTGGGGTGTTAAGCATGTTCCAGTTTAGGTCGCCTAGCAGCACGAACTCTGAAGATAGATGGGGGGCAATCAGTTCACATATGGTGTCCAGAGCACAGCTGGGGGCAGAGGGTGGTCTATAGCAGGCGGCAACGGTGAGAGACTTGTTTTTAGAGAGGTGGATTTTTAAAAGTAGAAGTTCAAATTGTTTGGGTACAGACCTGGATAGTAGGACAGAACTCTGCAGGCTATCTTTGCAGTAGATTGCAACACCGCCCCCTTTGGCAGTTCTATCTTGTCTGAAAAATGTTGTAGTTTGGAATTAAAACTTCTGAATTTTTGGTGGTCTTCCTAAGCCAGGATTCAGACACAGCTAGAACATCCGGGTTGGCAGAGTGTGCTAAAGCAGTGAATAGAACAAACTTAGGGAGGAGGCTTCTAATGTTAACATGCATGAAACCAAGGCTATTACGGTTACAGAAGTCATCAAAAGAGAGCGCCTGGGGAATAGGAGTGGAGCTAGGCACTGCAGGGCCTGGATTCACCTCTACATCGCCAGAGGAACATAGGAGGAGTAGAATAAGGGTACGGCTAAAAGCTATGAGAATTGGTCGTCTAGAACGTCTGGAACATAGAGTAAAAGGAGGTTTCTGGGGGCGATAAAATAGCATCAAGGTATAATGTACAGACAAATGTATGGTAGGATGTGAATACAGTGGAGGTAAACCTAGGTATTGAGTGATGAAGAGAGAGATATTGTCTCTAGAAACATCGTTGAAACCAGGAGATGTCATTGCATGTGTGGGTGGTGGAACTAATAGGTTGGATAAGGTATAGTGAGCAGGACTAGAGGCTCTACAGTGAAATAAGCCAATAAACACTAACCAGAACAGAAATGGACAAGACATATTGACATTAAGGATAGGCATGCTTAGTCGAGTGATCAAAAGGGTCCGGTGAGTGGAGAGGTTGGTTGGTGATTTAGACAGCTAGCCAGGGCATCGGTAGCAAGCTAGCATAGGATGGAGGTCTGTTAGCCACCCCTTACGTTCCGTCAGTAGATTAGTGGGGTTCCGTGTGGTAGAGGGGATTAATCCAAATCACACAACAACAACAAAAATAAAAACAATAGATATAGTTATAGAGGCCCAAGAAGAAAAGATAATAATAATAATTTAAAAAATAATTTAAAAAATAATAATAATAAAAATAAAAAAAATATAAAAAAAAATTGTCCGATTGTCTATTCAGATAGCAGCCGGTAAGACAGCTAACGGTTAGCAGGCCGCAGATGGGCGTTCAGGTAACGTCGCGACGGAGGAGCCGGCCGAATAACTCCTTCGGGTAGATAACGTCGGCAGTCCAGTTGTGAAGGCTCGGTGGGGCTCCGCGAAGGCAGTAAAACGGGTCCGGATAGGTGACTGCAGCCCAGGTGTGATTGATGGAACTCAGGAGTGATTGACGGAGCTTGCTAGCTCCGGAATAATTGATGTTTGCTCCGGAATCGACGAAGGCCGATGGTCACACGGATAGCAGCTAGCTAGCTGTGAGATCCGGGTATGAATGTCCAGGGACATGGAGAGAAAAATTGGTCCGGTATGTTCCGTTCCGAGCCGCGCTGCGCCGTACAGAACTGGCGATAGATTTTCGAGCTAAAGGATAGCTGATGACCACAAACCGTGGTTAGCTGAATATTAACGATTTGCCAGTAAAGGAGCTAACTAGCTTCTGGATTAGCTTCTGGCTAGTTTCAGGCTAGCTTCTTGGAGTTTCTGGCTAGCTTCTTGGAGGATTACAGATCTGAGGTAAATAATACTTTTTTATAAATATACATTGGTGAGGCGGGTTGCAGGAGAGTGTTTTGAAGATGAGTTGATGGAAAATAAAAATAAAATGTATGTGAAAAAGTTGTAAATATATATATATACAGGACACGACAAGACGAGGACAAAAGACGTCTGAACTGCTATGCCACCTTGGAGAAAGTGTGTGTGTGTGTGTGTGTGTGGATATAGTACTAGTGGATTGGATGGTCAGTGTGTGTGTGGGTGGATATAGTACTAGTGGAATGGAAGGTCAGTGTGTGTGTGTGTGTGTGTGTGTGGATATAGTACTAGTGGAATGGAAGGTCAGTGTGTGGGTGGATATAGTACTAGTGGAACGGAAGGTCAGTGTGTGTGTGTGTGTGTGAATATAGTACTAGTGGAATGGCAGGTCAGTGTGTGTGTGTGTGAATATAGTACTAGTGGAATGGCAGGTCAGTGTGTGTGTGTGTGTGTGTGTGTGTGTGTGTGTGTGTGTGTGTGTGTGTGTGTGTGTGTGTGTTTGGATACGGTACTAGTGGAATGGAAGGTCAGTGTGTGTGTGTGGATATAGTACTAGTGGAAGGAAGGTCAGTGTGTGTGTGTGTGCGAATATAGTACTAGTGGAACGGAAGGTCAGTGTGTGTGTGTGTGAATATAGTACTAGTGGAATGGAAGGTCAATGTGTGTGTGTATATAGTACTAGTGGAATGGAAGGTCAGTGTGTGTGTGTATATAGTACTAGTGGAATGGAAGGTCAATGTGTGTGTGTGTGGATATAGTACAAGTGGAATGGAAGGTCAGTGTGTTTGGATGTAACTGACGGGTGGATTTGGTGTTTACATGCTATAACAGTATGGGTTTGGTAAATCAGAATCACAAACAACAATTATAGATTTTTCATATTGTCTAAGTCTCCATGCACACACACCATGAGGAGAAGCAGTAAACCAATGTGCTGTGACTTTGATTCCCTTCCTCATTTGCATTGTTTTGACAAGCCAAATTAGGGTGGGCACACTAATTGGATAACAAGCAGGGCAGTCAGACAGAAGCGGGGTAGAGACATGTTGACCGGGTCACAGGAAAAGTGGAGTCTGGGTTAGCTTTACTGATAGCCCCACTGACAAGAACGGGGTATGCTACTTTGATGTGAGAGCAATTGCAAGATATATCTAATTAAAAAACAATTTAAATCGCTGATCGTGTTAGTACTTAAGCAGACTGCAAGTGTCAGGGTTTAAATGGATTATGCCTACCCCTTGTGCCAGACTGCCATTGACCTACAGTGTGAGGAGCACCAAATGATCATGTCTGCTGTGTTAGTGTGACTTCTTTTACACATACACACACTCCACCGCCCTGAAGAGTGTACGGTCATCCTCACTGAAACAACTCACATCTATCACATAAAATATCCTGACATCATAAAGCTGCCCTTTTAATGATGATTAGCATTCCTTAATGGATTTAGGTGGTCTGCTATCCCTTTCGCTATCCCTTCTGCCAGTGAGCACTCCCTTGAGTTAGATAGCAATGAGGGTAAGCCAATGAGGGTAAGCCATTTTCATTAGTGACCTCCTTTCTCTTTCTAGAAATACCCCCCATGACTGCAACACACACCTCCAGTTCTAAGCGGTGTGATGTTCTTCTCCTGACGGGGGCTATATTATTAAGCAAGGAAACCATTGCACAAGAAACTGTGTGAAACAGTGTTAACCAGCGGGGCACTTGCTTTCACTGTATGAGAGAGTGGGTGGGCGGACTGCCTGGGTAGAACCAATCATATGTAAAAATAGCCCCCTAGACGCTCTAGAAATATCCTAACTCTTCAGAGAAAACACAGGTCTTTCATCATCTTTACTAAAACATGAACTCTACAAAGTACACAATGCTCTCATTAGTAGGAGATTACGTCTCAAGTGTGTATAAACCGGTGCCACAAAGGCTAGTATGTACTGAAAAACAGTAAGTGGCATACTTGTACACTCTCAACCCTGTGCACAATGGAGAGGGCTGAAAAGAAATCACTATTCCTCAAAATGGCTGCCTATTTACCTGCTCCTTGATGCCACTGACAGATGCTGCCAGGGAGTAATAAGACAGGAAGAGGACATCTGAGGAGGCGATTAAAAGAAACGTGCATAATGCAAACTAACTCTGGGGAGTTCAAATGCAAACCACAACTACCAAGTTGCGCGACTGTTGCAAAATACACTAACGGTCGAAAGTTTTAGAACACCTACTCATTCAAGTGTTTTTCAGATTTTTTAAAACTATTTTCTACTTTGTAGAATAATAGTGAAAGACATCAAAACCATACAATAACACATATGGAATCAAGTAGTAACCAAAAAAGTGTGAAACCAATGAGACTATATTTAATTTTTCAAAGTAGTCACCCTTTGCCTTGATGACAGCTTCGCATACTTTTGGCATTCTCTCAACCAGCTTCATGAGGTAGTCACCTGGAACGTGTAATTTCTTTCCTTCTTAATGCATTTGAGCCAATCAGATGTGTTGTGACAAGGTAGGTGGGGTATACAGAAGATTGCCCTATTTGGTAAAAGACCAAGTCCATATTATGGCAAGAACAGCTCAAATAAGCAAAGAGAAACAACAGTCCATCATTACTATAAGACATGAAGGTCAATTAATATGGAAAATGTAAAGAACTTTGAAAGTTTCTTCAAGTGCAGTCACAAAAACCATCAAGCGCTATGATGAAAATGGCTCTTATGAGGACCGCCACAGGAATGGAAGACCCAGAGTTACCTCTGCTGCAGAGGATACGTTCATTTGAGTTGCCAGCCTCAAATTGCACTCCTCTTTCTCTTCTGGTTAGAGCCAGTTTACGCTGTACTGTGAAAGGAGTAGGACACAGCATTGTATGAGATCTTCAGGTTCTTGGCAATTTCTCACATGGAATAGCCTTCAATTCACAGAACAAGAATAGACTGATGAGTTCCCGAAGAAAGTACTTTGTTTCTGGACATTTTGAGCCTGTAATTGAACCCACAATTGCTGATGCTCCAGATACTCAACTAGTCTAAAAGAAGGCCAGTTTATTTGCTTCTTTAAATCAGAAAAACAGTTTTCAGCTGTGCTAACATAACTGCAAAAGGGTTTTCTAATTATCAATTAATCTTTTAAAATGATAATCTTGGATTAGCTAACACAACGTGGCATTGGAACACAGGAGTGATGGTTGCCATACTTTGAAGCTCATGCTATATTCTGGCTGGTATAGTTGAAATTCATCCTTTCGGCGTGTTGACCGTCACTTTCACGTTGAAATTCGATGCTGATTTTGTTAGGTTACCTGAGCCCTTTTAACGTAGGACCGTCACCCTAACGTCCTCAGACAGAAAGTTACATTTTCGTCACAGAGAGGGCTGTGTTTCAGACAACCCATGTCTGTTCACTTGGACTGGGGCTTCTGAGTGAGCAGAGTGGTGTTCTTCTAAAGCAAAAAAATTACATTTCATTTTTTCAAAAATAGTTTCATATTTAAACATAAATTGCACAGCAATTCCATATGAATCTGATAACTACAATGTGTAGATTTTCCAAGATACAGTTTATGTCATCCTATCATCAGTAATCATGTCTCAGACGCCAACCGAACTAACATCATACTCATTAAGTCCCAACGCATATTTTCAACTGGTTGGATTACCGAAATATGGTTCCATTTCCCATCTTTTGATGTCACCAGACTCTCTATGTTAACAAAGGGATTTTCAATAGTCACATCGCTAGAGTCGAGAGAGGAAAACGGGGAAAGGTATTTATGGGGGTCATAAACCTCCCCAACTCAGGCCAACGTCATGACAGAAATAATGCACTCTAGAATGCCCTTCTAGCCAATCAGAAAAACAGCATTCAACAATGCCATTGTATAATTCAGCAATAAGGTAGGCCTGAAGGGGTGTGGTGTATGGCCAGCATACCACAGCTAAGGGCTGTTCTTAGACACGACGCAACCCACGAGGTGCCTTACTGCCATTACAAAACTAGTTACAAAAGGTAATTAGAACAGTAAACAAGTCATTTTGTGTCATACCCGTGGCTTTCAGCCAATCAGCATTCAGGGCTCGAATGACCTGGTTTATAATTCAAAATATAGCTTTTTTTGCAGAATATTACAGCCACTATTCCATGTGTTCTACATGTAAGCACGTGCGGCAGCATAGGATACTGAGCACAGACAAGTAAAATAATACAACTTAAAATTATGATAGTTCTTTTGAAATTAAATTATATTAAAAAAATTTTTTTATGAACTGTTATAAGAAAATAATAATGCATTTCTTTGTGATGGTGTACAACACTTGTGGTGTTTTGTGGTTTTACATATAGCCTACAGTAACAAACTAATGACAATTTTATTTTGTTTGTATTTTAAATGGTAGGCCTACCTAAAACCTTCCTAAACACAAGCAAATTATATAATTTTTGCAATAGCATTAGTGTTTAATATTTTCTCCAACATCGACAAATTTACCTTCCTGGGAAATTTGCAACCACACCGGTAATATCCCGGTATTGCTTTTCAAACTGAAAATGCTATTTAAAAGCATAATAGCAGTCATGGTTTTACCACTGTAAATGGAGAAATATAGACAAGAATCTATATAGTTTCTTGTTGTAATTGGCACAATTTAATCAACTCAAAGTTTTGTCAAAGTCACCACACTACTTTGTTGATGTATCCTAAACGTAGGTTACTATCCTACAGCTTAGTGGAAATTACATTCGTTTCAGCTTACCTTTGACTGAAAGATGTCACCCAGCTTGTTGTCTCTCCCCTGGCATATGGCTATCAGTGGGATTTAGGAAGGTTGTGGCTGTTTTTACATGATGATATGATAACCTGCTTATTGCAGTGACTGTCACAGAGAACATCTCCGGCTAAACAAATAGGCTTAGTAGAGGAGATTCAGCACCATGGATAGCGCCGCGGTTGATCAAAGTCCTGCAAACCTGACTCATCAAGCCCATGCACTTGCATTGTTCTATGATGTTACTATAACAAATGTTGCAAATGTCTATTTCCTCGAGCGCGTTTGTGGACACAATGTATTGGACATTTTGTTAACAGTGAGTAGCTGCAGTTTATATGTTCATCCTCTACCAGTGCCACTAAGCTAGTTTGGGGATTTGTGAATGTGAGATGGAGATCGCCTTCAGTAACTGAGTCGAGATGTCACGTGTAGCCTAGCATTGCAATTTATAGAAGTCATGTAAGTAAGGGCCATTTTCTATTGGGGACTTTAAGTTGAGTAGGCGGAATATGGTCGGCTGCTTGCGTTGTGATGACTGGTCTAATGTATGAATGAAGCTAAAGTTGATGTCAGTTTCGGGCAGCTATTCACACATGCATATTTTGTATTTTTGCATTAGTGCAGCATAAAAATGGTAGGCCATATTATTGGTCCACAACATTAGAATTCTCGGGAAATGGCAGGTGCTTGGTCGGGACAGTCTCGAGATACCGCTTACTGGTATTAAACCCTAAACAGCATATATTTATTATACTGTTAGAATGCATTGGCTCAGAACGGGATAACTAGATGTCTCGCTTTTCTAGTGTTAGTATTCAGAGTAGAGAAACACATGATTTTTGTATGACTTCGGGTCCAAATTCTACAAAGATCCAGCAAAAAAAAAAAAGGACCATATACATTTCAGGTAAAATAACAACCCATTGCTCGTCTTCCAGGATAAATTAGCTAGCAATAGCAAGATAGCTAAATGTCAATGCATGTCATGTGTGTTTTATATTCGCTCAAATTAATATAGTTGTTTCACAGTTGGTTTTAATATTTTAACCTGCGTGTCATGATCGCTTCTGGTGTGGATGGACAAAATCAACATGCGCACGATGGCACATGGGCGTGTCCGGTGTAGTCAGTATGTTATGAAAGCAAACAAACGCAAACCCACCCAACCACATCCAAGCTAAATCTCCCTCCCTCCCACAGTGAGAGGATGGTAGGTGTTTGATGAGTGCTGGTGCGTCGTGATATGATTGGCAGCTGAGAGAGGCGAGCGAAGGGAAAAGAACACACCTACTGATCTGCAAGATGGGCATGATTCCCCAGAAGGAGACGATTCACAGCTTCAAAAGCACTGCTGCCAGCCATACTCAAAGTCTGTGTCTGTCTTCAGAGACAGCTGGAGATCAAAGACTTTCCAAACAACATTAGCAAGCTGAGACCACATTGACCACAACACACCTGTCATTCATCTCAGAGACAAGCTGTAAGGTCAGAGAGACTGGCCTCAATTGGTCATGGTTGTGGCTTCAAATGCATGGTCAAGTTCAATTCCATAGACCGCCACCAAAAGTTATGTTATAGAAACGCTGCTATGACTGGTTTGTTTGAGTCGAGCATAGATGTTCACTTTGGGCCTGAGCTATTTGACTGAATCAGTCCTCTCCTGATATGATTTGAATCGACAAATGAATACTAATGCATTCTCTCATCATGTACTTAATAAATAGATCAATTCATTATGCTAGTAGTGTTGGACTTAACGTAATCCTTTTGTCTGTCCTAGTCTGTCGGGACGTACAGTGGGAGGGACAAACCATTGAACTCAGTTACAAAAATCAATAAGCCAGAATAAATGGACTTAGACTTGAAAAGGTTTCGGGAGAATGCTGTGGGCCATAAGCCCTTGTCAACCCCCCCTACCCTTGTCCAAACATCTTCACCATAAATCAACATGTCGTGCCGCCCCTCGTCCCACTCCAACCATTGTGCCCAAGAGCCAAAACCGTTTAATGCAGAACGTTAATTATATTTCAAACTAAACGGATGGAGAACGCCGGCTATTATCTCCAGGCTGAGCTGTGGCGGTCCGTCGATCATGTTTCTCTCATGGCGGGGAGCGACTTTGATCTGCAAAGCGGGGAGAATGGAAGAGGGGGAAAGAAAGAAAAACACTCAAGTTTTAATGGCTCTCCAGTGTGCTTAACGGAGAGGGAGAAGCCATGTCATGAGATACTATCCAACATGATCAATGGAAAGGGAAATCGCTACATCTGGGGATTCTTCACTGTCAAAGTTAGTGTGCTCCTGGCTGCCGGTGGGCTGGTCCACTGCTCCCGAGGTAGGAGACCGAAGACTGGAACAAGTAGAGCTCCTTCCTCGCCTACACAAACTGTGTTGATTATATTATTACAAACAGCCACTTCATTTGTGGAGGACGGTAAGTGAGATGCCAACGTGCTGCACAGCAAGATACCTTCCTGATGAAAAATAAGAGACTATTGTTAAAAGTAGTCTCCTTTCCGCCATTATTATTGGCATTTCAGAAAATGGAATTATATGAATTAAGGAACAGCAGCAAATGGTGGTAAGCGACGGGCTAAACATAGAGATACTTAGGGGACGCTAGCCAAAGAGCGCAGCATTTGGCTGAATCAGAAAGCCAAGCTGAGTATTGTAGCAATTTCTTGAAAGAGGAAAAAAGGTCCACGGACCATGGACACAGGGATGGTTGCAGTTGGCTGAAATGGAGCAGATGGCCGGATGCTGTCCAGGGGGGACACAGTAACTAATTTGGTTCCTGGTTTCTGGACACATTAAGAAAAGCAGATTAGATGTGCCAAGAGTGGTGGCGGGTTGGTCGTTGGTATTGCAATCCGTGTGTCTCATAAGACCCTTGCCCTGGGGAAGGTCACAGGTCAACATGGCAGCTGCTGCTTTTCAAGTATCAATCTCCTGTAACCCGGTGGATGCAAAGGCATGCTTCACTGTTGATTGTGTTCATATGGCTCTTTGATGTACACAACACACTGATCTGAGGGAATCCCAGCAATATCTAATATTAAAGTGACACATGCTGAGACCGACCTTAATGCTCCTTTGTTTTTAATCTAATCTGAAAATACTGTGCTATACAGTGATATGTGCTCAAGATAATTCCATAGCATTGATGATGCCAGGGCTTGGTGCTCGTCTATTCATGCTCTGGTTTGGGAGAGTGGTTGTGTGTCATCTTTACAGTAAAGAAGGTGTATACACTAGCATGGCAGGTGCCCGAGTTACATTATGGCATAGTTTTTGGGGACGTACAGTAGGAGGGACAAACCATTGAATTCAGTTACAATAAGCCAGAATAAATTGACTTTGACTTGAAAAGGTTAGGAGAGAATGCTGTAGGCCATAAGCCCTTGTCAGCCCCCCTACCCTTGTCCAAACATCTTCACCATAAATCAACATGTCATGCCGCCCCTCGTCCCACTCCAACCATTGTGCCCAAGAGCCCAAACCATTAACGCAGAACGTTAATTAATTTTCAAACTAAACGGGTGGAGCACGCCGGCTATTATCTCCGGGATGAGCTGTGGCGGTCCAGTCGATCATGTTTCTCTCATGGCGGGGAGCGACTTTGATCTGCAAAGCGGGGAGAATGGAAGGGAAAGAAAGAAAAAACCCAATGTTCCTCACTGTGAGCGAGGAATCTGGCAAACCCTCTCGCAAACTCATTGCCATCCTGTATAGAAGGTGTCAAGGGTGCAAGTGAGGAGAGAAAGACACTGGGTAAAATGAATAAGAACACAATGAAAGCAGAAAGAGCGAGAGACATTGCCCCTGACTGAGTTTCTCCAGTCTAAGAACAGTCGGTGAGAGGGAGAGAGTGAGTCACAAGCTTAGCCTTCAGCGCAGACAAACCGGTAGCGACTCCCGGACAAAGATTGAGTTCAGACTGCAGGTGAACCAGTCTGAAAGGCCTGGGGCCAGTGACACACAGACAGCCCTCTCAGTTCTCTCAGCCCAAGCTCCAGATTGAGTTCTGAGTGCACCTCACCTGGACGGAACCCCCTGCTGCTTCCCCTGAGTGTCTCTCAGCTCCCAAAACACCATTCACAGGTGTCGAGAAGAGGAGTAAGGGGTGAAATGGGGACACAACAGCTCTCTCCTTCTCCTGAGATATTATTCCTTTTAGAAATAAGTGTCGGACTCTGCTGCTCTCCCACTGAGAAAGACTGTCATTAGAAGTCTTATCCAAAAATGAGCTGCTGGTATTACATCGCCACGTTAGTGAATAATAGACATTTTAAATAAATTGGCTGACATAAACAAGTTACTAAAACAGATAGAAAATGTGTACTAATGGATTATAAAACAGTAGAAGGCTAGAAAGGAGAGAGTAAGACTTCAAACTGTATATATATGAGTGTGCTTAAAGTGCATTGAAAGGGCTCTGGGGTGATGTACAGTCGTGGCCAAAAGTTTTGAGAATGACACAAATATTAATTTCCACAAAGTTTGCTGCTTCAGTGTCTTTAGATATTTTTGTCAGATGTTTTTTGGAATACTGAAGTATAATTACAAGCATTTCATAAGTGTCAAAGGCTTTTATTGACAATTACATGAAGTTGATGCAAAGAGTCAATATTTGCAGTGTTGACCCTTCTTTTTCAAGAGCTCTGCAATCCGCCCTGGCATGCTGTCAATTAACTTCTGGACCACATCCTGACTGATGGCAGCCCATTCTTGCATAATCCATGCTTGGAGTTTGTCAGAATTTGTGGGTTTTTGTATGTCCACCCGCCTCTTGAGGATTGACCACAAGTTCTCAATGGGATTAAGGTCTGGGGAGTTTCCTGACCATGGACCCAAAATATCGATGTTTTGTTCCTCGAGCCACTTAGTTATCACTTTTGCCTTATGGCAAGGTGCTCCATCATGCTGGAAAAGGCATTGTTCGTCACCAAACTGTTCCTGGATGGTTGGGAGAAGTTGCTCCTGGAGGATGTGTTGGTACTATTCTTTATTCATGGCTGTGTTCTTAAGCAAAATTGTGAGTGAGCCCACTCCCTTGGCTGAGAAGCAACCCCACACATGAATGGTCTCAGGATGCTTTACTGTTGACATGACACAGGACTGATGGTAGCGCTCACCTTATCATCTCCAGATAAGCTTTTTTCCGGATGCCCCAATCAATCGGAAAGGGGATTCAGAGAAAATTACTTTACTCCAGTCCTCAGCAGTCCAATCCCTGTACCTTTTGCAGAATATCAGTCTGTCCCTGATGTTTTTCCTGGAGAGAAGTGGCTTCTTTGCTGCCCTTCTTGACACCAGGCCATCCTCCAAAAGTCTTCGCCTCACTGTGCGTGCAGATGCACTCACACCTGCCTGCTGCCACTCCTGAGCAAGCTCTGTACTGGTGGTGCCCAGATCCCGAAGCCGAATCAACTTTAGGAGACGGTCCTGGCGCTTTCTGGACTTTCTTGGGCGCCCTGAAGCCTTCTTCACAACAATTGAACCACTCTCCTTGAAGTTCTTGATGATCCTTTTTGATGATCCCTTTTTGTGCAAAGCAATGATGATGGCACGTGTTTCCTTGCAGGTAACCATGGTTGACAGAGGAAGAACAATGATTCCAAGCACCACCCTCCTTTTGAAGCTTCCAGTCTGTTATTCGAACTCAATCAGCATGACAGAGTGATCTCCAGCCTTGTTCTCGTCAACACAAACACACACGTGTTAACGAGAGAATCACTGACATGTCAGCTGGTCCTTTTGTGGCAGGGCTGAAATGCAGTGGAAATGTTTTTAGAGGATTCAGTTCATTTGAATGGCAAATAGGGACTTTGCAATTAATTGCAATTAATCTGATCACTCTTCATAACATTCTTGAGTATATGCAAATTGCCATCATACAAACTGAGGCAGCAGACTTCGTGAAATGTAATATTTGTGTCATTCTCAAAACTTTTGGCCACGACTGTAGACTAATGCCCGAATCGATTAGAGCACCATGCTCTTCCCTACTTTGTTGGTTGAAAACTGTATAAAGGAGGATACAAGAGTGCAAAACACTTCAATAACTTAAGAATGGAAAATACACCTGGCTTACATTCAGATTGCTCGACTGCTTCTGCTCTCAGACCACTGGATTTGTGGGTTTCTCCAGGACGCTCTATGATAAAAAAATATGAAGGTGTTTTAACTGGTGCTTATTCTTCAGCCAAAGGACAGCTGAAAGGGGCTCATTACACTGTCCATCCATAGATCTCAGCATCCCGACCACTCCATTCGAACATATTGATTACTGTCTGTCTGCAACAGAGTTATTATGTGCTTGTCAGCTGCTAAATTGGTAAAATGGGTGAAAGCTTCTCTTCTGTTGGTGTCTGTACAGGAAAAGTAGGGCTACATTTGTGTGTTTGTCGAGTGTTGCAATGAACCACTCATCTTGCTTGGTTCATACAAGAACAAACTAAATGTGTGTCCATCTATGAAGACAGGGAAACAATGTAGGAGACAATCTTTTGAAAGTAGATTCTTATTCCCATCCCTGGCAACTCCGCCCAAAATCCTCTGACAGTTCCCCCGGAGAACATGTTATGTCCAGGTCAGAGCATGTGCTGCAGGAGAACAGCCCCTAGACGTACACACACACACACACACACACACTATGACCCACTGTATAAGGGCAGGCCATCCACTCTTTCTCCTCCTGAACAAGCCGTCAAATGTGTGCTGATGCTCTGGGGAGAAACATCACCGGAGTCACCATGCTGTCATACAGACAGTCACAGTCCCACTAAGTAAACCACTGAAACACTAGAGCACTACTCCATCCTCAGAGAGGTATAGAATCCATGCGGTTTGCTTTGAAGAGGTGTGTGAGATATACACAACATACACTGAGTGTACAAAACATTAAGAACACCTTCCTAATATTGAGTTGCACCCCCTTTTGCACTCAGAACAGCCTCAGTTCATCGGGACATGGACCTTACAAGGTGTCGAAAGCATTCCACAGGGATGGACCATGTTGACTCCAATGCTTCCCACAGCTGTGTTAAGCTGGCAAGATGGAATTATTGATACACACAGAAAACTGTTGTGTTTGAACCCAACAGCAATTCTTGACACAAACCGGTGCGCCTAGCAACTATTGCCATGCCCCATTCAAAGGCACTTAAATCTTTTGTCTTGCCCATTCACCCTCGGAATAGCACACATGCACAATCCATGTCTCAAAACGTAAAAATCCTTCTTCAACCTGTCTCCTCCCCTTCATCTACACTGATTGTGGCTGAAGTGGCATCAATAAGGGATTCTAGTTTTCACCTGGTTAGTCTGTCAGGGGTGTCAAACTCATTCCACGGCGGTCCGAGTGTCTGCAGGTTTTAGTTTTTTCCTTTCAATTACGACCTAAACATCCAGGTGAGGGGAGTTCCTTACTAATTAGTGACCTTAATGAGACAATCAAGGGTGGAAAGAAAACCCACAGATACTCGGCCCTAGGTGAAATGAGTTTGACACGTGGTCTATGTCATGAAAAGAGCAGGTGTTCCTAATGTTTTGTACACTCAGTGTATGAGATCAGCGAAGATCCAACACCATGATAATCAATTTGATAGGTTTGGAGTGAGTGGGATTGAGAGAATGCTGGAGACAGTCACAGCAGGGGGAATAGAAGACAATGGGTGTGTGTGTGTGTGTGTGTGTGCGTGTGTGCTTGGAAACAGAGGGTGAGAGAGTGAGTGACTGTGTGCAGCCAGCAGAGCAGAAACCTCCATCTGGGAGAAGTGTGATGAAGTAATCAAGTGCATATTGTATGATGCAGAGAGGCACCACTCCATACTGCGAGCCCAAAGAGGAGGTACCCAAACTGCCATATCTCTCAACTCCCATTGAACCTGACTACAAAAAAACACTGAATAAAAAAAACCTGTGTCCCTATAGTATGACAAACCATGTGATACTGAACAAAAATATAAAACGCAACATGTGTTGGTCTCATGTTTCATGAGCTGAAATATAAGATCCTGCTGAGTGCAGGAATGCCCACAAGAGCCGTTGCCAGAGAATTGAATGTTCTTTTCTCTACCGTAAGCTGCCTCCAACGTTGTTTTAGAGAATTTGGCAGTACGTCTAACCGGCCTCACAACCGACACTATGTGTATGGCGTTGTGTGGGCGAGTGGTTTGCTGATGTCAACATTGTGAACAAGTGAACAGAGTGGCAGTGGGGTTATGTAATGGGCAGGCATAAGCTACAGACAAAGAACACAATTGCATTTTACTGATGGCAATTTGAATGCAGAGAGATACCGTGACGAGATCCTAAAGCCCGTTGATGTGCCATTCATCCGACGCCGTCGCCTCATGTTTCAGCATGATAATGCACGGCCCATGTCGCAAGAATCTGCACACAATTACTGGAAGCTGAACAGTTCTATCCGTGGCCTGCATACTCACCAGATATGCCACCAATTGAGCATGTTTGGGATGGTCTGGACAGCGTGTTCCAGTTCCTGCCAATATCCAGCAATTTGCACAGCCATTGAAGACCAGTGGGACAACATTACACAGGCCACAATCAACAGTCTGATCACCTCTATGTGAAGGAGATGTGTCGCGCTGCATGAGGCAAATGGTGGTCACACCAGATACTGACTGGTTTTCTGATCCACAACTATTTTTTTAAGGTATCTGTGACCAACAGATGCATATCTGTATTGCCAGTCATGTGAAATCCGTAGATTAGGGCGTGATTTATTTATTTCAATTGACTGATTTCCTTATATGAACTGTAAATCAGTCAAATCTTTCAAATTGTTGCATGTTGCGTTTCTATTTTTGTTCAGTATATTGTTTACCTCTAAACTAATGAATCAACAATGAATCTTCAACTGCTAAGGGCCTGAAACGCATATTTTTCGACCTCCTCGATCCCATTGACACCTCCTCAGACGAGTCAATAAAAGCCTGAGGCTGATGGCTCTGGCATAGAGTGTTGCTCATTAAATTAAAACATGATTATACTATTTGAAAAGGTCAAATGTCAATCTCTTTGGCAGGAAATAGGCTGGAGACTGCCGTGCTTAAACACTGTGTGCTGTGACGCATCAAATGACCCCCCGAGCAGCTATTAGCATTCATCACAGCCAGTCTGCAGAGACGAGAACGGTGCAACGTTTTGCCCTATTCCATGTTACATAGGCGCTTGTTTGTTTTTGACTTCCAGACTTCCAGTGCCCAACACGACACATTGCTCGTTTTCCCAGGAACACAAGGCTTTTTGGGCTCAGTGAATGGTTTTCACTGCCCATCTTAAAATTAAAATACACATTCATTCTGTAAAGATAGGAAGTTTGTGGGCAGGCAGGATTTTCATCCAAAACCCAGCTATAAATAACAAGCGAATGTGAGAGAAAGAATAGAAGAGAGAGAGAGAAAAAAAATAAGAGTGGGAGGCACATTAAACTGGCCAAACATTTGGTAAGCAGAGTCTGTTCGAGCACAGAGTACACTCAACTGCAGACAATTACAAACTAACTAAAAGATGTATGAAAATGTAGGCTAGATCTACGAAATTACAGGCCATGCCCGGGTCTTAGGATGAAACTGGACCATCTGTTTTGATGGTGTTTACACTACACACCATAAACGTGGTCTATAATTATTGACAGGAGAATCATTATCAATCACCACAGCCATCTTCTGTCCATGTTCCCGATCTGGTTTTAAACAAATCACCCTGGATTGGTCATGTATGATGGTTGGGTCAGAGCTTAATATGTGATTAAGTTCCATGGCTTGAAGACGAGGACTTGGTGTGATAGAATGGACCTCCCAGGATGAGGATGGCCCAAAGAGAAGGAGTTAAGCTGCCGGAGAGATTCGACTGACCCTCCGCCAGAAACCGAGGCTCACATGTACGTGTGTGTGTGTGTATGTATGCTTCACGCACAAGCGTGTGTACATAAAGCGTTACAAATGTCCCAGAAATGCTCCACGTCTTCTTAACTATGTCAGTCTTAACATTGTCTATTATGAAGTCGCACAGATGGAACAAAACAATCAGCATGAACATAGGCCTAGCTTTGGCCCTGTCCTGACTGATATCTTATCTCAATCTACGGGCTGCTGATAATCTACACATCCTCTTCCTGCTGTCTGTCCTCTCTGACCGTGCCACCTTATCCCAAGGTCAGGAGTGTTTTAAAGACTGCTGCTGCTAACATTGGCTCTTATCGGTCATGTCCCCATGCTGAAGTGTGACCTGTGGCTTTCACTTCATCACTGAAAACTCATCCATCTAATCTATTTAAATCGAAAGCCATTCAAGGTTAGAATTACATGTTTTATATGGATATTGACACATAATATTGGCCTTCAACGTACAAATCACACTTCATGCAAACTAATCTAATCCAAAAAGCATTGCGGGTCAGTGAACACAAAATAGATCATTGAAAGTCATGGCGATTACCAATGAATTCTTCTCGAACAGAGCCTAATCTGACCCAGCATGAGACCTCTCCCCTAATCCCCATTACATTTTTCCTATGGGTCAGTGTGCCACTCACCTCCCACTGGTATTGCGCAGGATGACCAGGGCGTCAGGGAAGCCGTCCATGTTGTAGTCTCCCAGGTGCAGGGTGATGGGGTTGTGGAGCTCCCCAGCAGGAGGGGTGGTCTGGGGGGGCACAAAGCCCCAGAGAGTCTCCCTCCTCTGGAAATCAGTCAGGACTGGCACCCACTGCAACAGGAGAGAAAACAACGAAGCTGGTTCAGCTCATTGATGATACAGTATACTACACCGAAATGAGACTCGGAGCGAAAAGAATATGAAACAACATGGACTATTATTAACTGCTGGTGTATTTAGCAGAAATGACATCGGGGTGATAGCGGGTTCAGAAGGGTTGATGAATTACCGCCATTAATGCTACAAGTCAAAAGTTAGAAATAAGTGCTAGGGCAGAGGGAATTTCTTCCTTCCTGTTCACAGCAATAAAACAGTCATTTCCCATCAGACCATATTTTGTATTTGAAAAGCGCTGCAGAAATGAGATATATCCCTGTGAAACCCACTATGACTGTGTGGCCTATCCTTGACCTCCCCTGATTATACAGTACTATGATAAATATTGCAGTGAAAGAGACTATATATTGATAGAGATACTCGCCCCCTGCCCTCCCCTGCAAAGCTCTAACAACACATATTCCACCCTTGACAGCTCAACTGAGTAGTCAATAAACCCTGGGGACCTCTCTATCTGACAGTGACTGATGTTCATCATAATAGAATGTGAATGTACAAATATTCATAATAACTACTGTGGGTAAATTCATTATATTCACAAAAATGTATGCACTCACTACTGTACGTCGCTAAGGATAAGAACGCCTGCTAAATATATATTTAAAAGAAAAGTGTCATACTTAATTAGTCATTGAACACTATAACGAATAGTGAATCAAATCCAAGTAAGATTCCCTAATAGTGATGCATCCAATGATAAAAATGGCCAGTCTCACAGAGCGACATCCTCAGATACCATCATTAGTAACCGTTACTGAATAGACGGATGTGAATACGAGAAGTACACAAAGAGCTTTAAAAAGAGAGGGCAGCGGTGATAGGAGCTATTCTTCATGCAGCTGAACGCCTCTCTGTTTTCCTCTCGTCTCCACAAGGCCCACCTATTATTGGAAGCACTGGGGAGGTGGGAATGCTGCGAGTTTAAATATTCATGATGTTAAAAACAGGGAAAAAACAGGTGCATCTCTGCACATTATATCCGCCAGAGTTACCGCCATGAAGGTAGCGGCAATGTCTGCTAATATGGCTGTTCTCCCTCTCTGAATACATAAACACAGGCAACGTATTTACAGACAGAGAAAACGAGCAGCAAGAGAGGAGAGAGTTGAGGCCATAAGAAAGTCTCTCATGAGGAAAGCGTATAGTCTCGTGTGAGTATTTACAGGGGATAGACCTCAGTGCTGGACGGCTGGTGCTCCTTTGATGAATCAGTACCACGTAGGCTCTGATGTATAACCCTGTTGACGTGGTTCCGCTACATGATAGGGCAGGGGAAGACGGCGTGATATGTACAGTATGGCTGCACCGGCAGGGAATGTGTTAGGGATGAGGGCGCGTGGGAAAGGTAAGTGTTTTTGTCTGGACAGTGTGGGTGAAACAATTGGGAGTATGTGTTATGAGCTATGTACAATTTGTGCAAGGTACTGGGGGTGAAATAGCATCTCCATCTTAGGGCTCTTGGCCAGAAAGCCATTCAAACAATCCCACCCAGGTGATTGAGGTGATTGAAGTCCCACTGAGCCGAGCTCAGAACCATGTCTTTATCGGGCCTGGGCGGGGAGTTAAGTGATGCGTCATTGGCTGCAGAGGTCGATTGGCCACCTACCTTTCACGGGGACTGCCGACAATGATAATTCACATTATTTAAAGTTATATGTGAAAGGTTATGGGTGTTTGGAAGAACGACAGGCGGTTACTGAGCTTAAATTACGACTTCCTTTGAGTGAGATTAACTGGTAATAATGACCGGTCATTACGAAGTTTAATGATCATTCATCATGTGTGTGATGAATACTGACTGGTTTTAACGAGGGTTTAATGATTGGCTATGATTATCTAAATACAGGAATAGTTATAACTGGAACAACAATTGCTTACAGACAGATTATTTCACTTATAATTCACTGTATCACAATACCAGTGGGTCATAAGTTTACATACACTAAATTGACTGTGCCTTTAAACAGCTTGGAAAGTTCCAGAAAATTATGTCATGGCTTTAGAAGCTTCTGATAGGCTAATTGACATAATTTGAGTCAATTGGAGGTGCACCTGTGGATGTATTTCAAGGCCTACCTTCAAACTCGGTGCCTCTGCTTGACATCATGGGAAAATCAAAATAAATCCAACAAATTGTAGACCTCCACAAGTCTGGTTAATCCTTGGGAGCAATTTCTAAATGCCTGAAGGTACTACGTTCATTGCGTACAAACAATTGTACGCAAGTATAAAACCCATGGGACCACACAGCCCGTCATACAACTCAGGAAAGAGACTCGTTCTGTCTCCTAGAGATGAACATTCTTTGGTGCGAAAAGTGCAAATTAATCCCAGAACAACAGCAAAGGACCTTATGAAGATGCTGGAGGAAACAAAAGTATCTATTTCCACAGTAAAACGAGTCTTATATCGACATAACCTGAACGGCCCCTCAGCAAGGAAGAAGCCACTGCTCCAAAACCGACATAAAAAAGCCAGACTACGGTTTTCAACTGCACATGGGGACAAAGATAGTACTTCTTGGAGATATGTCCTCTGGTCTGATGAAACAAAAATGGAACTGTTTGGCCATAATGACCATCGTTATGTTTGGAGGAAAAAGGGGGAGGCTTGCGAGCCGAAGAACACCATCCCAATCGTGAAGCACGGGGGTGGCAGAATCATGTTGTGGGTGTGGCAGCATCATGTTGTGGGATGGTGCTTCGCTGCAGGAGGGACTGTTGCAATTCTACCAATTACTAATTGAGTGTATGTAAACTTCTGATCCGCTGGGAATGTGATGAAGGAAATAAAAGCTGAAATAAATCTCTACTATTATTCTGAAATGTCACATTCTTAAAATAAAGTGGTGATCCTAAGTGACCTAAGGCAGGGAATTTTTACTAGGATTAAATGTCAGGAATTGTGAAAAACTGAGTTTAAATGTATTTGGCTAAGGTGTATGTAAATTTCCGACTTCAACTGTACGTCCCAATGATTTGTTTTTGCCAGGTTACATAGAACCTGGGAAATGAAACCATGGCGTATTTAAGCTAATTAGTACTGTGTACGGTAACAAACACTACACCGCTAAATTAAACTGCTGAGCCCACGCATGCACACCCAGTCTCTCACTTCTATAAGTGCTCTGAAAACACAACAAATTTTAGAGCTTAACTGCCACTTAGAACCAAACAAACAAAAACTATGCTAATGGTAACTTGGGATGAAGCTCACCTTGGACACAGCAGTGCACAGACAACCTTGCATCACTCAAGTGTTCCACAAAATGGATTACGCTGGGTCACTGTTAAGTGGATCCTCAACAGTTGAGTCTGATAATAAAAAGAGGAACTTCTCTGCATCTTGGCTAGGAGTGCTGCTTCAAACATCAGCTCTACTTACAGCTGGTCTACATTGGGGAGCAGAAGTCTATCATCAGCATTGTGATGACTGCACCTCAGCCACGCTCAAGGTACGAAACGATATCATAAACGCCATCGATAAAAGACAGTACTGTGCAGCCGTCTTCATCGACCTGGCCAAGTCTTTCGACTCTGTCAATCATCATATTCTTATCGGCAGACTCAGTAGCCTCGGTTTTTCTAATGACTGCCTTGCCTGGTTCATCAACTACTTTGCAGACAGAGTTCAGTGTGTCAAATCGGAGGGCATGTTGTCCGGTCCTCTGGCAGTCTCTATGGGGTGCCACAGGGTTCAATTCTCGGGCCGACTCTTTTCTCTGTATATATCAATGATGTTGTTCTTGCTGCGGGCGATTCCCTGATCCACCTATACGCAGACGACACCATTCTGTATACTTCCGGCCCTTCCTCGGACACTGTGCTATCTAACCTCCAAACTAGCTTCAACGCCATACAACACTCCTTCCGTGGCCTCCAACTGCTTTTAAACGTTAGTAAAACAAAATGCTTTTCAACCGTTCGCTGCCTGCACCCACACGCCCGACTAGCATCACCACCCTGGATGGTTCCGACCTAGAATATGTGGACATCTATAAGTATCTAGGTGTCTGGCTAGACTGTAAACTCTCCTTCCAGACTCATATCAAACATCTCCAATCTAAAATCAAATCTAGAGTCGGCTTTCTATTCCGCAACAAAGCCTCCTTCACTCACGCCGCCAAACTTACCCTAGTAAAACTGACTATCCTACCGATCCTTGACTTCGGCAATGTCATCTACAAAATAGCTTCCAATACTCTACTCAGCAAACTGGATGCAGTTTATCACAGTGCCATCCGTTTTGTTACTAAAGCACCTTATACCACCCACCACTGCGACCTGTATGCTCTAGTCGGCTGGCCCTCGCTACATATTCGTCGCCAGACCCACTGGCTCCAGGTCATCTACAAGTCCATGTTAGGTAAAGCTCCGCCTTATCTCAGTTCACTGGTCACGATGGCAACACCCACCCGTAGCACGCGCTCCAGCTGGTGTATCTCACTGATCATCCCTAAAGCCAACACCTCATTTGGCCGCCTTTCGTTCCAGTTCTCTGCTGCCTGTGACTGGAACGAATTGCAAAAATCGCTGAAGTTGGAGACTTTTATCTCCCTCACCAACTTCAAACATCTGCTATCTGAGCAGCTAACCAATCGCTGCAGCTGTACATAGTCTATTGGTAAATAGCCCACCCAATTTACCTACCTCGTCCTGTTTATATGTATTTACTTCTCTGCTCTTTTGCACACCAGTAACTCTACCTGTACATGACCATCTAATCATTTATCACTCCAGTGTTAATCTGCAAAATTGTAATTATTCGCCTACCTCCTCATGCCTTTTGCACACAATGTATATACACTCTTTTTTTCTACTGTGTTATTGACTTGCTAATTGTTTACTCCATGTGTAACTCTGTGTTGTCTGTTTACACTGCTATGCTTTATCTTATCTTATCTTAATAAACTTGGTTCATTAGACCTCAACGCTTTCTACTGTACATGCAAATGATCCCCATTGATTAATATAATTATGAGAGGGGTGATGGAGAAGGAAATACAGAGAGAGAGAGAGAGAACAAGCAATAGAGAGAGTGAGAGAGAAGAGTACGTTGACTAAAGGGATTTCAGACGCTTTTTCAATGGAAGACATCCAGACAAAGTTTATAAATAAATGTAAGGAGCTGCCAGGCAGCCTGGGTACCAGCCAGTCAGAAGTTCTGTGAGGCAGTGGGTGACTCTAGGATCTGAACAAACCCAAACCATCCCTACCAGGCTGGCAGCCAGCATACCAGACTAACATACTTTCCTGCACAACAATCCCAATAGATTGGTAAAGATGTATACAACAAATCATATTCTAGGCCAGCGGCTTGATGAGTCCTGCTTTCTGTTTCCTTTCTAATGCCATTTTGAGAGGAGGAGGGAGAGAGGGAGTGAGAGAGAGAGAGAGATAGATAGAGAGATAGAGAGAAGGAGGGGAAGAGAGAGGATGTGTTCAGAACACCAACAGGAGGACTGGCTGAGCCTCCCAGTGGCAAGGCAGTCTGCTGAGCTGAAGCCTGCTGGAACTGCTCCAGAGCTGCCTGTAGAGGCGTGACTGACTGGGGGAAACAGGGAGGGTTGGAGGTGCTGGATTTGACAGGAGAAGTGCGGCCATTGTCCGTGTCTTTACAGAGAGCTCTCTCTGCTACTCTGCCGTAGGTCTGATCCCTCCTAGAAGAGAAAGTAGATTTATGCTGCATGTTGGAGGGAAGGGACGGGCAGTGGGATAGCAGTGGCTGAGTGGAGTGCTCCTCTGATGGATGGAGACAATCATCCTTCATTAACCCTGCTGGATCATGGCTCCATCTCCATTCCCATGAGTCAGTCTCTAGGCCCTCCACTTCCAGTCAGACTCCATTTCAGTGTCTCAGGTTTGTACATAGACACACAGAGGAGCTTGTGCCTAGTTTTACACTGTGTGTCCATCTTTCAGTTGGAGAGGGATTCATGTTCTCTTACTCAGACAGGTACCCACAAGCTAACATGGATATAAAAAGACATGATCTGGTCTTCAAGGTACAGACCACTTCTTCGCATCAGGCCCATTTAAAAAAGGCACATCACATGCTGTCGTCTGTACCGTGACTGACAGAGGAGCAGAGGAGAGGAGAGATGTGGCGGTGGAGATGAGAAATTGTACATTTTTGCTGCAGATGTTTGGAGGAGAGAGATCTAGGTCCGGTTTGAGTCGACGGGATGTTCTAAAAACACACATAAGGTATTCTCCTTGCGTCTCCCGATCCTCACCGCTCCTGATTGGGTTAATCAGCCTGAGCAGAACGCAGAGATTAATCAAGCGGGAACCAGAAAAGGCGAGGCAATCAGTGTCATCCTAGACAACCAGCCTCTCAGTAATTAACTGACTCTGTCAGGAATTTCCATTTACTTAAAAGATATTGCTGCTATTATTATTAATATTATTATTATTGTTTCCTGGTCATTAGGAGCAACACTCCAACCATGTATTTACCCTTTTTGTGTCACTCAAGCAAAAATATTGTAATGTCCCCACAAACAGATACTTTTCCCATATACAGCATAAACAATAGTTTGGGATGTGTAGAATTAATTGACTAAAATCTGCAAATATTGCACATATCAGGAAGTGAGTGACTATCACAACAATGACTCAAAAGGGTGTCACTATGTTTTTTATAAACATCAGGACAACTAGACATCCTCAATCTAGGCTAACACCCAAAGAGGAGCAAGAGACAGACGTGTGGGCAAAGTAAACGTTGCAAAGTAAAATAGGAGACGCAACACATCGAATGCATGTTGATGGTATTATTATATTACAGCAGGTGCAGTGTGTGGAAGAGGGAGATCATGCATGAGGCGATTACCCAGGTAATACGAGTGGTGGAGTCAGCAAGGCCTGCATTAGTAGACGTATAAGGTCACAAAACCTTGAGATAATTTGAAGGTCAGGCAGAGAAGCCAAGCACATTTGAATAATGAGGTGAGCATGAAGCCTAACATGCAATCCCACGTTATCGTTTAAATGAAGTTGTTAAAACACGACTTCTTGATATGTGTGTAATCATTCAGTGAGGTGACCCATTTTTCCATTTTTTTTATAGAGTGCCCTAAACATTTCCCTTAAATTCTGAAATTCATTGGATCAAAAGGTCAATGGATTTAACATACATCATTGGAAGAGGTGACAGTGCAGGGCCGAAAATAGACCATGATCTTATTAAATCGGGAAAACTATGACAGTGTTTTCTCCTCCAAGGTAATTCTCAACATTTGATGGTGAGAGAGGGAAGCGGCAGGCATACAAATGTCATTTGATCAATCCCAGAGAAATCTCAGCATACAACGCAGCACAGACACAGCGGTCTCGTCAACACATTATTTACTAAAGCTACAGTGTTAGCAGGTTCCCTCCTATCGATTCGACCACCGCGGCAGCGACGGTTCATTAGGCCAAGAAATTAAAATGTCAGAAGCCGCGGGGAACGGCAGACGAGGTGCCATTATATCCATAGAGAACACAGACGTCTCTGTGGACATGAAAAAACTTGCATCTAATGAACTCCCTGCTTCATGAGCCGCAAAGGAAAAACTATATCGCTCATCACATCATCATTGCAAAGCCATTCCAGTTCATTCACAAGACTGCATCTAGCGAGCAGCTGTTTTGTTCTTTCAATTCCCATGGAGATCAGACTATTATTATGATTCATACCACAGTATTGTCGAATACTCATTTCTGATTCGTTAAAAGGGAATTTTAGAGTTAGCATTAAAAGCAGATATATGGGAGAGTTGGAAAAGACACGTTTGAAGTAGTTCCAACAATAAGCGTTTTTTTTTTGCCGTTCTAAATCACTGCACCATGCTGACAGTACTTGCTACCATGTTACAGAAAGTCAAATCAACAACGACACAAACCGAAATTGGATACATTCTAAACTCAGGTCAAACGAGGAAAAAATGTACTTAGCTAACTAGGATTCATTTGTTTTTGCAGAGACATATTTTTTTGCAGCATCTGATGACCTAACATGGTGAGTACGGTACATCAATGAGTACGGTTACATGCACACAATAATGCAAATATTGTGGACAATCAGATTAATGCAAAAGTTTGATTAAAACATTTACATGCTTTGCAAGAAGAACAATTTCCCAAATAATCATGTTTAACGTTACATGGACACATCTGAAATCACGCTACCCGATGCCACTCTGATAAACGCAGACAATTGCCAATCAAAATAAACGCTCTACCACAGTGACCATGTTATTTTTGTTAAGCAAATCTGTTTGTGAGGTCGGACATATAACATTTGAATGTGGAAACTACTTCTAAGAAGTATACATTCAGTTGTCCCGAACTCACGTCACTCGCGCTAAAGAGGGAGGGTCCCTAGGCTGATAGCACATGCGCAGATCAAATACACCACTGGAACGCAGAATAAGGTCTTTACATGTGCTAATCCTTTGAAAGATTCCTCAGAAAACCAGGTGTTTTAGTCGGCGTATGCTTACTTCGAGTTTGACTTTAAGCCGATTAAGATAAGAGTACGGTGTTTATATGACTATTGTATAATCTGCCTACTGCCATAAAACAGTTGTAATATCGAATTATTACTGTGCATGTAAATGTCCTCAATGCCGCGGTCATCACGCAAGTGGCACTATGCTGTCAAATCCTCCCACGTTTCTACACTGAACAAAAATATAAATACAAAAATGTTGTGTTGGTCTGAGCTGGAATAAAAATTCAAAAAACAGATATTTTCCATATGCACAAAAAGATGATTTTGTTATTACTTTGCCTTCCCAGCATTTTGCAGTGTTGCTGATTTTCTGCACAAATTTGTTTACATTTCTGTTAGTGAGCATTTCTCCTTTGTCATGACCATGGGTGGGCCTGGGAGGGCATAGGCCCACCCACTGGGGAGCCAGGCCCACCCATGGTTGTGCCCCTGCCCAGTCATGTGAAATCCATAGATTAGGGCCTAATGAATTTATTTAAATTGACTGATTTCCTTATATGAACTGTAACTCAGTAAAATCTTTGAAATAGTTGCGTTTATATTTTTGTTCAGTATAGTTTGACCAGCTGTTTTCAGCAAATGTCATTGTTGAATTCGGTTATATTGGCAGATTTGCTAGCAACAAACGATTTAGCTAGCGTTTAGCCTAGTGTTTCATTTGCAACGTGATCTCTACTGTAATGAACAGTCCTGAGAAGAGAGTAACCTTTCGGTGCCAGGTGAAATCGCGAAACATCAGCTCATTGTTATGGATGTATCCAAATAAATACCACTGGAAAACAGTTTAATCAAATGCAAATACTGCTATTCTGTTATCCTGGCTGCACTGTTTGACGTGCCTGTTCTAGCTATAGTTGCCTAGCTAGCAAGCAAGGGATAAGAACGTTGCCAGCTATCATGGCAACCGAATAAACAAACGACTGGGTCACGTCTCTGGCAACCAGGTTTGTTGGGATGATAAAAGTTGAATGTACTTATCAAAATATAAACAAAAACATGTCATTTCTATACCAGTAAATGTGTGCTTCAGTATTATTTTCTTTTGAATATGTGGTACTGTATAAACGGGGGAAACGCTATCCGGTCGTCCATTAATACCAAGGTAATGTCCAGAACGTCGGCGTTTAGCCCTTACTTAATTAAATGATATATGTAATCTAGGATGGATTTATGTATATCGCACTTCACATGTTTCTCCTGATAGATTTAAGGCCAAGATAAAATGCCTTCTAACACAAATGTGAAAAAAAGTTCAAACATAGGGGAAATGCACGAGGTGCTGATGAGTGAGGAAGAGAGCAAGAGCAAAGAAAAGAGAAAGAGAGAGAGGGTGTATTTCATTGTCCTGTGATGAATAAAGAAACATTGAACAGGTGTCCCTGAGACCAAAAGAGAGCGAGAGTGGGGAGGCAGAGCTGATGACAAAGCTGGTGACAGACTACACCCACATGTCAGCATGTCACAAAGACAGAGGGTATCTGTGGATGGCACCTGGTGCTACCGTGCCCTGTGTCCGGCTGTCTCAGACTGATGGCCTGACTCGTTCACAGTGGAAACTTGGCAGTGTATATTAAATCGGCGGGGTGGAGATAATGGCCATGTCGTGTTCCACTCTCATATGCATCAGGTGACGGGGGCTTGGCTGAGATTCAACTCAACTGTCTGTTCCCACTCACGCCCTGAGTCTTCGGATGATTGACTGGCCATCCAAATGGATCAAGAAGACGTAGGCTACCTAACGCCCCCCACCCCCCACCACACACACACACACACACACACACACGGCTCAACTTACTCTTCTATTCAGGACAGTGGCCCCATGCTGTAATGGTGCTAGCAGCACAGCAGAATGCTGAGAAGGCAAAGTAATAACAAATCAGGCAGCAGGAACATAAATATTATTTATCTTCCTCCCAAAAATAAATACAAAGAAACAATCCCACCAGCTCCAGATACTGTCAAACCTCGGGACAAATTGTTGGTTATGCAGTACATGAAAATGAAATGAATAACAGTATGGTGCCGGGAGAAGGAAGGGAGGTGGCGATATACGGGCCAACCCATGTATCCACCCTTCTCTGCATTGGAATTCCTTGCACATCCCTTGGCGCTTACTCATGCCCCCTCAGACAATCCGCCGTTCCCCTCTCCATGTTTTATGGATGGGCTTTCCTCCCGGCACGCCGATTAAGGGACAATCAAATCCTAGGCCGCCTCCCGGCCCACGGATCCCCGTCTCTGGAGGAACGTCTGGATATAGGCTCCATTAAAATTTCTGTATCCTGTCAGAGCGGGGACACCGACTCCTCCCCCGACCACGGACACAGAGGCCTGGGTAAAATTAAACCTACACTCACAAGAGAGATACTAATACTTCATGGATATGGGGTGGATTGGTATAGGTCTGGATGGATATGGTAGGTAGATGTATGGGGTTCCACCTATAGGAGAAAATAGCCTATCCCTTCTCATGCAGCAATTCAATGAGACCCAGTGTGCTATGTTCATATTCAGAGGGCGTGTACACATGCAGTGTGAGTGAATATAATGAATAGCCTCTGTAAACAGTCTAATGAGTGTGAAGCTACATGTTTACGCTGTCAATGAGCAGCGGATTAGCGTGATGGAAATAACACACCGCAAGATCAACTGGTCTCAATCAGTGTGTGTGTGGTGGTGGTGGTGGTGGGCGCATGTTCCTGCACACAATGACACGTGCCCATCTGTACAGAAGCATACACACCTGCAGGAACATACCGGAACACGTACCGACAAAGACAAAGATCCCAGACACTGATTGAACAGAGCATCTCCTCCTACCAAGCTTCTAATCCAATCATGTCTCGTGGCCTGCGGTCAGTGGGAGCTACACAGGCTAGCTGAGAGAAAATGAGCAGGGACTCAGTGGTGCTCCCCACCCCACTGGGCTCAGTCCATGAGAGAGAGACAAAAAGAAGAATAGAAGAATAGGTGGAGGGAGATGAGAGAAAAGATGGAGAGCGACAAATTATATATAGAAAGCGGAGAAGATGATGAGAGAGTGAGTAAAAAAGGTCGAAGTGGCTAGCTAGAGGATAGCTAGTGGCTAGCTAGAGGATAGCTAGTGGAATCAACTACGGAAAACTTTTCCGACTCCTCATCTCTGACGGTAAAGAACTGAACAGTATGACAACCAAACAAAAGACAACATATGTTCGGCAGTCTTTCTCATTTCCTTCTCCCTCAGTATTCTCCTCTCCCTCAGTCTCCCCCTGCTCAAATCACAATTGTCTGTGACAGGCATACACAAGCAGACGTTTGTGGGGGGAAAATAGGAAAGCAGTGCTGACTTATCTTCTCTGCAAGACCCTCATTAGTCTCGGAGTGGCTATGAACTCATTTTCCCTATTGTAGTCCTGCCACTTATGGGTGTGTGCTGTCGATCTCCTGGATGAGGAGAGTAATTATGAGGGAGAGTGGTTCTGAGACTAAGAGACGGGAGTCAGAGAGAGGTGGCGCAGGTATTGCCTGTGTCACACAGCAGCTCTCGTAAAGGAAACCTGGTGTTTACAGCACGACCAAGAGGCTCATGCCTGGGAGAGAAAGAAAAAAACGGACACTCAAAATGGCAACCTGTAAAGGACGAGGGCAGGGCTAGTTTAGTTTTAGGGTGGAGCAGGATTTGAGGTCTCGTGTCAGGTTTCAATGGGGGAAGTACGGTACCTCAGGTTCCCCGGGCTTAGAAAGGTAGATGGCACTCCTGTGGCATGCATCGTCCAGACACACTGGGAGAAGGTGGTCCTGGAACCCATCTCCATCTGGAAGAAAAAGAGAAAGACAAGGAGATAAAACAAGGAGCAACAAAAAAAAAGCAGGATGATGGGAAAACTGAAATGAACAGAGACAGAACAGCGGAGGTAAGAGTAAAAACATTCAATCAGAGCACAGAGGAAAGAAAGAGAGAGAGAGAGAGAGAGAGATGGCAGGTGGGGAGAGAGTGAGTGAGGTAAGAGAGAGACTAATACAGTAGTTTCACAATCGGAGCGAGCTTGTCAGTCTTTATTCTGTGTTATCATCCACTGATGTTTACTGTCAGACCAGTAGGATGGCACTGGCTCCCATTGATGAACCACATTACTATTCAGATAGGAGGAGAGCGAGAGAGAGGAGGAGGAGATATATATAGGAGGAGGAGAGAGAGAGAGAGAGATAGGAGGAGGAGAGAGATATAGGAGAGAGAGAGAGATATAGGAGGAGAGAGAGAGAGATATAGGAGGAGGAGAGAGAGAGAGAGAGATATAGGAGGAGAGAGATATAGGAGGAGGAGAGAGAGAGATATAGGAGGAGAGAGAGAGAGAGATATATTAGGGAGGAGGAGAGAGAGAGAGATATAGAGGAGGAGAGAGAGAGAGAGATAGGAGGAGGAGTTAGATGAGAGAGAGAGAATAGGAGATAGAGATAGAGATATAGGAGAGATAGAGATAGGTAGGAGGAGAGAGAGAGAGAGAGATAGGAGGAGGAGAGGAGAGAGAGAGATAGGAGGAGAGAGAGAGAGAGGAGGAGAGAGAGAGGAGAGAGGAGAGAGAGGAGGAGAGAGAGAGAGAGGAGAGAGGAGGAGAGGAGAGAGAGAGAGAGGAGGAGAGAGAGAGATAGGAGGAGAGAGAGATAGAGGAGAGAGAGAGGATAGGAGGAGAGAGAGAGAGATAGTAGGAGAGAGAGAGAGAGGATATAGGAGGAGAGAGAGAGGAGAGATATAGGAGGAGAGAGAGAGAGATATAGGAGGAGAGAGAGAGAGATATAGGAGGAGAGAGAGAGAGATAGGAGGAGAGAGAGAGAGATATAGGAGGAGAGAGAGAGAGATATAGGAGGAGGAGAGAGAGATATAGGAGGAGAGAGAGAGAGATATAGGAGGAGAGAGAGAGAGATATAGGAGGAGGAGGAGAGAGATATAGGAGGAGGAGAGAGAGAGATATAGGAGGAGGAGGAGAGAGAGATATAGGAGGAGGAGAGAGAGAGATATAGGAGGAGGAGAGAGAGAGATATAGGAGGAGGAGAGAGAGAGAGAGATATAGGAGGAGGAGAGAGAGAGATATAGGAGGAGAGAGAGAGAGAGATATAGGAGGAGAGAGAGAGAGAGAGAGGAGGAGAGAGATATAGGAGGAGAGAGAGAGAGAGATATAGGAGGAGAGAGAGAGATAGGAGGAGGAGAGAGAGAGAGATAGGAGGAGGAGAGAGATAGGAGGAGAGAGAGAGAGATAGAGGAGAGAGAGAGAGAGAGAGAGAGAGAGAGAGGAGGAGAGAGAGAGAGAGAGAGAGGAGAGAGAGAGAGGAGAGAGAGAGAGAGAGAGAGAGAGAGATAGGAGGAGAGAGAGAGAGATAGGAGGAGAGAGAGAGAGATAGGAGGAGAGAGAGAGAGATATAGGAGGAGAGAGAGAGAGATATAGGAGGAGAGAGAGAGAGATATAGGAGGAGAGAGAGAGAGATATAGGAGGAGAGAGAGAGAGATATAGGAGGAGAGAGAGAGAGATATAGGAGGAGAGAGAGAGAGATATAGGAGGAGAGAGAGAGAGATATAGGAGGAGAGAGAGAGAGATATAGGAGGAGGAGAGAGAGAGATATAGGAGGAGGAGAGAGAGAGATATAGGAGGAGGAGAGAGAGAGATATAGGAGGAGGAGAGAGAGAGATATAGGAGGAGGAGAGAGAGAGATATAGGAGGAGGAGAGAGAGAGATATAGGAGGAGGAGAGAGAGAGATATAGGAGGAGAGAGAGAGAGAGATATAGGAGGAGGAGAGAGAGAGAGAGATATAGGAGGAGAGAGATATAGGAGGAGAGAGAGAGATATATATAGGAGGAGGAGAGAGAGAGAGAGATAGGAGGAGAGAGAGAGAGAGAGATAGGAGGAGAGAGAGAGAGAGATAGGAGGAGGAGAGAGATAGGAGGAGAGAGAGAGAGATAGGAGGAGAGAGAGATAGGAGGAGGAGAGAGAGAGAGATATAGGAGGAGGAGAGAGATAGGAGGAGAGAGAGAGAGATAGGAGGAGAGAGAGAGAGATAGGAGGAGAGAGAGAGAGATAGGAGGAGAGAGAGAGAGAGAGATAGGAGGAGAGAGAGAGAGATAGGAGGAGAGAGAGAGAGATAGGAGGAGAGAGAGAGAGAGAGAGATAGGAGGAGAGAGAGAGAGAGAGAGATAGGAGGAGAGAGAGAGAGAGAGATAGGAGGAGAGAGAGAGAGAGAGATAGGAGGAGAGAGAGAGAGAGAGATAGGAGGAGAGAGAGAGATAGGAGGAGAGAGAGAGATAGGAGGAGAGAGAGAGATAGGAGGAGAGAGAGAGATAGGAGGAGAGAGAGAGAGCAGTGCCTGGTGAAGCTATGATGCCGGGTGACACCCCCATTGGCATTCATAGGATACAACACAGGACCAATAACAATGCAAATCAGAGGCCGGGCCTGCAGAGAAACCCAGAGATTACACACTCTCCACTCATCCACACCTCCTGTATCCCCCTGGCCCAGGGAACCAGCCTGCAGCCAGACACATTACAACCCCCAAGTCTGTAATCTTATCTGGACCCTGCCATGCAACCAGACCTGGGTAGGGCTAAGGAGGCTCTCTCTGTGTCTGTGTCAATGTGAAAAGTTGTATTCGTGTGTGTGTGTGTGTGTGTGTGTGTGTGTGCCAGTGCGTGCCGATTAAAGAGAAAACTATGTATGAGGTGTTATCCTTGACGACGACCATTAAGTATTTCAGACTTTCTTACCACGACACTGATCCCAATCCAAAAGCCAAGAATAACGTGTCACTATTTTGCCTCTACAACAGTGCTCTCAAAAAGAGACAGAGAAGATGAAGTGCACCACGAGAACATCAGAGAAATATCACACCAGAAGAGATGAAAAAAAAAATGAATGCCTGGGAGAGAGGCAGAAAAAACTAAAACATATCAAGGGATGCATCACAAACATATCCAAAAAGCATTCCCTGAGAAGACTCTCGGCACACGGACCACTGTACTTCTACCACAGAGCTGTCACTGTTAAGACACTAATGGAGGAGAGGAAATCCTCCGGGTAGCGTTCAGTTGTTTTTTTTTTTTTTTTTTTTTTAAACGTCACCTCAGATGTACTCTAGTACATGAGCTACTTCAGCTGGGAGAGAGAAAAAAACAGAACACAAAATCATCATGTCATCAACGTAATTCCTCTAACTGGATTAGCAGTCAACTCTTCCCGTGGTCCTTAGCTGTGCAGTCTCCATCAATGAATTATGTATTGGGCGCTGTTCGCTTTGAGAAATGCAATTACAGCTACGATAAGGCAGATGGGAATGTTTTGTCTGGCGTATGTTGTGCATGCATTAAGACTACGGTGGCGTGGCTACAGTGTGACGGAAGTGTCGCGCCAGCGGATGCTGCCGTTAACCTGCGGCTTAGTTCCAACAGACGTTCTAACCGAGTCCTTCTGAGGCACGTGTCAAACTCATCCCGCGGAAGGCCGAGTGTGTCTGCGGGTTTACGCCTCACACTTGTACTCGATTGGTGAATTAAGGTCACTAATTAGCAAGGAACTCCCCCCACATGGTTGTCTGGGTCTTAACTAAGGGGGGGGGGGGGGGACTCCTGTCTAATGAGCCTTTGGAAGAAAGGCTCATCCTAGAATTGGTAATACTGAAAAACCACACAATGAATGTGTATACATGTGGAACTAAAATGGAAACAGCCCAACATTATATTACCTTTATCACTATTTGAAAGCTCATAGATTCATGTTATGGATGAATTGTTGATGATACAGTGTGTGTGTGTTGGAGAAGAAGTTTAGAGGGAAGGTCACTCCTGTATCCGCCATCTATCACTGAGGTGTAGGCGAAAATTGAAAGCTTGGAGTGTGATCAGAATAATTCCCACTCCGATATCAAGCAGACGCGTCACGCTGCTTGCTTTCCTATCTCCCTCTCTCTAGTCCTCCCTCTCCCAGCTCCATCTCCCTCTCTCTAGTCCTCCCTCTCCCAGCTCCATCTACCTCTCTCTAGTCCTCCCTCTCCCAGCTCCATCTCCCTCTCTCTAGTCCTCCTTCTCCCATCTCCCTCTCTCTAGTCCTCCCTCTCCCAGCTCCATCTCCCCCTCTCTAGTCCTCCCTCTCCCAGCTCCATCTCCCTCTCTCTAGTCCTCCCTCTCCCAGCTCCATCTCCCTCTCTCTAGTCCTCCCTCTCCCAGCTCCATCTCCCTCTCTCTAGTCCTCCCTCTCCCAGCTCCATCTCCCTCTCTCTAGTCCTCCCTCTCCCAGCTCCATCTCCCTCTCTCTAGTCCTCCCTCTCCCAGCTCCATCTCCCTCTCTCTAGTCCTCCCTCTCCCAGCTCCATCTCCCTCTCTCTAGTCCTCCCTCTCCCAGCTCCATCTCCCTCTCTCTAGTCCTCCCTCTCCCAGCTCCATCTCCCTCTCTCTAGTCCTCCCTCTCCCAGCTCCATCTCCCTCTCCCAGCTCCATCTCCCTCTCTCTAGTCCTCCCTCTCCCAGCTCCATCTCCCTCTCTCTAGTCCTCCCTCTCCCAGCTCCATCTCCCTCTCTCTAGTCCTCCCTCTCCCAGCTCCATCTCCCTCTCTCTAGTCCTCCCTCTCCCAGCTCCATCTCCCTCTCTCTAGTCCTCCCTCTCCCAGCTCCATCTCCCTCTCTCTAGTCCTCCTTCTCCCATCTCCCTCTCTCTAGTCCTCCCTCTCCCAGCTCCCTCTCTCTAGTCCTCCCTCTCCCAGCTCCATCTCCCTCTCTCTAGTCCTCCCTCTCCCAGCTCCATCTCCCTCTCTCTAGTCCTCCTTCTCCCATCTCCCTCTCTCTAGTCCTCCCTCTCCCAGCTCCATCTCCCTCTCTCTAGTCCTCCCTCTCCCAGCTCCATCTCCCTCGGTCTCTGTTCTATCTGCACACTTCCAGCTTTTCTGTGCCCTTTTTTCATTTTTATTTCTCGCACATTGAAATTATTTGAGTCTTTGAAGCACCCAGTCTCCTCTTTCATTCCTCTCCCGGAGGTCATATCCCCCCCCCCCCCCAATCTCCAAAGAACAGGTGCTCTGAATCCAATATATATATTTTTAATTAGGTGCTGATATTCAAATCAGCACCAAAGGCTCTCAGGGAACAAAAGTGAAATCAAGGATAACGTGCTTTGAAGATCACGCTCAATTAAGCTCTTTAAACTCGTTGCAGGCGTGTGCTGGCCTTTGCTCCCGGTGCTCATGCCTACCTGGCTTCATGTAGTGACAGGGGCCACGTTAGCATCATAATGCCCTTGGTGACTGGTGGAGGGCCTACCAAGAAGCGGCTGCTACAATCGAGCATATTTCTCCCTGCACTGTGTTTGGGTGAGGGTGTATGTGTCTGTCAGTTTTGGATATTCCATCCCCTCCCTAGGTCCTGCCATATCAAAGACAATCTCTTCTAAAGCAGGCCAGAGCGCCACATTGTGCTCCATCGATCTAGTAGTCAGTCAGCAGCAACCTCACCTCTGATTCGTTACTTTACTGGCAGAGACGAACAAGTGTGTGTGTGTGTGTGTGTGTGTGTGTGTGTGTGTGTGTGTATGGTGTTTTCAAGTGCAAGCAAGCGCAGAAAAAGAAAAGGATGCAAAATATAATGAATTTAAGTGGTTATTAGAAGGTAATGAGAGGGCAACGTGCAGTAATTGGGAGCACCAACATCAACACTCCTTGTGTTTCATACAATGAATGGTGAGTCCGTCTTGATTCATTAGTCATCCTTTTCCATTTAAACAGTAACACCTGCACTTGTGACAACGATACTCAGCTGGCTCCTCCCCAGATGTTGTGCTAAACACTCTACAACAAAGTTCTCTTAGTATCCAACAAGTTCTCTGCCCTTAACCTTGTTCTGAACACCTCCAAAACAAAGGTCATGTGGTTTGGTAAGAATGCCCCTCTCCCCACAGGTGTGATTACTACCTCTGAGGGTTTAGAGCTTGAGATACTCCCAAGTGCTTGTATGATGTGACTATGGCTAGACAGCACACTGTCCTTCTCTCAGCACATATCAAAGCTGCAGGCTAAAGTTAAATCTAGACTTGGTTTCCTCTGTCGTAATCGCTCCTCTTTCACCCCAGCTGCCAAACTAACCCTGATTCAGATGACCATCCTACCCATGCAAGATTATGGAGACGTAATTTATAGATCGGAAGGTAAGGGTGCTCTCGAGCGGCTAGATGTTCTTTACCATTCGGCCATCAGACTTGCCACCAATGCTTCTTAAAGGACACATCACTGCACTCTGTACTCCTCTGTAAACTGGTCATCTCTATACCCGTTGCAAGACCCACTGGTTGATGTTTATTTATAAAAACCCTCTTAGGCCTCACTCTCCCCTATCTGAGATATCTACTGCAGCCCTCATTCTCCACATACAACACCTGTTCTGCCAGTCACATTCTGTTAAAGGTCCCCAAAGCACACACATCCTCGTCTTTTCAGTTCGCTGCAGCTAGTGACTAGAATGAGCTGCAACAAACACACAAACCGGACAGTTTTATCTCCATCTCTTCATTCAAAGACTCAATCATGGACACTCTTACTGACAGTTGTTGCTGCTTTGCGTGATGTATTGTTGTCTCTACCTTCTTTCCCTTTGTGCTGTTGTCTGTGCCCAATAATGTTTGGACCCTGTTTTGTGCTGCTACCAATGTTGTGCTGCTGCCATGTTGTGTTGCCATGTTGAGTTGCCACCATGCTGCTTTGTCATGTGTTGCTGCCATGCTATATTGTCATCTTAGGTCTCTCTTTATGTAGTGTTGCCTCTTGTCGTGATGTGTTATGTCCTATATTTGTATTTAATTTATTCATGTTATATCCCAGGCCCCGTGTAGCGTCATAAACTGTGGCAAAAGCAAAGCGCATTCCAGTTGATCCTTATTACCCTCCAGAGTCTGAAAGTGTAGAAGCGTTGACAAGATCTATCCCTCTGAATCTTTAGGTCTTTGAGCACCTCCGCTTAACCTTCCTCACCATGGTAACAGCTTGAAGTGACATTTCCATAGTAACAAAGTGAAAAGAAGATGAAAATAAATAACAAATATTGAAAAAGTGAAAAGTTCTTGTTTGCTCAGATAAGCTTGAGATTTGAACATAAAAGGCCAAGTCCGTCTGAAATAAAGAATTAAATACACACAGAAAACCACATAGGTCATTTCCCTTGGTATTTCCCTGGGCTCATGAATCATTTGCATTTTGGGATGAGGAAATTTGTACTCTAAATATTTCATGACACCCCTGACTGTTAAAATATTGATATTGGCAATGATGTGTATGTATATATTTGTTTGTGTGTGTGTTTCATCCAGTAAAAATTCAACAAATAGTTTACTTAAAGTGGATATGATGCTTCATGATATGGAGTAGATTAGAACCCTGTGGTCGATCAAGAAATCTATTCTGAAAATGTTGTCCGGCCACCTTGTTTTGGACCTACTTCAACTTTAAGAGATTACAACTCATTTACTAGGACTGAGATTTTACTTCAACACCCAAGCCAACAAACTTCAGAACAAGGAGTAAAGATGAGACGTTCTAACTAGATAAGATGTTGGGAAACTCTGTGCTCTCTCTGTCTGGGAAATCCTATTAGATCAGAGCTGTTTGAAAATGTCATCCCCGGAAGAGCAGAGAGTTACGTTTAGGGGCCTTTGAAGACAGACACCAACAATTCCTGGCACTGCAAAAGAGCAATGATGGAACAGGGAGTTTAAAAGACCGAATGAGAAAACTCACCAAAGTCGACAAAACAAGACTGGCCAACTTTCTTGACATTTTCTGGTATACGTCCGGGCTGGGTTTTGGTAAAGTTCCCATCCTGAAAGAAAAAGTCAAGTTCATATTAAAAACACAGAATATGTTTATCTCAAAGGAAAAATCAAACACAAGTTGCCAGAGTAGATACAGTAGGCTACTGTACATTTCAAAACTGAATGATTGAGTGAAAGGACAAGTAGCATGGTCCTTTGACCAACCATTAGTCAGGGGCTGCTTTAATTGTGTGGGCAGGCAGAGTAGGTGACAGGGGACACAGTGCGTGACAGGGGACACAGTGGGTGACAGGGGACACAGTGGGTGACAGGGGACACAGCGGGTGACAGGGGACCAGTAGAAAAGTGCAGCGAGGGCAACAGCAGGGAGTTGGCAGGCATGATCAGCCTGACGTTTGAATTGATTTCAGCTCAGTGGTGTGCTGAACTACAGGAGCTCCATGCAGTTAGCAGTCATGCTAAGAGTCAGACAATGGAACAGACAGTGCTTTGGTCTTGAATGCCGAGAGAGAGAGAGAGAGAGAGAGAGAGAGAAAAAACGCTCACACATACAGACCCACATGTAACGAACGGCACAATGGCCAAACTGCAGTCTACACTCTTAACAAAACCACCTCCAGTTGTCCCCTCGCTGCCAAACATCAGTTGTTAGCACATCAGACATCGAGAGATAATAAATAGTCTGCGAGAGATTACACATAGATTTAGTAGTGAGGAGACATGGGCTTCAGGGCTATTTTAGGATAATCTTAGAGATGGAGTTGTGTCAATGCCAATCTGTTAGCAGACTATTTTCTAAGGTGATGGAGAGGGCCTTGAGCTCAATGAGAGTCATGGTCATCACTAAATTAGTGTTTGTTGGAGAAATGAGCTCATGATCAGCTAGATACAGTGGGGTCCGAAATTATTGACACCCTTGATAAAAAGAGGAGCAAAAATGACTGTATAATTCTACCCTGTATATTGTATGCAAAACAAATTGAGAAATGATATTATTTTATACTAATACAATTGCTCAAATGAATCGATCTTTTTAAACAAGTTATCTTTTTTTTTCTCTCTCAAAAAGATAGGTGTTGAAATGATTGGCACCCTATGTTTTCAGTACTTTGTGCACCCTCCCCTTGCAATGATAAGGGCACTGAGATTGGAGAACACTTTGGAAGGGATCTTAGACCATTGCACCATACCGAATATTTCCAGATCATTGATATCCTTCGGTCTGTGCTTATAAACTCACTGCCCTCTTCAATTCAAACCACAGGTTGTCAATGGGTTCAAGTCCGGAGACTGAGATCAGTGTTTGTATTATTATTTTATACAGTATTTTTTTCTCATGTTTATAAAAAGGTAACAATAATGTCGGAGGTGACTATATGTGATACACTCTGATATAAATATTGATGGCTGAGCTTTGAGATTCAAGCTGGAATAGTCTCTCTATACAAATGGCTTCTGTTTACCGAAAATAAATATGGCAGAAGTGTTAGTGCGTGTCTGTGTTCTTACTAGACTCTAGCCTCTTGGGGGACTGGTGTCCAGTGACCAACACAGTGACATTCATGAACACAGAGCTCTCAGCGGACCCTGACGCAAGGCCCCAGAGAGCAGGAGCACTCTCCTGTTACGACACAGAAGACCCTCTGGCCTTTACTCTCCAGCCAGAGGGAACACGCTGCACCCAAGAACCATGCAGTTAGCTTACATGTAGAAACACACTAGCAGGATGGGATACACAGCCTGCTAGGTTCTGCCGGCTTCTTGCAACTCAAACATATGCCCCGTTACCTTAGAACATGGAGGGCAAGTCCTCGAGGGCCTGATTGGTGTCACCGTTTTGGCCCAGCCCCAGCTAACACACCTGACTCCAATAATCACCTAAATCATGATCGTCAATTTAGAATGCAATTTGATTAATCAGCTGCGTTTACTAGAGATGGAGAAAAGGTATGACACCAATCATGCCCTCGAGGGCTGGAGTTGCCCACCCCTGCCTTAGAATGTGAGGTCCCAAAAAGATAGCGTCAAATACTTTTCTCAAACAGGAGTTGCTTTAGTTTTGAAACCATCATGTGAATGCAGCAGGACTTCCCTCCCTACTCCGTGACTCTACATGATGTGACATAATGAATTGTGTATTTGGAACAAAAACAGAAAAGGGGGAGATATTGGGGGGGGCTGTAAAACTCTTCCTCTCTCCTTATCTCCTTCTCCCTTCTGGAGCAGCAGATGTGGCCCGGCCCGGTAGGAGAGCAGAGGCCTGCCGAGCGACCCATTAGTGATTTATGACATCTGAGAATAGTTTCAGCAAGAAAACAGAAAAAAACATCCCATTCGTTCACTGCTCTTCCTTTATGCTTGTGCTTATTTATTACCTGGCAGTCAGACAAAAAGTAAGCAGCTTTTCAGACTGATCGAGCATGTGAGCTTCTCCTCTGGTTTTGTCAAAGTGTGTGATCCCAGACCTGCCCTTCCATCACGCCTCTCTCTCTCTCTCTCCCCGTTAGTCAGTACCCACCTACCAAGCAGCTACGCATGGCAGGACGCACCGCTCCGCAGTGTGGCTCGGCTGATTGGGTCTGTGTTACGTTACACAGTGATCATCTGATTGAGTCTGGGGTTGACTCATGGAGCACCTATGATGGTGTGTTTGGAGAACACAGACATCTGGATGGTTAAATCTGTTCTAAACACATGGCGAGGCTCTGACTGAGTGTGTCCATGTGCGTATGTGCCTATGTGCGTATTTGTGTGTGTGTGACTAACTCGTGGAGAACGGTCGCTGGACCAATTGCGGGCGTGATTTAAAAACAAGAAGATTGAGTTGTGTGATTACCTCACGGTGCCCATCTGACTGGGAGTTTTAAAAATCACACACAGGGGCAACATTCTAATGCACTGCATCGCTGTGCTTGAGGTGTCACTATAGACCCGGGTTTGTTCCTGGGTTGTGTCACAACCGGCCGTGATCGGGAGTCCCATAGGGCAGCGGACAATAGGCCCAGCGTCGTCCAGGTTAGGGGAGGGTTTGGCCACAGGGGCTTTTACTTGGCTCATCACACTAGCGACTCCTTGTGGCGGGCCGTGCACCTGCAGGCTGACGCCGGTTATCAGTTGACTGGTGTTTCCTTCGACACATTGGGTGTTAAGAAGTGCGGTTTGGCGGTTCATGTTTCGGAAGACGCACGTCTCCACCTTTGACTGCCGAGCCCTGTGGGGAGTTGCAGTGATAAGACAAGATCGAAATTGGGGAGAAAGAAGAGGTAAAAACTAACAACAGAAATATAATACGATACAGTCAGGAACGTGTTAACCATCTCTAGAGTATAGTAGGGGAGATCTAAGTCTTTGTGACTGACTGGTGGTGGCCTACTGATGTGAGGCACGGTAGCCGTTCGTGATTAAATCTGTTATGTTGCCTTTCTGATTGAGTGAAGAGAGCTGATTGAAGTGTGAAGATCCGCAGACTACGGCAGCAGGTTCTGTTTACACAGAGCGCATTTGGTGTGTCTCTCATGCAACGATGCACTTTTCGAATTCACTTTACTGCGACTACTGAGAAAACTAATCAAAGTATCAAACAGCTAATGCTTTCCCTGCATGTTTGTTTAGCAGGAACGGCTCCTTCAGCTGGTGAATTGACAGATCATATCAGGTATTAGAGTAAATGGGTTGTCCACGGCTTGGCATTAGCCAATGAAAAGCGTCCCCTCTGCCTTTGCATTCTCCACAAACAAAGGCTGTTCTTGCATAATCAGAGAGAAGAGCAGAAGGGTGCCCAGGGAGTCTTCAGAAAGAAAAAAAGTCATTAAAATGAAGTGTTGAAATGGGCTAAAGCACTGGCCCGTGAACTGCGGCTGTTAAACGAAAGCCCACCCAGTAAAGGCGGCAGCCAGGGATTACTGGGGTCTTACACAGAGGAAACCAGGAAATTAGCCCCTGGTTGTGTCTGTCACATAGTGTGTGCATGTGTTACGTTGGTGAATTTAATCATGGACACACTTCAATAACTTTGTTGCCACCAACCACTGGTGCATTCTATCATCAACCCCAAAACCAAACTCCTCTTCCTCCCAAAATAAGTCATAGAAACAAAAAGAAGAACAATAGGAAAGGGTAAACTGGCTGGATGAATCAGATGGGATTAACGATTGGTGAACACACCCCTGCTTTTAATCACCAACCCAAGTATTCCCTGCTGTACCGTCTGTCTTTGGCTGGTGCACTGTGCAGTGTCCCTACAGGCTGAGGCAAAGCAGCACGGCCCGTGGAGATTACGTCCATAAAAATAGATTTATTAAAGCACAAGTCAGATTGGTTCCCTCCAGCTCAAAGACAGACCAGTGGCAGCATTGGAGAGGTCAAACTCAGCGGGAGGTGAACAGTGTCCATCTACAGTAATACACCAAAGAAAGTCTATTTTTCTCCCCTGCCCCCCCATTTTCATCCATTTTGCCCTCCTTCCTCGGTCACATTTTTCATATACCTGCAACCTCAACCCGTCCCTTTCCCTCTCTTCACAACAGGCGGGTGCCCTGCTTGTGCTTTGTGAGCCTCCGCATCCTGAATTTTAAATACCCGTAAAAAACCTGAACTGACTGTATCAGTGCACTTGCAGAATGCAAACTACCACAACAGTGGAAGGGCCGAATAAAATCTACCAAAAATAAAGTCTCTCTGAAACGACTGTGCTGTGAGAGAAACAATTACATTTGCACGTGTCATTTAGAAGACCCTCTTATACCAAACGACTTTAAGAAGCAATTATGATTAAGTGCCTTGCTCAAGGGCACGTCGGCATATTTTTTTACCTAGTCTGCTTGGGGTTTTGAACCAGCTGCCTTTCGGTTTACTGGCCCAACGATAGGCTACCTGCCGCCCCAACTAAAAACTTTACCCATGTTTTCACTGAGTAGAGATTGTCAATTGTAGACAGAGTCAACATAAAAGACAAATGTGATTGTGCCGTACCTTATTAATCCACGTCTCGAAGCCAAGACCATTGTCATCTTGGGTTGTGAGGAACAAATCTGAAAATAGAATGAGAGAAAATATGCTATTATTCACTGGGAGCCATTTCCCTAGAAGAACCGAAGAAAACAAGAGATAAATGGAACCGTCTGAGGCATACAGTTTTTTTCAGAGGTTTTACAATAGAGAACAGAAGCCAACAGTATAGATACAGAAGCTATAGCAAGTTAAGTAGATTTGCTTGTGGAGCCGGAATGGTTGATGGGAGCGGCGTGAGTCCGCTTGATGTACAAGTACACACCCTGGAGAAGATGCTAGTCTATCGCAGGGCCTTACCCACAATCTCCTTTATTGCTGAGTGCCAAGCAGAGACGGATCGGGTCACATTTTTACAGTATGTGGTATGACTCGGGGATCAAATACCCAACCTTCCAATCTCAGGGCGGACACTCACACTAACCACAAGGCCACTGAATTAGTTGGGTTTCTGACTGTGCAGTGCTGTTCATCAAATTGATTATTCTCTGTCTTCAGCTAGTCTGTTTCTCCTGCATTGTACTGTCCAATCACACTTCAGTTCACAGTGTGAGACAAGTAGGCCCAATGGCCAGAGAAAGAGATGGGAACATGATGAAAAGTAAAGTGTTTTCTTTTCTTACATAATATACAGTACCGGTCAACAGTTTCGACACACCAACTCATTCAAGGATTTTTCTTTATGTTTTACTATTTTCTACATTGTAGAATAATAGTTAAGACATCAAAATTATGAAGTAACACATATGGAATCATGTAGTAATAAAAAATTTAAAAAAGAAGTGTTAAAGAAATCTAAATATATTTTATATTTGAGATTCTTTAAAAAGTAGCCACCCTTTGCCTTGATGACAGCTTTGCACACTTGGCATTCTCTGAACCAGCTTCATGAGGTAGTCACCTGGAATGCATTACAATTAACAGATGTGCCTTGTTAAAAGTTAATTTGTGGAATTTATTTCCTTTTTAATGTGTATTATGGCAAGAACAGCTCAAATAAGGAAAGAGAAATGACAGTCCATCATTACCTTAAGACATGAAGGTCAGTCAATACGGAAAATGTCAAGAACATCAAACATTTCTTCAAGTGCAGTCAAAAACCATCAAGCGCTATGATGAAACTGGCTCATGAGGACCACCACAGGAAAGGAATCCCTAAAGTTAGCTCTGGTGCAGAGTATACGTTCATTAGCGTTACCAGCCTCAGAAATTCCAGCCCAAATAAATGCTTCAGAGTTCAAGTAATAGACACATCTCAACATCAACTGTTCAGAGGAGACTGCGTGAATCAGGCCTTCATAGTCAAATTTCTGCAAAGAAACCACTACTAAAGGACAACAAGAAGAAGAAGAGACTTGCTTTGGCCAAGAAACACGAGCAATGGATTTTTGATTCCAACCGCCGTGTCTTTGTGAGACATAGAGAAGCTGAACAGATGATCTCCGCACGTGTGTTTCCCACCGTGAAGCATGGAGGAGGAGGTTTGATGGTGCTTTGCTGGTGTCACTGTCAGGGATTTATTTAGAATTCAAGGCACACTTAACCAGCATGGCTACCACAGCCTTCTGCAGCGATTGGTCATCCCATCTGGTTTGCGCTCAACACGACAATGGCCCAACACGCTATTTGACCAAGAAGGAGAGTGATGGAGTGCTGCATCAGATCACCCGACCTCAACCAAATTGAGATGGTTTGGGATGAGTTGGACCACAGACTGAAGGAAAAGCAGCCAACAAGTGCTCAGCATATGTGGGAACTCCTTCAAGACTGTTGGAAAAGCATTCTTAGTGAAGCTGGTTGAGCAAATGCCAAGAGTGTGCAGAGCTGTCATCAAGGCAAAGGGTGGCTACTTTGAAGAATCCAATATGTAAAGCTTATGCACCATGCACCTGCAAAAAAGATTAGATGTGTGAGTGCCTTTAGAATTTAGAATTACTTTGAAGAATCTGTTTAACACTTTTTTTGGTTACTACATGATTCCATATGTGTTACTTCAGTTTTGATGGCTTCACTATTTACAATGTTAAAAAAATAGTAAAAATAAAGAAAAACCCTTGCATGAGTAGATGTGTCCAAACTTTTGACTGGTACTGTACATATTTCAGTGCTTTTCTTTTGACATCCGCTCCGCAGCAATTATTCTTAATTTCTCACAATTTAAAAAGCTATTTGTACATTAACTAATGGTCATGATTAACCCTTGGGCTCTTTGTGGGCTCCCTGTTAAGCTCAGGGCTGGGGGAACTCCGCAACAACACCAAGAAAGAAGGAAAAAGGATGGAACAACTTAGCTGGGATCCCTATCCCTACAGTTATTCATTAATCTATTGTGAGACTATCACATGCAAGGCAGAATACTAAATTAAACTTCTCAACGCATCTTCTAACATTATTAGGGTGGCAGGAAAAATGCCTACAGGGTCCAATGTGTCTTCTCCACATAGAAATACACTAGTCATAAGTGAAAAGCACTTATATTCTGTGCACTGTAAAAGACAGCATGATAATTTGAATGGTGTCTTCTAATTTCAGTGAGATATTAAAACAGATTTTTGGAGTAGAGTGCTGTCCTTTACTCTTAAGTCAATATTCCTATTCCACTCATGCAGTGTCTGCTTCATACCGCCCATGGAAATCCAACATCTAACCGTGATAAGCCTAAGTGTGGCAAAATGGAAGGCACACAAAGAAAATTCCACACAACACATGGGCCTTTAATCTGCCTTCATGCAGGCAGATGCCCTTTTCATGGAAGGGAGCAATAATCTCACCCACAGAGAGGCTGCTTTGATCAATGGTCTCACTGTGGCCAGTAGATACAGAGAGGAGTGGGGTGGAGAGGTTATCCATACAGATAGATAGAGACCTTTGGAGACAGACACTACTATACAGTTCATAGTGTGTTGCTGAAGGAACCGCTGAGTTTAGCTGCATTCTCACTTTCCACGAGTCTCTCTCTCTCTCTCACTCCATCTGTGATCTTCAGACGTGTGACCCATGTGGAGTGTGTAGCCTCCTGCAGTCTGCTGATGAGGAGTAAACAGGTTCAATAATCAGGCTATAAAAGGAAGCTCTCCCCAACTAGCAGTGGGTGTCTATCTGCCTGTCTGATTAGAGGGGGCATGGACGAGGCAGGGGAGCTCTCCACATCACTGAGAAATCCTGTAAACACTTACAGTCCCCACGGGCCACTCCTCCTACTCCTCTCCATCATCCTCCTCCTCTCCCTGGTTCACAATAACGGACATACCTCAGTGGCTCTATAAAAGACCTCTGCCCAGTAAAATAAAAATGGCTGTATAAATTTCTTCGGTCACTTGGTTTAACACAGTTGTATGCATACTACACTTCTTTTACAATGGCAACACTATTTGAGTAAGATGGATATCAGGAAAAACCCAGTAGTAGTCAATATAACACAATATAAATGGGATGTGCTCCCACCCATCCAGGACATCTACTAGAAACAGTGCTGGGGTAAGATGGACAAGATTACAAGCTTATTAAAGATGGAAATAACGGAGGATACTTTTAATGAGGGCATTTCTCAAGTGGCTAGTTTGCGTCAACTACCTTCACTAAAACCATTGCTTTATACCGGCAAACGTTGGTATCGAACCGCAACATTCCGGCATGCCTCGTGATTTGTCTGTCTGAGGAGGACCCTCCCCAGACCCCCCCCCCCCCCTTTTCGAAGTTTCCAAGAGATTCCGTCATTCATCCCAGACCCTAATCACTGCTGTTGCCTAGGGTCTGGGTTCCCGAGAATAATTCATTAGGGAAAGCCATTCATCATGACCTTAAAATCCAAAACTAATTACAAAAAGGTGCATAAAACTTGCAGGTTGATATACAGTACTGGCAAATGGATAGACTTCAAAACCGATTCATTCATTTTCAATCCGTGACTCCAATGAATGCATAATTCAGGTATGAGTAAAGGCTCTGGGCTCTAAGTGATATGTCATGTCACAGTCTAGTTGCAACCACAAAGCTAATTAAAGAAACAGTCTTAATTATTAAAAGGTGTCCTAAGTAGAAATCACTCCGGCATTTCCTAGTTGCTAAAATTCTAATAGGTTTTTGCTAAATTCAGTTTGTCACAAAACAAGCAAGTATAGTGTAGAGAATCACTGTATCATTTAAACCGCTGTGAAATATATTTTCCATAACCAAAAATATTGTTTTTTCATCTGGTTTACAAAACCGAAAGTAATAGATGAAAAAAAAAAAACTTAAGAACGGGAAGCATAGAAATAGCGCACATAAAACAGATCTACTGCTTCTTAATACCTGTGTTCAATGAGAATGAAAGATCTATAACTTACATTTCTACGTGAATTTGGTCAGGTCGCCAAAAAAGTTACATATTGCAGCTTTAAAATAGAGAACAGATTGTTTAATTACACAAAGACTAACAAGCTGTGGCATTGGAGTAAAAATCAGATGCATCTGCAGATGAAAACCTACGAAGCAGAAAATCTCAAAATAGCGATTTCGAACATCTTAATTCCAAAGTGTTCATCTTTAAATCAGTTGATTGTTTCTCCCACCTCCTCTCTTGGATTAAGGGTGATTATGTTCGATTCAGTTAATATTCTCCTCCTAAGAATAGAAAAATCGAAGAAAACACACAAGACCATGAATATATTTACAGATGAGGTAGGCTAATTGTTACTTGCAGGATAATCATAGTCAATTTGAGCCAGCCATTACAGATCCGATGACTGGGTATCTGTTTACCTCTCCTTATCATGGAGCCTGATGTAGCCCATTCAATCAGCTCAAATCAAGTGTCCTTTCAGTCTTACTGCCTCCTTAATTGAATAATCAGGAGTGTCACTGATAATAATATGGAGTGACATTAAAATGATTATTGATCATGTTCCAGAGCCCCAGATTAAATTAGATTCAAATTATAGAGAAATTATTTATATAGTCTTGATTAACAGTGTTAATTTCACACTCTCATTTTAGACCACTTGTATATGGACCAACCCAGCATTTCACACAGCGCCTTTTCTTCATTGGCTGACGGAGGTTTCCCAGCATGCATTGCGAAAGCCTCTGTGCTCTATTCTGTAGTTGTTTGTGTGTTTTTCAAGCCCAGCTTGGCATACTACCTCTCCATTATGGCATGCATATTTCAAAGAACTCCAGGATTAAAATATTAACGAGCACATTTTAGATTATACCTTTAGGGGAAACATGCCATAAAAGGTTGCTGTTCTATTCATGCCCTGACAGACTTCACACATACAGGTCTACATAGAAACTGCAATGCAGCAGCTAAATATGACGTGTTATGGGAATTACTTGATTGATTAGTGTCTATGGAACTGACAATTAATCATGAAATGACTATGCTAACAGTTTGGAGAAAGGCGCAAAGCATGATCCCAAACGTAGTTACAAAACATACATTTACAACAAAAAAACGTGTATCTATCCATCTGGCTTGCTGTGTTACACACATATTATCTATCGAATACGGATTACAATGAGAAACATTTAAAGCAAAGGGAGAGAGCGCATGTTTGAGAAGTGGAAACATTATCCCGCAGCTTTGTTAGAAATATTCAATTAAGTCTAATGAGAGTGTTTAATCGAGAGCACTGAGTGGAGTTCCATCCCCCACATCCATACTCTCGGTGTTAGGAATAGCTGGCACTATGATGGGTTTGCAAACTCTTCCTCGTGCTCTGCTTTGGAGCAGATTTTTCCTGAGGCATCATGAACACATGTTGGTAGACAGGGAGACCCACAGAAAGGGAGCGGGGTGCTCTAGGGAAGAGGAGACAACTCTGGAGAAATCCCTCGTCTTCTCCAATACCCTGTATACGGACCTTCCCTGTTGCCCATCTTTCTGAGTGGAGGAAGGCGACACAACAAAATGACGAGTTCATTTCTCTGATACAGAAAGCTGGCGCACATTACAGCAACTACGGCAGACAAACAGCATGAGAAGAATAGTAAGCTGTAGACGGTCTTGAGAAGGAGAGTGGGAGATTCTAAAGCAAAGCAAATCAATGTTGTTGGCTTCTACATGTTGGGTATGCAGATGACTCCGGAAAGAATCTCCAGATCCAATCTAGAAGGAATATAGCTTCCATCTAAAATCGATCCTCAATTTGACTTATTTTCAAGGAAAACACTAGGCTTGTGTGTGTAGTTGGAGAGGGATGCTTTGGAGTTATTCATAACCTCACAATCAGATTTGTTAAGGGGATTGGAAGCAATTTAAGGCATCTGCTGACGGTTTGACTTGGACTTTATTATAGCTCTCAATTCCATTATACAGAACGGGAGCAGGGATACAGCTCCATAATATCCCTTCATCACATTACCTTGTGAATAAACAGAGCCACCGTTCTGATCTCTACCCAGGTGGAAGTAGGGCTTTGACACAGTGCATAGTAGAGGGGGGGGCATTCTCTCCCTCCCCAACCACCTGCATCTCTCTCTCTCGCACACTTATTTTCTGCCTGAGATCCTTTCATTATTGCTGGTAAATCCTAGACGGGGACCTTCAGCTAAGGGTTGAGGATTACAGGTAAGGATAGCTTGAGCTGCCAGACAGAAGCAAACATGCAAATAGTCTCGCTGTGAGCCGAGGTGGCAATTACTGGGTTTTTATGTCAGTCGCAGACCGTCTGCCACTGCAGTTTGCAGCCTTTGGTAAGATAGAGCTGCAAGAGTATGGTAGCATGAGAACATTTCTTGCTAAACACTAAACAATCTCATGGTAAATAGCACCAGAGCTTTCAGAGTATTGCTGTTTCTGATCGCAGAGAAAAATATCCTCAAACTAATTCTCTGAATCCATCAATTGATGTTACACCCAGACTTGAAAAAAATGCACATGTTCATTCTCAAAGTTAAAGACTATTAGTGCTGAGATTAACCAAATATATATATATAAATACAGTTGAAGTTGGAAGTTTACATACACTTAAGTAGGAGTCATTAAAACAGATTTCTTGTTTAGAAACTATAGTTTTGGCAAGTCGGTTAGGACATCTACTTTGTGCACGACACAACTAATTTTTCCAACAATTGTTTAGACAGATATTTCACTTATAATTCACTGTATTAATCTGGAATTGCGGGATTAGCCCAGAACTACACGGCAGGACCTGGTCAATGACCTGAAGAGAGCTGGGACCACAGTCTCAAAGAAAACCATTAGTAACACACTACGCCGTCATGGATTAAAATCCTGCAGCGCACACAAGGGCCCCCTGCTCAAGCCAGCGCATGTCCAGGCCCGTCTGAAGTTTGCCAATGACCATCTGGATGATCCAGAGGAGGAATGGGAGAAGGTCATGTGGTCTGATGAGACAAAAAAATATAGCTTTTTGGTCTAAACTCCACTCGCCGTGTTTGGAGGAAGAAAAAGGATGAGTACAACCCCAAGAACACCGTCCCAACCGTGAAGCATGGAGGTGGAAACATCATTCTTTGGGGATGCTTTTCTGCAAAGGGGACAGGACGACTGCACCGTATTGAGGGGAGGATGGATGGGGCCATGTATCGCGAGATCTTGGCCAACAACCTCCTTGCCTCAGTAAGAGCATTGAAGATGGGTCGTGGCTGGGTCTTTCAGCATGACAACGACCCGAAACACACAGCCAGGGCAACTAAGGAGTGGCTCCGTAAGAAGCATCTCAAGGTCCTGGAGTGGCCTAGCCAGTCTCCAGACCTGAACCCAATAGAAAATCTTTGGAGGGAGCTGAAAGTCCGTATTGCCCAGTGACAGCCCCGAAACCTGAAGGATCTGGAGAAGGTCTGTATGGAGGAGTGGGCCAAAATCCCTGCTGCAGTGTGTGCAAACCTGGTCAAGAACTACAGGAAACGTATGATCTCTGTAATTGCAAACAAAGGTTTCTGTACCAAATATTAAGTTCTGCTTTTCTGATGTATCAAATACTTATGTCATGCAATAAAATGCAAATTACTTCTTTTTTTTTATCATACAATGTGATTTTCTGGATTTTTGTTTTAGATTCCGTCTCTCACAGTTGAAGTGTACCTATGATAAAAATGACAGACCTCTACATGCTTTATAAGTAGGAAAACCTGCAAAATCGGCAGTGTATCAAATACTTGTTCTCCCCACTGTATGTATGTATGTATGTATGTATGTATGTATATATATATATATATATAATATAATATAATATAATATATATATATATATATACACACACAGTGCCTTGCGAAAGTATTCGGCCCCCTTGAACTTTGCGACACTTCAGGCTTCAAACAAAGATATAAAACTGTATTTTTTTGTGAAGAATCAACAACAAGTGGGACACAATCATTAAGTGGAACGACATTTATTGGATATTTCAAACTTTTTTAACAAATCAAAAACTGAAAAATTGGGCGTGCAAAATTGTTCAGCCCCCTTAAGTTAATACTTTGTAGCGCCACCTTTTGCTGCGATTACAGCTGTAAGTCGCTTGGGGTATGTCTCTATCAGTTTTGCACATCGAGAGACTGAAATTTTTTCCCATTCCTCCTTGCAAAACAGCTCGAGCTCAGTGAGGTTGGATGGAGAGCATTTGTGAACAGCAGTTTTCAGTTCTTTCCACAGATTCTCAATTGGATTCAGGTCTGGACTTTGACTTGGCCATTCTAACACCTGGATATGTTTATTTTTGAACCATTCCATTGTAGATTTTGCTTTATGTTTTGGATCATTGTCTTGTTGGAAGACAAATCTCCGTCCCAGTCTCAGGTCTTTTGCAGACTCCATAAGGTTTTCTTCCAGAATGGTCCTGTATTTGGCTCCATCCATCTTCCCATCAATTTTAACCATCTTCCCTGTCCCTGCTGAAGAAAAGCAGGCCCAAACCATGATGCTGCCACCACCATGTTTGACAGTGGGGATGGTGTGTTCAGGGTGATGAACTGTGTTGCTTTTACGCCAAACATAACGTTTTGCATTGTTGCCAAAAAGTTCAATTTTGGTTTCATCTGACCAGAGCACCTTCTTCCACGTGTTTGGTGTGTCTCCCAGGTGGCTTGTTGCAAACTTTAAACAACACTTTTTATGGATATCTTTAAGAAATGGCTTTCTTCTTGCCACTCTTCCATAAAGGCCAGATTTGTGAAATATACGACTGATTGTTGTCCTATGGACAGAGTCTCCCACCTCAGCTGTAGATCTCTGCAGTTCATCCAGAGTGATAATGGGCCTCTTGGCTGCATCTCTGATCAGTCTTCTCCTTGTATGAGCTGAAAGTTTAGAGGGACGGCCAGGTCTTGGTAGATTTGCAGTGGTCTGATACTCCTTCCATTTCAATATTATCGCTTGCACAGTGCTCCTTGGGATGTTTAAAGCTTGGGAAATCTTTTTGTATCCAAATCCGGCTTTAAACTTCTTCACAACAGTATCTCGGACCTGCCTGGTGTGTTCCTTGTTCTTCATGATGCTCTCTGCGCTTTTAACGGACCTCTGAGACTATCACAGTGCAGGTGCATTTATACGGAGACTTGATTACACACAGGTGGATTGTATTTATCATCATTAGTCATTTAGGTCAACATTGGATCATTCAGAGATCCTCACTGAACTTCTGGATAGAGTTTGCTGCACTGAAAGTAAAGGGGCTGAATAATTTTGCACGCCCAATTTTTCAGTTTTTGATTTGTTAAAAAAGTTTGAAATATCCAATAAATGTCGTTCCACTTCATGATTGTGTCCCACTTGTTGTTGATTCTTCACAAAAAAATACAGTTTTATATCTTTATGTTTGGAGCCTGAAATGTGGCAAAAGGTCGCAAAGTTCAAGGGGGCCGAATACTTTCGCAAGGCACTGTATATTTGTTTTTTTTTTACGAAAACGTGATAATTAACTACAATGACCATAATCAATTGCGCGGCGGCTTTAAACTTGTCCAGTCTGTGTGGAGCAGACACAGAGACTGTGCGATCAAGAGGGATAGAAAGCAGTTGCTTCGCGAGCCTGAAAATACATGATCTAAGTCAGGGGTGTCAAACTCATTCCAGAGGGCCCAGTGTCTGAGGCTTTGTTTGGGGGGATTTTCCATTCAATTAAATACCTAGACAACCAGGTGAGGGGAGTTCCTTGTACTTAATTCAATCAATCAAGTACAAGGTTTGAGCAAAAACCCGCAGACACTCGGCCCTCCATGGAATGAGTTTGACACGTGAGATTCCGTGGGGCAGCAGGTAGCCTAGTGGTTAGAGTGTTGGGCCAGTAACCGAAAGGTTGCTAGATCAAATCCCCGGGCTGACAAAGTAAAGAAATCTGTCATTCTGTCCCTGAACAAGGCAGTTAACCCACAGTTCCTAGGCCATCATTGTAAATAAGAATTTGTTCTTAACTGACTTGCCTAGTTAAATAAAGGTCAAATTAAATAAAAATACTTTGAAGAACTACTTAAATTGTGATTTCATCAGACAGTATAGGCAGCAGATCTAAAGAGATGATGACTTGGAATGAAATGATAAAGTCATCAAATAAAATATTTTATTCAAGTAAAGTAATGTGAATAAATGTTGGTTAATAAGTGATAAGCAGTAAATGGGCAGTCACTAACACCAAGGGACTTTTATTAACGGTTTAATTCAGTGTTGTTAGAGCATTCAACACAAATCAAATTTATTTATATAGCCCTTCGTACATCAGCTGATATCTCAAAGTGCTGTACAGAAACCCAGCCTAAAACCCCAAACAGCAAGCAATGCAGGTGTAGAAGCACGGTGGCTAGGAAAAACTCCCTAGAAAGGCCAATACCTAGGAAGAAACCTAGAGAGGAACCAGGCTATGTGGGGTGGCCAGTCCTCTTCTGGCTGTGCCGGGTGGAGATTATAACAGAACATGGCCAAGATGTTCAAATGTTCATAAATGACCAGCATGGTCGAATAATAATAAGGCAGAACAGTTGAAACTGGAGCAGCAGCACAGTCAGGTGGAAGTTGAAACTGGAGCAGCAGCATGGCCAGGTGGACTGGGGACAGCAAGGAGTCATCATGTCAGGTAGTCCTGGGGCATGGTCCTAGGGCTCAGGTCAGTTGAAACTGGAACAGCAGCATGGCCAGGTGGACTGGGGACAGCAAGGAGTCATCATGTCAGGTAGTCCTGGGGCATGGTCCTAGGGCTCAGGACAATGCATAGTGCATATACTGTCTAAAAAAAATATCCAAACGGAAATAGATAACCGTGATTACTTTTTAATAATCGAACGGAAACAGAACCGACCTCAAAAAGCACTAATCGCTCAGCACTAACGGCAAGAAAGCACTCTTACTAGGTTATCGAATAGTCAACACTGAGGAGCAGCAGAGTTGTGTCAGCAGGCCAAATTATGAGTTTGGGACTAACTAAATGAAACATGAAATCTCCTCCTCCTTCCATTCTCCCACTATGATGATTAAAGAGCCATATAAATCTCTGGGTCAGCCACTAAGGACTGGTAATTGGAGAGAGATTCTGTTTGGAGAAAATGAAGAGGAAACAAACAAACAGCAGCTGATGAAAAATGAGGGTGAGCAGATTTGTAGCTAATTATAGTGCATCCACAGCTCTCTCTCACACAAGTTTCGCACAATGCTCACACTGTATGTGGGATGCTCAGCCATCCCTACTGTCTCCAGCATGTGCTACAGTAGGCTGGCGTTGACACCCTCAGGGCTGTTAATGAGCAGTCTTGGTGGCTTTTCTCTCCCACTATTGTTCATTTATTCAAGTAGGGTGCTTTGTATTTGGAGTCAGAGGAAGGCAGTCTCCTGAGAGGTTTCCTCCATGCCAGACAGAACACATTCACAGAGAAAACAGGGCTATGACCTAACGAGGAGGAATCCAAACAGCTGACAGTTGTCAAACAAAAAGATGTCAAATTAACCAGGGCTTTGTTGTGAAATATTTTCTTTGTTTTTCCAATGGGGAAAAATATAGTTAATGGCTTGTCTTGACAAAGATATTTACATGAATGGTGCATAAGGTATGAGAACAATAATACGAGGGTGTATGAAAACAAAGTACATAATAGTCAGTAATAACCAATCTACAAGATTATCACAGCATCCCATTTCAGAATGATGCAACTGTTAAAGTTGCATCAATAGGCCAACTGCATTTAGAGCTAGTTAAACCATATTAATGCAAATCAAATCAAATTTATTTATATAGCCCTTCGTACATCAGCTGATATCTCAAAGTGCTGTACAGAAACCCAGCCTAAAACCCCAAACAGCAAGCAATGCAGGTGTAGAAGCACGGTGGCTAGGAAAAACTCCCTAGAAAGGCCAATACCTAGGAAGAAACCTAGGAAGAAATCCACAGTAAGGCTTCTCTACCCTACCTGCATTTAACCAGTGGTTATTACCTAAAGCTCAGAGCCTCCTCAGCCCCTGTGCCAGCAAGGCTGTAAACCAAACATGACATTCCTCTGCATTAGTGTCCTATGAATCCAGACACCTCCCAAGCCCCACCTGTCTGCAGTTATCACTGCGGTGTCCACTCCCATTAGCTGAGAAAGGGTTGCTTTTTGGCTGCCCCTCTCCATAGGCTTTAATGCCCCTGAGCAACATATTTGTTAGACTGTTACTCAGCAAACAAGCTGTGACTCCAATTCCCCGCTCAGTGACAGACGGAGGGGAACAGAGGAGAGGGGGGGGGGGGGGGCTTCACCCCTTAGGCCGGAGAGGAGATGGGATCACGCAGGGCCAAGTGAGTTTGATCTCATTTCTCTGTCCAGGGGTTGGAGGCCGCATGTGAGGACTCAGAAGGGAAATATGGGTTTAAATAGGCAGCCCACAATGAGGCAAAAATTAAGTCAGAATTGTGTTTGTGTGCGGGTGCTAAATATTCAGAGCACTGAGATAGGCCTTTCTGTTCTCATCGGTTTGTCAGTTGTGTTCTCATGCATTCTCTTCTCTTACAATGACGGCTAGGCCGTCACTGTAGATAAGAATTTGTTCTTAACTGACTTGCCTACTTAAATAAAAAAAAGTTTAAAATGTTGACCTCCCTACTCCAGTCCACGTTTCTGCTGTTGCACGGGAGAAAGAAGCCTTTGACATTACAAAAGGAAATGTCATGTCAGTCATCAGTGAAATGGATAGAACAACCACCAGACATAGGGAGCCTTCCAGTGTGAGAGCACGGAAGATAAGCAGGGGTTGTAGCGTCGAGCTACTGAATCCCTGCACCGACACAAAATCCTTGAAGAAAAGTAATGGTGTAGATAGAATTCAGAATCCCAGGAGAAATACAGGCTAAACAACTAGGCCAATATCCCAGAGTAGATCCGTGTGTGACATGAGGATCTAGGGTACATCTCTATGGGACTAGAAAGAGATCTTCATCTCACAGTGGAGTGCTCAAATCTAATATTTTCCTCAGGTCCTGGGTAAAAACAAAAAAATAACATTTAATTTCAAACTTGACGAACATCAGGAAGGCAACATTTGAAACGTCAGCCATGAAAAATCGATGGCAGCCAAATAGCCATTCTGTTGACTGCCGCAGACAATATGCAGCCAGCAAAACTGAACAAATGAAAAATGGACATTTACTTGAAGCATTTTAATTAATAATTGCTGTGCTGCTGAAAATGGCAGGGACTTATGCTCCAATGACTACTGCTTGAGCAAGGACAGGACAGTCAGTGATTAGAGAGGTTTACTCTCCCCACTGCATGGCTGTTTTCTATCAACGACAGTAACCCAGCACTCAGCCCATTGTCCCATTAAGGAAGATGGGAAGGGAGAGATCCAGACTGCCTGGCCAGATTGAATGAAATATGGCTCTGTCTTCTGCTGGGAGGAGTTGATCAGACCGTGAAACTGCCAATTTAACTTGCCAAATCCCAAATGAGGATTTAGGCATGACATTAAAAGACGCAATGACAGCATTGAGATACCAACAATATGTTGAAGGTTTTGTATTTGTACGATATTGTATGTAGCTTTCAAGGGATGAAAAAACAACTACACAGGCCGGAGAAAAAAGGCACGAGAGCTGGACTAAGCCGACACTCTCCATGCAATAATCTCTCAAATAAAATAGTGTATCAATGTTTTCCCCATTCAGCTTGTTTGTGTAACTGACATTAAAACGAGTTAGGGACAAACCCAAAAGACTCCATCAAAGTGAGCTTCCGGAGAAGAGCATGAAATTCAGGGCAGGAAAAAGTTAAATCCCATAAATAAATCCTCCATAAACCAATTCCTGTCAATACACACCGTGTGCCTTCAACCCAAAGCACCTCATTCACAAACATGACACAACAGCACCAGAAAATGGAAAGATGCTATTCGCAGGAGAAATAATCTCATAAAACCATTAAGGGAACAACGTAGGTGCATTATGGGGGATTACACCAACTCCTCATACACATCCCATTTCTCTGCCACTTCTGTGGAGCAAATACAGGAGTTTAACTGCTCACTGAAATCCTGTAACAAGTTTAAGAAGCCCATCCTTGCAGTGGAGCATAGCCTACGTAAATGTTTAGGCCTATGTGAGCAATGTTATTGTGACCATGTCGGAGTGTGTGTGTGTGTGTGTGTACTTGCAAACCTATTTGATTCCTGTAGTGAACATGGCTTCACTCCAGACGCCCCTCAAGCTACTTAATCAGAACAACAATGTGGGTTTGACAAAGATTTGACTTAGAGAGAGCAGTTACATATTTCCATGTTGAGTGAGTGCATACAGTAGATCTTTCAATAAAAACTATTTATTCAAGCAATTTAGTGTTAAGCTTCAGGCAGATACTGCTGTTTTTTTGGTCTTTATGGATGGACCCTGTTTGGTATTATGCTAATATACCACTATAAGCCTGGAGGGGGAGAGTGCTACACATAAGAGGATTGCATTGGAAACAGCAGCACAACCAGAGGCCACAGACATACTGTATACAGTACATCAGTGAGAAATTAGATTATTTATTCATTCATGTATCTATACAAACTGATGTAAACAAATGTACTGTATGTTCGATACTCGGCCAGCTGTCCAGGAAGAGACACGGCGTAAACATTGCACCTCAAAGCCTGGTCCCTCACTAGCCACGCTGTGCTCGTTTTAATTCTGTAATTACTAAAATTAGTAGCGAACACTGGGAAGCAAGTCTAGAATTTATGACAGAATGTACTGTTCCATGTTAAGGTCGGTACAATACCATTATGAGACATAAGCTAATTTCATCCTTCCATGATTGCAATATCTGTATAAAATCTGCGTGGCTGTTATATCATGTTAATTTACAGCATGTCATGCATGTTACATGCAGGCCTACAGTAGATCTTTAAAAACAGGTAGGCCAATGTCAAACACGTGGTAGCCTAATCAATATTACAGAAACCAGAAATGAATCTGTATGAAAAAAAAAAGAAACGCAATGCTTCTAACATGCAAAATGTGACACAGTGACTCAAAACAGGCCAAACTACTAAATATGCCTTTTAAAATTGTCCAGTTCTGTAATGAGTGAATCCCTTTATGAAGTCCCACTCCAGTAACGTTGATATGAGGCAAATCTGTTTCCCTCACATTACACCAATAATCAACTTCTCTCTAACAGAAAAAACTATTCCTAATTGGATGCTGCGGGAAGCGTTGCAAAGCCACGTTGCCTAGCGACAAGCCATATGATAGTATCGGTTTGGTGTCTTTGAGCATAATGACATTTATAATTATTTGGCAATTACCACTTTTTTCTAATGAGTTCTCACAAATCCTGATTCCCCAGCATAGCAAAACCATTATAGAGATATAAAACTGTGATACCAACCCCAGGGAACCTCAACGTTCTAGTAAAATATAACCAATAAAATGAAATGCAAAAATCCCTCAAGGTTGTTATGTGATGCTATAGGAGTATTGGAGCTCGTTGGCACGTTACGCATCAATTCCTCGGCTTATTGTGTCAGTACTGACTTGGTGACCTGGGTAGCAGTAGAACCACTCCAGCATGTCGGAATTAGCCAATTAGGAGCCTTTTTACAGGGATACTTAACCATCTGTAGTTGTCACAACCTGCTCATCTTAATAAACTACCAGAACATACAGCTGAAGTCGGAAGTTTACATACACCTTAGCCAAATACATTTAAACTCAGTTTTTCACAATTCCTGACATTTAATCCTAGTAAAAATTCCCTGTCTTAGGTCAGTTAGGATCACCACTTTATTTTAAGAATGTGAAATGTCAGAATAATAGTATTTATTTCAGCTTTTATTTATTTCATCACATTCCCAGTGGGTCAGAAGTTTACATACACTCAATTAGTATTTGGTAGCATTGCCTTTAAATTGTTTATCTTGGGTCAAACGTGTTGGGTAGCCTTCCACAAGAAGTTGGGTGAATTTTGGCCCATTCCTACTGACAAAGCTGGTGTTACTGAGTCAGGTTTGTAGGAATCCTTGCTCGTACACGCTTTTTCAGTTCTGCCCACAAATTTTCTATGGGATTGAGTTCAGGGCTTTGCAATGGCCACTCCAATATCTTGAATATCTTTGTTGTTCTTAAGCCATTTTGCTTCAGCAAAGCACCCGAACAACATGATGCTGCCACCCCCGTGCTTCAAGATTGGGATGGTGTTCTTCAGCTTGCAAGCCTCCCCCTTTTTCCTCCAAACATAACAATGATCATTATGGCCAAACAGTTCTATTTTTGTTTCATCAGACCAGAAGACATTTCTCCAAAAAGTACGATCTTTGTCCCCATGTGCAGTTGCAAACTAGAGTCTGGCTTTTTTATGGGGGTTTTGGAGTAGTGGCTTCATCCTTGCTGAGTGGCCTTTCAGGCAATGTTGATATAGGACTCATTTTACTGTGGATATAGATACAGTGCCTTGCGAAAGTATTCGGCCCCCTTGAACTTTGCGACCTTTTGCCACATTTCAGGCTTCAAACATAAAGATATAAAACTGTATTTTTTTGTGAAGAATCAACAACAAGTGGGACACAATCATGAAGTGGAACGACATTTATTGGATATTTCAAACTTTTTTAACAAATCAAAAACTGAAAAATTGGGCGTGCAAAATTATTCAGCCCCTTTACTTTCAGTGCAGCAAACTCTCCAGAAGTTCAGTGAGGATCTCTGAATGATCCAATGTTGACCTAAATGACTAATGATGATAAATACAATCCACCTGTGTGTAATCAAGTCTCCGTATAAATGCACCTGCACTGTGATAGTCTCAGAAGCGCAGAGAGCATCATGAAGAACAAGGAACACACCAGGCAGGTCCGAGAAGTTTAAAGCCGGATTTGGATACAAAAAGCTTTAAACATCCCAAGGAGCACTGTGCAAGCGATAATTTCATTCCAAGTCATCATCTCTTTAGATCTGCTGCCTATACTGTCTGATGAAATCACAATTTAAGTAGTTCTTCAAAGTATTTTTATTTAATTTGACCTTTATTTAACTAGGCAAGTCAGTTAAGAACAAATTCTTATTTACAATGATGGCCTAGGAACTGTGGGTTAACTGCCTTGTTCAGGGACAGAATGACAGATTTCTTTACTTTGTCAGCCCGGGGATTTGATCTAGCAACCTTTCGGTTACTGGCCCAACACTCTAACCACTAGGCTACCTGCTGCCCCACGGAATCTCACGTGTCAAACTCGTTTTTCAGTTTTTGATTTGTTAAAAAAGTTTGAAATATCCAATAAATGACGTTCCACTTCATGATTGTGTCCCACTTGTTGTTGATTCTTCACAAAAAAATACAGTTTTATATCTTTATGTTTGAAGCCTGAAATGTGGCAAAAGGTTGCAAAGTTCAAGAGGGCCGAATACTTTCGCAAGGCACTGTACTTTTGTGCCTGTTTCCTCCAGCATCTTCATACGGTCCTTTGCGGTTGTTCTGGGATTGAATTGCACTTTTCGCACCAAAGTATGTTCATCTCTAGGAGACAGAACGCGTCTCCTTCCTGAGCGGTATGACGGCTGCGTGGTCCCATGGTGTTTATACTTGCGTACTATTGTTTGTACAGATGAACGTGGTACCTTCAGGCATTGGAAATTGCTCCCAAGGATGAACCAGACTTGTGGAGGTCTACAAATCTTTTTCTGAGGTCATGGCTGATTTCTTTAGATTTTCCCATGATGTCAAGCAAAGAGGCACTGAGTTTGAAGGTAGGCATTGAAATACAGCCACAGGTACACCTACAATTGACTCAAATGATGTCAATTAGTCTATCAGAAGCTTCTAAAGCCATGACAATTTTCTGGAATTTTCCAAGCTGTTTAAAGGCCCAGTCAACTTAGTGTATGTAAACTTCTGACCCACTGGAATTATAAGTGAAATAATCTGTCTAAACAATTGTTGGAAAAATGACTTGTGTCGTGCACAAAGTAGATGTCCTACCTGACTTACCACAACTATAGTTAGTTAACAAGAAATTTGTGGAGTGATTAAAAAACAAGTTTTAATGACTCCAACCTAAGTGTATGTAAACTTCCGACTTCAACTGTAGATGAGGAGGATTGAACAGACAACACCAGAAGTGGAAGAGAGCGATGAGACATGATACAGACTGGCCATGTGATACTGTAGAGGGGGAACAGCAGCTGCTCGACAGTCCAATTTACAGCTTAAATAGGCCTCGATATTGAACAGGAAGCAATTTCAGATCTCTTAAAATGAGTCGTGGGTAGAGGGTCACTGAATGCAGCTCGGCTGTGTATGTTTACAGCTTTAAACACCACTAAAATTGGAGCCGCGACACGGGATGACCCTCCTCTGATCATCCCTGGATAGGACGCATGATAATAAAATACCTCTCTGTGACACTGCTGACCAGGCCACAAAGATAGCAAGTGGTGGTCCAAACCAAATGAGGTCCACTTAAAATGTTCCACACAAAAACCTAACATGATTTTCCACTTACTGTACCGGCTGTAGTTGATTCGCCAAAACAGTCCCTTTTGTGCATCCTATGGGGTATTGGAAAACATAGGAACAACTTTGCACACTCTTGATTTCTAGTACAGGCTATACAGTCATGTCCGAGTCTCTCTCTCCCCATGCTTAGAGAGGCTGGCAGGTGCAGTGGAAAGACAGAGCTCTAATTCACCAATTTATTTTCTCCTGAAAAGCAGTATCCTCACTCCCACACTAAGCTCTTCACAGCTAAACGTGGCTGCACCACACACACATTGCAGAGGACAATATAATTGTACATTTCAGTGCTATTTCTAAATCAGCAGCAATTTTCTCTACAGGTGTATAGTCTCTGAATGTTATATATATATATATTATTATTATTATTATTTTTTACATTTGCAGATTGACAATCAGTGAAACAACAAAGCGTCTCCTGGTTGGGGTGCCTGCACTCGAGCCAGGCTCCTGCCAGTGTGACGTGTGCCCCGGGGCTCAGGGCTCTGCTTCTCTGTAGACCTAGGCAAAAATCCCCTAGGACAGGTGCTCTAGTCTCTTGCAGCAGCCTCTTGCACAAGATGAATATGAGAAGCAGGCAACGAGCAGCCATTCAAACTGACTGACTAGTTGAATCTGTGAGTTGTAACATTCCTGCTTGCATTTTACAAAAGTGGTCAACACCCACAGTTCCAATCCTCACTCCAGCACAGATTTTTTTTTATTTTATAAATCATAAACCAAACTGTAACAGACTTCCTTGCTAAATTACAGACAGGCTAACCTTTAAGATACTCTATCCAGCTGGGCTGGCATGTCCAAAAGAATATGCTTTCTAATCCCTTAGCAGCTTAAATATGAATGATTATGCTCTGGTTAAATTGTCACAGCTCAGTAAGCAAATACCTCAAAAAGATACCTACCGTAGGTCAGACACGACAGCAGTCTCTGTGATTGTCTTAATATGAGATTTAACTTCCTGGGAGAAGAAAAAAAAGCTAAAACGTCAGGACCATAAGTCTAAGTGACAGCTTTTGTCGGATGGCATTTTGTGGAAAAAGAGAAAGCCAGTAAAACAAGAAGAAGCTCGATTTATTTATTCAGTGGTGAGGAAAATGGGAATTCCTCTCTCTCTTAGTCAACTTGAAAATTGTTTAACTAGAATATATTTTAATCCAATTGTTTGGAGCTTAAGGAACTCAGGAGAAAGTTTGTGTTCCACACAATATAAATAAAAAGTGATAATTGCCTTGACAGATCATCTACCCAGCTGTCTCATGAAACTTGTAGAAGAGGCCCTAGGGCCGGGACGATACCAGTACTGCGATACTCATTAGTCCCACGGCAAGGAAGCAAAACACAAAGCGGATTTAACTTCTTCAGGAAGTCATATTTATTTATATTTTTCAAGCTATAGCACGCAATGTTTGGAGTGCTTCAAATTTGGTCTGCTACGTGTTTTCATTTTTGCCATGGCGAAAAAAACATTGCGATACCGGCCCTAGTAGACCGACATTCTCTCCAAGGGTTGAATAGCACAAGGTAACCCACAAATTGATCCCAATACAGACAGGAAATCTTTAGCAAGTTACTACGTCATAACAATTTAAAAAGATATGAAGAGAAGAAGATGGGCTGCCAAGAACGGACTCAACTTCCTCGCTTTTGTATACAGTGTGTGAAACACCGATTTTGACCATCTATACAAGCATCTACTTACCAAGCTCCAGAAGAGTGCCCAATTCCCCAGAATGAATTCACTACTCTCGACTCTAATGCTAAAGAGACTGATCACACAGCCATTAGACTGCCATGCCACATTGTCCCTATGTTTCATTGTAGAACGTGAGTCTACAGACTCCAATCATGCTGAAGAAATGGAAAAGATATTGCACACCAACACTACACACACCATGTCCTGCATTAGTCTAATCTGGTATCGTTCCCAATTAGCTTCCATCCAGCCTTACTGTAATGCCAGATTACTGAGTCTGGCAATGCAAGGTTCCAATAAACCATTTAGGACATTTGCCTACTCACCGGCGGTGAAATCCTTGTTTAGGTCGATGAAAGCATTGGAATGAGGAACACGCATCTTGACACGTGAACTTAGAGCTGCCTGCCACACTGCGTTCCTGTGAGGAAAGAAAACAACATGATTCATGTGCTCAGCAGACATTCTGAAAAAACACAGAACCAACCAACAAAGGTGCTGTTTTTAACACTGCATACATCTACAATATTTCAATGTATTGCAATTGAGTTTTGTCAAGACATGGATAATAATGTAAAATAAAACAATGTTTATGGGGACTGCAAAGCATTGGGTCACTTTTCTAATATCCACTTTACCTTCCAGTAAGATAGCAGACTTCAGTGGAGAAATCAGCAGAAACCCCAAAGATGTCTGGAATCATGTCCCCATTGAAGCTGCGTAAGAGAATTTCATTTATAAAACCGTCAAAACTCCCTACCCATGAGCAAGATCAAAGGACAAAGTTTAGGTAAACAGTATTGCTTGCATGGAAACTCATCATAGAAAACAACTGCTACAGGTGATTTGTAATATATATATATATATATATTTGTTTACATGCTTAACCTACTCCATTATCAGAGGTTGGTCCACAAATGTCTTATTAAGGTCCGCTTGCCCATCTGCAAAACCAGATAAGAGATGTCAATCAGTTAGCTATTTAATAACAGAAGTTAACTTTCTGTATTAGAGTACATTATTTTTGTTCTACAAGCCTCAAACGTTGTATTCCATAAGCCTGAATCTAGGCCTAATAGAGCAATAATTTACCCAGGGTTTGGTTGTTTCCCCAGAATACAAAAACCATTGTGTCTGAGGTGGCCTTGGTCTTGAGCTGAACTGTAAGAAGCACATCCATCTGAGAATCTCCATCGTAGTCTCCAGGAACAACACCAGTTATGATACAATTGCTGAAAGAGGAAAGACATTCACTGAGTGCCTGCTGTTGACATACGCCAGTAAAGAATAGCATAGGGCTTTTCTCAGTGACAGCTAAAATCCTCTTGTGTCAATCTACCCTAACCCACAGGGTTTGCCTGGACATTGTGGAATTATTGATGCTTCAAGATGAGAAGTGGTGTGTGCACTAATACAATTGAGAGAATAAGATCCGAAACTTACGCGGGCAAAGCCTTTTTAGGGATATGGACTTTTGGCTTGAAGTATGGGGCTTTCAGATCAGCCAAGAATATCACCAACTCAGATTCTAAAAGTTCAATCAAATATGCAATACAAACAAATTCACAAAATGCTTACTTTCATACAGCACAGCACAGTCACATAACCATATCAGAAATGCAGTGACACATTCATTGGTGAGCTATACCCATTTTATGTTTTTGTTTCATTCTAGTTACTAGGCTACTGTGTCTTGTAATGTAGGTAATGCCATAGGTGGAAAAAGTACTCAATTGTCATACTTGAGTAAAAGTAAAGATACCTTAATAGAAAATGACTCAAGTAAAAGTCACCCAGTAAAATACTAGTTGAGTAAAAGTCTAAAACATTTCTGGTTTTAAATATACTTAAGTACAGTGGTGGGAAAAGTAGTCAATTGTCATACTTGGGTAAAAGTAAAAAGTAAAAGCTATACCTCAAATTCCTTATATTAAGCAAACCAGACGACACAATTTCCTTATTATTTTTTATTTTTTTGACAGCCAGGGTCACACTCCAACACTCAGACATCATTTCAAAACTAAGCATTTGTGTTTAGTGAGTCTGCCAGATCAGAGGCAGTAGGGATGACTATGGACGTTCTCTCAGTCCGTCAATTGGACAATTTTCCTGTACTGCTAAACATTCAAATTGTAACGAGTACTTTTGGATGTCAAGGAAAATGTATGGAGTAAAAAGTACATTATTTTTATTAGGAATTTTGTGAAGAAAAAGTTCTTAAAAAATACAAATAGTAAAGTAAAGTACAGATACCCCAAAAAACAACTTAAGCAGTACTTTAAAGTATTTTACTTAAGTACTTTATACCACTGTGTAACGCATTGAACACCCAACAGCTTTTCAAGCAGAAAAAATAGATTGCTACGTCATCACTGTTTTTATTGCTTTGCATTTCCTGTCTCTATATCCAAGACAGGCACCCGTTATGTACTATCCCTATTAGTCAATATAGGCTAGAGCAAATTGTATCCAGTGGTAAATAATTGTGTTAGCTACATGACTAACTAACTGCTTACCAGACAATATGACAGCACTCAACAGCTTGGTTTAGCTAGCTAGATTAGCTAGCATCCTATGGATTTTGGAACACATGTCATTAATTCAAGTACTCTCATCTAGTATCTAGCTAAAGTTTCTATATTATTCACTAACGAAATGAATCCTATTGAAAAGGCAATACAAAACACTGAACAGTATTCTAGCCAGCTAGCTAACGTTAGCTACTCACGTTCTCTGATGATGAAAATATCAGTCTGTTTATCCGAGTTGAAATCACCAAACGCAGCCACAGTACCATGATTTTCAGACCCGAACAAGTCAGTTGTTACATCTTGAAGAGCAGATGCAGAATACTGCCCTGCAAAATACACAGTAAATGTAAAAATCTTGAAAAACAATATCCTCATAGTTGTTCAATTCAAACAACACAAACTGGAATACTGCAGTGCGCGTTTGGTTTACGGCAGAAAGGACGGCAAGAAATGCATTAAGCATAAACTCGTGGGGTTTGACACTTGTCAAAAATAACACAATCGACAGCCTTATTTAGTCGTAAATATAAAGGTAAAGAACATCAATGGCACAAGAGGGAGATAGATTATTGACATGTTAATAAATGGGTGGTGTGACGTCACACCATCAGCGCTTCCTAGTTTGCGGCAGTGTCACAACGTGCTGTTTTTTGGTAACAGAGAACCAACCAACATGTCAAGCTTGGCAGATGTCGGCAGGAAACTCCTGGAGATCAAAGCCAGACAAAAACGTTCAGGTTTGACATATTCACTTGCTTGACACTGCATTATCTGCAAACCTCTGCGAATGTCCTGAGTGAAACATCAACGAAACAGATTATATAAATTCCTTGCCTGCTATAGCCCACTACAGTGGGCATGCATGAGCATGAAAGGTCAAGTTTGCAGCTACTGGAGCTATTTTAAGATTTTCACATCAGGTGTTGCCTCTACCCTTGCCGTTTGTGTTAGGCTACATAAAACAGCAATGTTATCATATTGAAAGAATAAATGTACATGCTGGCCAGGGGAGGCTGGTGGGAGGACGGGCTCATTTTAATGGCTGGAATGGAATACGTGTAACGGAGTCAAACATGTGGCTTCCATGTGTTTGTGTTTGACTCCATTCTATTTCATTCCATTCCAGCCATTACATGTAGCTCCTCCCACCAGCCTCCTCTGATGTATGCTATGTTCCTCGTTTATCAGGCTAGATGCCATTACATTACCCAACATGGCAACCTGCTCACATTAGACAGTGCAGGGGTAGGCAATGAGATTCAGACATTTTTGTTGGGGTGCCGAAAGAGATTATATCGGAAAATAACAATAATTTCATACCTTGATTATATTGAGACACGATCAAATATGGCAGGTAGCCTAGCAGTTAAGAACGTTGGTCCAGTAACCGAAAGACCGCTGGTTTGAATCCCCGAGCCGACTAGGTGTAAAATCTGTTAATGTTCCCTTGAGCGAGGGAGGTGGAATCATTCGCGGGCTTTGCCTATGTCCATGTCTTATAACTCATATACTGATTTTGATTATGATCAGTGGCTAATCAAGCCTGCTGCCAATTAAATCCCTCATGCAATTATTCATTACATGTTTTTTTATTCAACAATAAAGGCAATAATACGGTATTTAAGAAATACTTCATAATAATAATTTTAAAGTGTTGAGTATCACTCATACAAACATTATAGTTTGAGCAATGAATGCCTTAAAATATGTATCGACATTTATTAACTTTTATTTGAAAAATAGACACATTCAGACATTAGGCTAATTCAAACCATCATTACTAGTTCACTCATCTTAACCATCCTATGCCAACATATAATTTCCAAGTAGGCTAATCTTTTAATGATCATTGTAGGCTACATGGCGTATTCATGTTTTGTCATTTGTTGTCTGTTTTGTAGCCACCTAATATTAACTTGCTATGTGATTCATTATTGATTTTTTTTTCTTAAGCCGCTCTACTAACCCTCCTGTGAATTGCTGTAGATTTGTAATTTAGCTGAGAGACGATTGCCCTTTACCTCACCTTTTGAAAATGGCCAGCTCGGAATGTGAGATTTCCAAAGCTCCTCGGAAACTAAAAAGATATGGTAAGTAGTGAATTGAGCATATGTAACTATTCTCCAGGTCGTTGCTGTAAATGAGAATGTGTTCTCAGTCAACTTACATGGTAAAATAAGTTTTAAAAAGAGGTAGCAAGCACTCCAAACCCAAAGCCTTTCAAACTGGGTTGAACTAAATCTAGATTTAATCGAGTGTAATGCCTGTATATCATTCTATGAGAAAATTAGCAGGATGACATCACTCCAAATTATAAATTTCAATGATTAATCTTGCCAGCCAGAGTTTTTTATTACTATACCACCCTAGTATCATATGTCATTTTCAGTGGAGGGTGCTGAGGGGAGGATGGCTCATAATAATGGCTAAAACGGAGCAAATGGAATGGCATCAAACACATGGAAACCATTCCGATTCAGGATCTACCACAATCCTGTCCTCCCAAATGAAGCTGCTACCATCCTGCTGTGATCAGTTTTCTTCAGGTGAATGGTATGATATGCTGAGAATGCTGTAATAGACCTATTATTACGACTGTCTACGTGGCTTGGTCAGGATGCTATACCAATATACCAGTCTTGGATATAGGCTACGTTCAATACATGGGGTAGATTTTGTGAGATACAATTGGGTATACACTACTGTATCTAAAAATGATCCAGGTAATCAAGTTGTCGTCATAATTCACTTTTTTTTTGCTGCACCTATGATTGACAGTCTCTCCCTAGGGTTACCACCAAATGTAGTACAACCAATATACTGTTGAATGGAAATGGAAAATGATACTAACCAGTATTCAATTCATAAGCCTAGTATTAACAAATATTGAACTCTCTCAGTGAAGTTAATCACACAATATTTTCCAACAACCACAGACTTCGATCCATGTTTCTATGCAGTAGAAATGAAATAAAACCTTTAATTTGCATATTAGCCTCACACTGCCTCTGCAGAGTTATCTTGAAAGTGATGGCTTTGTCCCTACTACTTAAAAGCTGATGGAAATTATGGTAATTTCACTGGAAATGTGGATTTTTCAGTACCTGAGGTATTGACCCAAGGTCGATCCCATTAAAATGTAAATCACTCCAAAATAAAATTTGTCTGAAATAGTGGTCCAACAGATGGGGCTCCCCTGAAATTCACTTGGTTCTGAAGAAAGCTTGAAATGGTGGCAAGTTCCATTATATTTTAAATTTGTGCTCAGGGTATGAAATCACACTTCTTGCTGGAGGCTTGTTTTGATATTTACAGTGACTAAATGTGAGTTGGAAATGGGGCCATGTCGTGATTGCATGCGTCAATGCATTGTAGTTTTTGTGTGACTTGGACTGTTCATTGTATTCTGACGGAAATCACAAAAAGTGACTGATACTGATTTACTTTGACAATGTGTTTAGGATGTTGCTCTTCAATCCCATGTGTAGTTAAAGTCTTCATTATCTATAACCATTCTGTAAAATATGTTTAGCATTTAGGTCTAAATGCATTTGTTTCTGAAGATGTGTGATAGAAGTGCTGATAACTAGGAACCTTTGTGGCATCAGTCTTACAGCCTAATACTCCCCAAGTGCTCATGGGAGTCTTTATTTGACATATAGTTACTGTAGTGTGTGTCTCCAGAGTGTGTCGGAAAGTACCATTGAGGCACCTGAGACATGAGCAAATGACCTCCAATTGAGCTCTAGCTCAACAATGAATGTTCTGTCAAGAATTGTGTTTTGTATCTCTCCTCAGGCTCCATCTATGAACCTCTCAAGCTCTCCATTCTCCACCGGGAGGATGAGCCACTATGGGAGAAACTTGACCGCTACTACAATGCGGGTAAGCACTGTGATTGTAATTAAAGTACTTACTATTTAAAATCCTTGTTTTGAAGACGTCCTCAAAGGTGGGGTCCTTTCGGGCTTATTCGTCTACTTCTAGGGGGTGTAGCTTTACAGTATTTAGGTTTGAAATATGTATTTAATTTGGAATGTTACTCTTAGGGCTCTATTTTAACAAAGCTGACGCAATGGTAAATCTAAGTGCAGGTGGTAGCGCTATTGTTTCAGGGATGTGTTAGAAATATTTGAGCTATTTTCACTATCACAATTATTGGTGCAATTTGTTGGTGTTGCCACGAAAGGTCTGGGTTTTGACAAATAAACAAGTTGAGGCTTGGCCCCTCACTGGCCCAATCAGAATGTGCTCCATGGCAAAATATGTGTTGCTTCAGGTTGTGTATTTACAGACTTTTATGTATTGCCTTGGTAACAACTCCAATATCAATGTTAGTCCGTTATAGTTTTTTAAATGGCTTACAGAAACAAAATAACAAAATGTAGAACTATCCCATCTTTCCTCAATAGGTTAACTTGAACCCATTTGCATTCCACAGTGTTCTGAGTAATTGCATGGCTTCAATAGCATTCCCACTGATATAGAGGTGAGGCCTACTGCAAATTGTATTATGGCTGAGCATGGACATGCCAAACATTGTCATTAAGCAATATTAAATTCATTATTGATAAGGCCTAAAAAGAGAACTAATGATTCTAATCAAATTCTTAACTAAACAAAGAAACAACTTGTTTTAAAATGTCACACTTACAGGCACCATAATTTCGCTCCGTGGGCATATAATATTAAAACAACACAGAATATGGAGGGTTTTACGCACATCCAAAAATCAAAAGCGGGACCTGCATGGCTAAAATAATGTGGTCCTGCCTACAATGCATAGATAAAAGTGTTTTACTCCTCTCTAACTTGATGTATGATTACTGCCCCGTAGCACTCACGTCGGTAGCCATGAAGTGCTTTGAAAGGCTGGTCATGGCTCACATCAACAGCATCCTCCTGGATACCCGAGACCCACTCCAATTCGCATACCACCCCAACAGATCCGCAGATGACGCAATTCTCACCTATGTGAGAATTCTGTTCATTGACTACAGCTCAGCATTCAACACCATAGTGCCCACGAAGCTCATCACTAAGCCAAGGACCCTGGGACTAAACACCTCCCTTTGCATCGGGATCCTGGACTTCCTGATGGGCTGCCCCCAGGTGGTAAGGGTGGTCAACAACATGTCTGCTATGCTCAACACTGGGGGCCGTCAGGGGTGTGTGCTTAGTCCCGTCCTGTACTCCCTGTTCACGACTGCGTGGCCAAACACGACTCCAACATCATCATTAATTTGCTGATGACACAACAGTGGTAGGCCTGATCACCGACAACGATGAGACAGGCAGTGTGGTGCCAGGACAACAACCTGTCACTCAATGTGAGCAAGACAAAGGAGCTGATCGTGGACTACAGGAAAAGGCGGGCCGAACAGGCCCCCATTAACATCGACGGGGCTGAAGTGAAGCGGGTCGAGAGTTTCAAGTTACTTGGTGTCCACATCACCAACAAACTATCATGGTCCAAACACACCAAGACAGCCGTGAAGAGGGCACGACAACACCTTTTCCCCCTCAGAAGACTGAAAAGATTTGGCATGGGTCCCCAGATCCTCAAAACGTTCTACAGCTGCACCATCGAGAGCATTCTGACTGGTTGCATAACCGCCTGGTATGGTAACTGCTCGGCATCTGACCGTAAGGCGCTACTCCCCAATTTCGTGGTACCTTTGTTAAAACCAGCTTTTGATTGGTCGGCACTGCCTGAAATTAGCACTTTGGATCATGTTTTTAAGGACACACCTCAAATATTTCCACTCTGCCCATCTGACCGTCAGCAAGCGGATTTTCAAGACCCGATAAATTGACAAACCTGGCGTTAGGGCTGGAAATAGCCATTGGGAAATTTCAAACTAACGTGCATTTGATACTAGCGCTGCCTTAACACTACCCGAAAATAGAGCCCATGGGCTCTAATCTGAGTCTGTCTGAGTCAGGTCACGCCATTTTCACAAGTTACCGCACCATTGGCAGACATGTCACACCCCATTGGTCAGTTGTGTTGATGACAGGGGGTGCATGGATACAGCGTGGCAACAGATTTCATGACTTTCTTCATTAAAGGCAGGACACCCTTTGCTCAGTGTGGAAACAGAGGAAGTGTATTGCGTTACATTGTAATTTTATGAAGGATAGAATGTAGTGTATTGTGATCTGTGCTTTGCTGTGACCTGGGGCTGTGGTCTAAATGCTATACCTATGTTCAAGACCAATTACTTTTCAAGGGCAATACAGCTTCTATTATGTTTTATGTTGTGAGCCTATTTGAATAAAGGAAAAATAAATGTTTGTTCCATTGAAGACAGGCAACAAAGATACTTCAGCGAGTTATCAGATATTGCCCATGTTTTTGGGGAGCAAACTTGATCAATATGGTGTCATGCTTCATGTTTGAAAATCCAGAGGGTTGTATTATTTTTGTATCCACCCCGTAGGCTAGTATAAGACAGCTGTAGAGAAAAGACAGCATACTTGTGAAATTTTGATGAAAAAGGTTTCCCCGAAGTGAGGGTTGTTTCACAGGCTGTCTAGGTTGAAATGAGGATGCTACAGGAAAAGCAGCCAAGTGAAAGACAGTAGGGGAGCAACTGGTCCCTCATCTGAAACCAGTCCTGCAGTGTGAAGTCATGGTGACAGACATCCCTAAAGAGAACAACATATCAGTGTTTCCCACCCCCTGTGCTCCCTGGATGAAAGTGAATCTCACTCATTACTCATGAATTTTGTATTCATGTTACACCCCTGTAGCTTTTATATGTTTGGTGCATGTTTTGTTCTCCAAGGTAAACGGATGCAATTTTAGCTTTTGCAATAATGTGACAGCACACGTTTTGTGGTGTAGACTATATTGTAGTAATATTTTACAGTGCTTTTCCCATTCCCTTTTCTGCTCAGTCAGATTGGTCAAAGTTCAGAAAGCTTTAGATTGCTCTAGGTGAGGTTGTGAGTGATTTGTTCTACTAGCAATGAATGAAAGAGTACTGCAACAATAACATGCATCAAAGCCCCCTGTTGCTCTCTCGGAAACGTTCTCTGTGAGATAACAATATGTTGAAATGTTCTTGCTTAATTTTGTGGTCTGGACATAGCAGTTGAATGTGCTTGCTTAATTTTAGCAGGGTGCATAGCAGTAGTTGTTATCGCCAATGCACAGGCCAGTGGATGAATACCTTCTTTTTGGCCTCAGAGGTAATGAAATGATGATTCGATTTCCATTTTCTACCAAAAAAGTGCAATTGTAAAGCCAGTGCCATTACATGCTCTTAGGATGCAGTGTGGACTTATTCCCTATCATTCCTGAGCAAAAGACATTAGGGACATCACTGTCCCTCACAGTTTGTCTTCTTTTTCTCCTGTGTGGGCCTCGGGTTTCTTATTTATGTGGTAATGTGGCCACACTCCAGTGCCTCTTATTTCATTCTCACACTTGATTATAGTGGAGGCATAGGGCTCGTATCTGACACTGGCTCGGGGAGATTAAGAAATGTTAAAACGAGCTTTATGTTTTGTTGTGGAGGTCTCTTTTACCTCTTTCTTTCTTTCACTCACTGTCTGGGAGCAGAGGAATGGCCCATTCTAAGAAACAGTGTTAGCTGTTGATTTAGTGGGACATTAGGTTGATGGATGATAATATCATCATATGAGACTGAGCAACTCCAACCTCAGTTTATTTGCAACTAGAGTGCTGTTGTGTCTTTTGGAGTTAGAGAATAATAACATATTTGACTGTGGCTTTGATTCAGAGGAGTCTTACTAAGGTGCCATTTTTCTTCTGATGTGCCTCCAAATACATTATATTGCCTTTTCCAAATCTAAAGTAGAGATTGACTGTGAGAAAAGTGAGTCAATGTAGGTTACATTTATGGACCCAGTAGCCGAGTTAGCTGGGCTTGGAGCAGAAACAGTTGAGTCGAAGAGTCAGAGGATCAAATCAAATCAAATTGTATTTGTCACATACACATGGTTAGCAGATGTTAATGCGAGTGTAACAAAAGGCTTGTGCTTCTAGTTCCGACAGTGCAGTAATATCTAACAAGTAATCAAACAATTCCCCAACAACTACCTAATACATACAAATCTAAAGGGGTGAATGAGAATATGTACATGTAAGTATATGGATGAGTGATGGCCGAGCGGCATAGGCAAGGTGCAATAGATGGGATAAAATACAGTATATATGTGATTATGAGTAATGTAAGATATGTAAACATTATTAAAGTGCCATTATTTAGAGTGCATTGTATGACGTGACTAGTTATCCATTTATTAAAGTGGCCAGTGATTGTGTCTCAGTGTAGGCAGCAGCCTCTGAGTTAATGATGGCAGTTTAGCAGTCTGATGGCCTTGAGATAGAAGCTGTCATACAGTCTCTTGGTCCCTGCTTTGATGCACCTGTACTGACCTTGCCTTCTGGATGGTAGCGGTGTGAACAGGCAGTGGCTCAGGTGGTTGATGTCCTTGATGATCTTTTTGGCCTTCTTGTGACATCGGGTGCTGTAGGTGGGTGGGTGGGGGGGGGGGTGCTGCTGTTTCCTGAAGTCCACGATCATCTCCTTTGTTTTGTTGACTTTGAGTGAGAGGTTGTTTTCCTGACACCACACTCCGAGTTCCCTCACCTCCTCCCTGTAGGCCGTCTTGTTGGTAATTTAGTAATCTTGTTGGTAATCAAGCCCACTACTGTTGTGTCATCTGTGAATTTGATGATTGAGTTGGTGGCGTGCATGGCCACACAGTCATGGGAGTAGAGGAGGGGGCTGAGCACACACCCTTCTGGGGCCCCAGTGTTGAGGGTCAGCGAAGTGGATATGTTGTTTCCTACCTTCACCACCTGGGGGCAGCCCGTTAGAAAGTCCAGGACCCAATTGCACAGGGCGGGGTTGAGACCCAGGGCCTCCAGCTTGATGATGAACTTGGAGGGCACTATGGTGTTGAATACTGAGCTGTAGTCAATGAACAGCATTCTTCCATAGGTATTCATTTTGTCCAGATGGGATAAGACGGTGTGCAGTACGATGGCGATTGCGTTGTCTGTGGACTTGTTGGGGCTGTATGCAAATTGAAGTGGGTCTAGGGTGGCCGGTAAGGTGGAGGTGATACGATCCTTGACTAGTCTCTCAAAGCACTTCATGATGACAGCAGTGAGTGCTACGGGGCAGTAGTAATTTAGTTCATTTGTCTTTGCCTTCTTGGGTACAGGAACAATGGTAGACATTTCGAAGTATGTGGGGACAGCAGACTAGGATAGTGAGCGTTTGAATATGTCCGTAAACACACCAGCCAGCTGGTCTGTGCATGCTTTGAGGACGCGGCTAGGGATGGCGTCTGGGCCAGCAGCCTTGTGTGGGTTAACACGTTTAAATGTTTTACTCACATCAGCCACGGAGAAGGAGATGGGGGGATGCAGTCCTTGTTAGCGGGCTGCGACGGTGGCACTGTATTATCCTCAAAGCGGGCAAAGAAGGTATTTTGTTTGTCTGGCAGCGTGACGTCGGTGTCGTGACATGGCTGGATTTATTTTTGTAGTCTGTGATTGACTGTAGACCCGGCCACATACGTCTCTTGTCTGAGTTTTTGAATTGCGACTCCACCTTGTCCCTGTACTGGCATTTCGCTTCTTTGATGGCCTTGCGGAGGGAATAGCTACACTGTCTATATTCAGACATATTCCCCAGACCTCTTTCCATGGATAAATGTGGTGGATCGGATCGCGCTTTCAGTTTTGTGTGAATGCCTCCATCCATCCAAGGTTTCTGGTTAGGGTAGGTTTTAATAGTCAGTGGGTACAACATCACCAATGCACTTCTTTATAAATGCATTCACAGAGTCAGCGTATAGGTCGATGTTGTTCTCTGAGGCTGACCAGAACATATTCCAGTCCGTGTTATCAAAACAATCTTTAAGCGTAGCTTTCGATTGGTCGGACCAGCATTGAATGGTTCTCGTCACTGGTACATCCATCCTGTTTGAGTTTCTGCCTATAAGACGGAAGGAGCAAGATGGCTTCGTGTTCGGATTTGCCGAGGTCAAAATAGGTGGTATTTATTAAACAGTGCAGGTGACGAGAAGACTAGAGCCTGAGGTTATTTACAATAGAACACAGATGATGATAAATTATGAAAATGTGTTGAAAGAAAGTACAAAATAATACATTGGCCAATACTATAATAACCAGACAAAATCGGCCGTAATATTACACATCTGAGCTGGGCCGTGTTCAGCAAGAAAACAGAAATGGCGCTGTTTTGAACAACCGGTTGAAGAACTTGTGCCTAAAATCTGTGAAACTACTGATACGCGCTCACTAGAAGCTAGTTCACAGTGTTGGTGAGACAGTGGTGAGGAGAAATAGGTTGGTGTTTCTAATTCTGGCGTTTATTATTTATATTACCAAGCACATTACAAGGAAGTATCGTTGGAAACCAAATAATAAATTGTCCAGAGCATGTGGGGAGAAATGGCGGGAAATGAACACAGCAATTTTTCAATCAGCTTTCTTTTTACATTCACAATGCCAGGGGAAGCCCCAATACGATGCTAGTTTTTAACTCTGGCTAACATATGAAATTGGCCAGAAGAAGCACTGTCCGTTTGTGTTTTTTTCCCAAGCAGCCTCTGGGGTCAAAGTAATTTTCACTGCAGAGTTACTGAAGGGTTTATTAATATTCTGCTTAATTCCCTCCATTGCCTCTTTATCCCGGCTATGCTGACTTTGTCTCTTTGAATTGACCCAGACTCTCTTTAACAAACGATCTGGCAGAATGGATGTTCCCTTCATTTGCTCTGGCATAATGTGGTGATGAAAAATGAAGTACCCTGTTCAGACAGATTATTCATCTTGAGGGGTAGAGGGTGGTACGGTGACAGATACATTCCTGTGATTCCAGGCCTTCTGTTTTAGTGTGACTTTATTTCAGCTAAATAATATTTAGAGGATTTCCATGAAGATAAACATGTGTCACTCTGGAATGTATATGACCTGAAGACCGAAGTTATTGCTACCTTCACATGTGCAGTAACACACCTTGTTAGGATGTCTGGTTTTACAACAATAACTACACAACATACAACTGTTTAACATACCTTTATTTTCCATTCCATTTCACAATTTGCAACAACAAACAATGTTAATGGCCCAATGTAGCCATTTTTATATCAAGTCATTTCTGGGTAACAATTAAGTACCTTATTGTAATAGTTTTCCACTACAATGGACAAAAAACTATTTATCAATCAAGAATTTAGCTATGACTGTCTGGGAGTGGTCTGAGTGGGCAGGAGAAAGCTTAAAACTGTCAGAGAGGTTTGTAACTCTCTCTAACCAATTTACCGCACGGTGACGTCACCAGGCAAGCCTAAACTCTCGCCCACGCAAACAGGCTGATTCGAAGGTCCTGTGTAGATTGCATTTCTAACCAGCAACTATCAGGAGAGAACACTGGTCAATGTTTGTTTCATCAGCTGTTGTACAATATTACACACAACAAAAATATAGTTGAAAGCCTGAGGGATCACCCTGTCTCTCTCTTGTTTCTCTCTCTCTAGTGAAGACCACCATTCTGAACTACCAGAGCCCGACCACTGGCCTCTTTCCTACCAAGACATGCTCCAGCTGCAAGGAAGCCAAGGTGCGGGACTCCCTGTATTGTGCAGCCAGTTCCTGGGCCCTGGGTCTAGCTTACAGGTGACACACACACACACACACATACACTGTATCCACAGCCACCCTAGATCACTGTACATTTTAAAGTTGATCTTAATAATTAATCTAGTACAACCTTAGTTAATGGGCTCCGCCAGGGACCAATATTCTTAATCAAAGCAGATGGCTTTTGTAATGCCAAGGGGGTGCTGCGTATTGCTGCTGCCCACTTAATAGAGCATCCAGACTGTACTGAGTGCACAAAACATTAGGAACACCTGCTCTTTCCATGACATAGACTGACCTGGGGAAAGCTATGATCTCTTATTGATGTTGCTTGCTGAATCCGCTTCAATCAGTGTAGATCAGGTATTCCCAAACTGGGAAGTGAAGTGGTAACGAGCAAGCAATTGCTCCCGACGCCACTTGGGTACACTGCAGCATCCACCGAGAGGCTCTTGCTGCCAAGGGAATGCCTGACCACTTGAAAGATATTTTGGACACTACAGTGAAAATGGTTAACTTTGTTAAAGCAAGGCCCCTGAACTCTCGTGTAGTTTCAACACTATGCAATGATATGGGCAGCGACCTTTTAATGTTTTTACAAGCTGGTTATCAAGGGGCAAAGTATTGACCCGTTTTTTAAAATTGAGAGACAAGCCTACATTTTTCTTTACTGACCATCATTTTCACTTGTCTGACCGCTTGCATGATGACGAGTTTCTCACACGACTGGCCTATCTGTGTGATGTTTTTTCTCACCTGAACGATCGGAATCTAGGATTACAGGGACTCTCCCCAACTATATTCAATGTGCGGGACAAAATTGAGGCTATGATTAAAATTTCTTAGGGCAGCAATCCCGTTAACGGGATCGATATGACAACAGCCAGTGAAAGTGCAGGGCGCCAAATTCAAAACAACAGAAATCTCATAATTAAAATTCCTCAAACTTACATGTATCTTATACCGTTTTAAAGGTAATCGTGTTGTTAATCCCACCACAGTGTCCGATTTCAAATAGGCTTTACAGCGAAAGCACCACAAATAATTGTTAGGTCACCACGAACCGTTAGGTCATCACTAACCTTTGATGATCTTCATCAGATGACACTCATAGGACTTCATGTTACACAATACATGTATGTTTATAGTTCAAATTTATATAAAAAAATCTGAGTTTACATTGGCGCGTTACGTTCAGTAGTTCCAAAAACATCCTGTGATTTTGCATAGCCACATTAATTTTACAGAAATACTCATCATAAAGTGTTACACATGGAATTATAATATACCTCTCCTTAATGCAACCACTGTGTCAGATTTCAAAAAAGCTTTACGGAAAAAGCAAACCATGCAATAATTTGAGAACGGCGCTCAGAAAAAAAAAATATTTGCCATGTTGGAGTCAACAGAAATCAGAAATAACAATTTAAATATTCCCTTATCTTTAATGGTCTTCATCAGAATACACTCCCAGGAATCCTAGTTCCACAATAAATGTTTGATTTGTTTGATAATGTCCATTATTTATGTCCAAGTAGCTACTTTTGTTTGGGCGTTTAGTGCACAAATCCAAACGCTCATGCAGATCCAGCCGAACGGACGAAAAGTTCAAAAAGTTATATTACAGGTCGTAGAAACATTTCAAACTAAGTATAGAACCAATCTTTAGGATGTTTTTATCATAAATCTTCAATTACGTTCCAACCGGAGAATTCCATTGTCTGTAGAAAAGCCATGGAACGCAGGTCGCTCTCATGTGAAATGCACGTGACCAGGACCTGGCTCTCTGCCAGACCACTGACTCAAAGAGCTCTCAGCCGGCACCACATCACAGTAGAAGCATCGTTCAAGTTTCTAAAGACTGTTGACATCTAGTAGAAGCCCTAGGAAGTGCAACTTGAACCATATCCCACTGTGTATTCGATAGGGCTGAGTTCAAAAACTATTTCCCACTTCCTGTTTGGATTTTTTCTCAGGTTTTTGCCTGCCATATGAGTTCTGTTATACTCACAGACATCAAATTGTTTTAGTAACTTCAGATTGTTTTCTATCCAAATGTACTAATAATATGCATATATTAGCAACTGGGACTGAGGAGCAGGCCGTTTACTCTGGGCACCTCTGGGCACCTTATTCATCCAAGCTACTCAATACTGCCCCTGCAGCCATAAGAAGTTAAGAAGTCGGAGCTCTTCTCTGTATGCATTAACAAGGATAACACACAGGTCTTTTGTGTTCAAATGATCTCAAGCTTACGGACAATGTCAAATGTGATATAGCAAAGCACCTGAGTGAGTTGGGTGCGCAATTACGCAGGTACTTTCCCGAAACGGATGACACAAACTGCTGGATTCATTATCCCTTTCATGCCCTGCCTCCAGTCCACTTACCGATATACCGAAATTGCAACAACCGGTTCTGTGAACATTTTATTTAATCAGAAGCCACTACCAGATTTCTGGATTGGGCTGCGCTCAGAGTATTCTGCCTTGGAAAATTACGCTGTTAAGACACTGATGACCTTTGCAACCACGTACCTATGTGAGAATGGATTCTCGGCTCTCACTAGCATGAAAAATAAAAACAGGCACAGACTGACTGCGTGTGGAAAATTATTTAAGACTGAGACTCTCTCCAATACAACCCAACATTGCAGAGTTACAGTATGTGCATCCTTTCAAGCACACCCTTCTCATTAACCTGTGTTGAGTTATTCACAATTTTTGATTAACAAATAGGGTTTTATATCTAATATGGTTAAATAAAGAGCAAAATTATTGATTATTATTATATTATTATTTCTGCCCTTGTCCGACAAGAGCTCTTTGTATCTTCCCACGAGCCAGGTTGTGACAAACTTACAGTCATTCTTATGTTTAATAAATGTATCGTTTACTGTGTGTGTGTGTGGCAGGCTTGCAATGATGGCAAAAAAACAACATTTGGGAGTGCGCTGACCCTGGTGCTAGAGGGGGTACGCAGCTGGAGGTTGAATGTTTGAAGGGGTACGGGACTATTAAAACGTTTGGGAACCACTGGTGTAGATGAACTGAAGGAGACGTGAAATCATTCTTAAGCCATGAGACAACTGAGACATGAATTGTGTATGTGTGCCATTCAGAGGGTGAATAGGCAAGACAAAATATTTAAGTGCCTTTGACTGGGGTATGTGCCAGACGCACCGGTTTATGTCAAGATCTACAATGCTGCTGTGTTTTTCCACGCTCAACAGTTTCCCGTGTGTATCAAGAATGGTTCACCCCCAAAAGGACATCACGCCAACTTAACACAGCTGTGTTAAGCATTGGAGTCAACATGGGCCAGTGTCCCTGTGGAACGCTTTCGACACCTTGTAGGGTCCATGCCCGGACAAATTGAGGCTGTTCTGAGGGCAAAGGGGGGGTGTTTAAACATCAACAGCACCATATTTCCTTAAAATGTTTCATCTTGAGGCCCAATCCTCTCACCTTCAGACATCCTGTACATTCTGTATCTCTGATTATGAAACAGGTCACTTTTTTTTATTTTGTAGTAATGTGTCCTTTACTTCATACACTGAGGGCTCAAGTTCAAGTGGAGATCTGAGATACTCAAAATAGTCAGGGACTTTCTCCACTAGACCTTGTAACAAAGTGCTCTTTCAAAACCGCACTGGTGTGCGTTTTTTCTCCCAGGGGACAAGAGAGTAAAAATAGAGTGTTCAAGTAGACCAGAGGGGCTTACTCATCCGTCATGGTTTCTTCCCATTAGCATTGTCACAGGAATTTAATTAAGATGATTCCAATCTGACAGCACAGGCCCAAACCATTACTTACCCTCCATGTGACTAGAGAGGGGACTGGAGTGTGTGCACTAGATTGGAGTGGATGGATGGGCAGATGCCCATGTCTGTGTGCCCAGTAAGTCTACTGCACTGGTGGAAATGTAGGAAATTAAAGTGAAATGTATGTAATTCATGAAAACATAAACTAGGCCTACACATAAATGGTAATGACAAAAAGTGAATGTGTTTTGTTGAATAAATAACTTACTGAATATTTGCATGACATAGGAGTTATTGGAGATTACTTTATTCCATTTAAATTTGAATACATTCTTCAGAAGTTATGTGAGCCCTTTTGACAATATGATGACAGAGTACAGTATACTGTGCATTCGGAAAGTATTCAGACCCCTTCACCTTTTCCAGAAAATGTTTGTTACGTTACAGCCTTTTTCTAAAATTGGTTAAACTGTTTCTTTCCCTTATCAATCTACAGTACACACAATACCCCATAATGCAAATTAATGAAAAAATAAGAACTTAAATTATTCAGACCCTTTACTTTGTTGAAGCACCTTTGGCATTGATTAAAGCCTTGAGTCTTCTTGGGTATAACGCTACAAGCTTGGCACATCTGTATTTGAGGAGTTTCTCCCATTCTTCTCTGCAGATCCTCTCAAGCTCTGTCAGATTGGATGTGGAGCGTTGCTGCACAGCTATTTCAGGTCTCTCCAGAGATGTTAGACCGGGTTTAATCCGGGCTCTGGCTGGGCTTCTCAAGGACATTCAGAGACTTGTCCCGAAGCCATTCCTGCGTTGTCTTGTGCTTAGGGTCGTTGTCCTGTTGGAAGGTGAAACTTCCCCCCAGTCTGAGGTCCTGAGCACTCTGGAGCAGGTTGTCATCAAGGATCTCTCTGTACTTTGCTCCGTTCATCTTACCCTTGGTCCTGACTAGTCTCCCAGTCCCTGCAGCTGAAAAACATCCCACAGAATGATGATGCCACCACCACCAGTTCAATCAGACCAGATAATTTTATTTCTCAGTCCTTTGGGTGCCTTTTGGCAAACTCTAAGTGGGCTGTCATGTGCCTTTTTACTGAGGAGTGGCTTCCGTCTGGCCACTCTACCATAAAGGCCTGATTGGTGGAGTACTGCAGATATGGTTGTCTTTCTGGAATGTTCTCCCATTTCCACAGAGGAACTCTGGAGCACTGTCAGAGTGACCATCGGGTTCTTGGTCACATCCCTGACCAAGGCCCTTCTCCCCGATTGGTCAGTTCGGCCGGGCGGCCAGCTCTATGAACAGTCTTGGTGGTTCCAAACTTCTAACATTTAAGAATGATGGAGGCCACTGTGTTCTCGGGGCCTTTCAATGCTGCAGAAATGTTTTGGTACCCTTCCCCAGATCTGTGCCTTGACACAATCCTTTCTTGGAGCTCTTCAGACAATTCCTTTGACCTCCTGGCTTGGTTTTTGCTCTGACATGCACTGTCAACTGTGGGACCTTTTATATAGACGGGTGTGTGCCTGTCTAATCAATTGAATTGACCAATTATGGGGTATTGTGTGTAGATTGATGAGGAAAATGTTTTATGTCATCCATTTTAGATTAAGGCTGTAACGTAACATGTGGATAAAAATGTGGATAAAGGGGTCTGAATACTTTCCGAATGTTATGTAGATGCCGTTGTTTATGTCAATAGTATACTGGAAGCATTTGGGTGATTTTCAAATATGTATTTGATGGGTGATCAATTGGAATGTAGCATGTCCTTGCTTGTGTTATGCTTTTGGACAACTGTTGTTAATGTCCTAATAGGATTTAAAAACCTGTCTATAACTGTGTACAAATACAATACGTTGTCTCATTTAATATGTACCATTATTGTAGGCACAGGCAGTATAACCAGACTCTGGTAATTTTGTGCAGTGAAGTAGGATAGTTTAGGTTGATTTAACGTGCTCTTCTGCTCATTGGGCCGTTTTTCTCTATCTCATTATGGCAACGATCAACCCTGACGCGCAGACGCATCGATGATGACATGGGACGCACCCATGAGCTGGAGCACTCAGCCATCAAGTGCATGAGGGGAATCCTCTACTGTTACATGCGCCAGTCTGACAAGGTGAGTCCACAAATGAAACGTCAGACCATAGGACCACAGGAAACACTCATTCTTAGTGATCTAAACAAATGGCATTATCCAGTAATGAATATCGATTTTTAGCAAACACAGAAACTGTCAATAATGGGGGGCAAAGTTAAAGATCTCTGTCCTTTTACTGATCTTCTCTGTTCTCACGCTTCAGCGGTTTACTATCTCACGCTTGGATTGGTTTTATCTTCATGTGGATGGAATAACATAGAGGTTTCCAAATGGTTTTCGCCTCAGCAGAACACTTTTGTGTAAAGTATTTGAGCAGACCGTTCAGTCAAAATAGCAGCATTTATATTGTTTATAGGCCTCTATGAACGCATAATTACAGCTTTAGTACAATCGAACACTTCTTAAATCCCTGTGTTTTTTTCTAATGTTCTGGTCTGTTGCCTTTGAAATTATTTTGTTTCATTTACTCATGACCTTGACGACCTAATTTACGGGAAAGCTTTTCTGTGTCTTAATTATAATGCACCGTTTCTTCAGTTAATTACACAGTGCAGCGCTCATTAACATCTGTCTATTGCATTCACAGAGAACATGCCATTTTTAATGAACCCAAAATATAGAGGGACCAGGAAGCAAATGTTATCATATAAAAAGAACTACAGAGCCATAAAAGACATTAAAGAGAGGGCATCAAAGTTTATCACAATGTACCAAGGAAACTAAACACAGTCTTAACGGATTAGCCACACAACGCATGCTTCTCGAATGTGTTCTGACAGATTCGACTCCGGAACCATTTATTTAATGCTAAGATCACACACACACTGACACACAGTGACATTTGACAAGATTCATAAACTGCACCATTGTGAAAATGCACTTTCAATAACAAATGTTAGGGTATTTTGGAACGCAACAGCTGACTGCTTTGTTCGTCTTATAGACTACATTACAGTTTCAGCCATTTTCCCAACCAATTAGTTATCCAGTGGGTTGACAAGCTCAGCAGAACAGAACAGTGTAAATCTGGGACTGAGGTATGCCCCTGTTGACCTGACAACTAGCCTACAGAGGTGAAAAAAGTAAGTGTGCCGGAAGGGGGTGAATGGTTCGGTCAGTACCAAATGTTGGCACAAAATTATCCGCTCACGTGCTGTGTGAAGCAAACTCATCCAGAGTGTGTTACTCGATGTGAATCACTCAAATCTGACCTGGGATGGTTTGAGGAGGAATGTCATATGTGTACGTCTTTTACATGAATTGCTGTTTGAAATATTTACAGATACATTAATGCATACCTGTGCCAATTTTTATGAGTGGTTTGCTCATGTCTTCAAAGCCAGTCATTGGAGGAAAATTCTAGTGTGTGTCCTAGTGATGACGCAGTGGAATATCCTAGTGATCTCTCCATCCCAGTCCTGATTGCCACCTCACTTGCCTTTTGTGAGGATAGGATAAATAATGGAAAGATTGCCCAGTGAGTAAGATGCATCTTTTATGCACCGACTCCTCTTCTATTTGCCCTTTCTCTCTCTCTTTTCTCTTTCTTTCGCTTTCTTTCTTCACATTCCCTCTATTTCCAGGTGGAACAATTCAAACAGGACCCCAGCCCCTCCAAGTGCCTGCACTCAATATTCAATGTAGACACAGGAGATGAGATTCTGTCCTACAATGACTACCATCACCTACAGGTACACCCTCTCACAAACATGTAGGGCAAAAACCCTATACTGTAGATAACGAATGATGTCCGAACGGATTCCGGGTTTTACGTTTTTTAAATACCACCTCCCTGTCTCCCTCTGTCAGATTGATGCCTTGTCCCTGTTCCTGCTCTATTTGGTGGAGATGATCTGCTCCGGCCTCCAGATCATCTACAACACGGATGAGGTACGGCCCCACTGGCCTCGTCACATGACCTCTCGCTCAGCACGACTCTTACACAACATGGCTTCTTCATAGTGATTAGACAGGTTGATAATACTTTATTGATCCCCAAGGGGAAACCCTGTGTCAGCAGTGAGCAGAAAGAAACACACACAGACAAGACTATAAACAAAGCAAACAAAGAAAGCTCATGCCAAAGTGCCCTGATGCAGTCAATAGTAATAGCAGAGGCAGCAGTTGAGTAAGCAGTTGTTAAAGGTGCATGGCGTCTTTAGAAGCGCAACAATTTAAATGTGATGATTTGATGACTATATAACAGATGTCAAATTCATTACACCTGCCTCTCGACATACACTAACTTATTCGGCACCCTTTTTCATTAGTGAGCAAGTGATTGAGTGGAGGCATGGTGAAACGAACAGCTAAAGTAATAGTAACTCATTTGTTATAGTGGTACTTTAAAGTGGCTGCAGCAGAAGTGCTGTTAATTCTCTGTCTCCTGCTTTTTATAGCCCTTTGGGAGATTTGAAATTCATTAATTCCATCTCTTAATTCACTTGTCTGCTCACTGGGAGCTTTACTTTTGGGCACAGGGGTGAAATTATTGCCTTCAGAAAAAGCTTTTGTTTATCCAGACTTATCTTCAAAAATAGAGTTGTTCTAGAACAGTATGCCGTGAAGCAATTACAGTGAACATGCACTTTGTTTGCAGCAAAGGAAACCCTCACATTATAAAAGTTATTTTTTTCTTCCCAAAGGCAAACAAATTGCCTGTGTAGCTTCAATGGGGCCAGCCCTATTTGCAAAGCAGACCCAATTTGCACGTTTAAACAGTGCTTATTGAGCTGCATAATCTACATCAGAACAAATAAGCAGGAAATAGGACTCTTAATGTGTGTTATTTCTGCACCTTATTTAAATGATAACAAAATAATCTAATTCGTCTGATTTTGGCTCTTAGCAGTCGTTCAGTATATTTTCCTGACTGGAATTTCAATTCAATTGAATCTTCATTGCAGTATTAATACAGGTAGATGCTTTGTATGTTTGTGTGTGTGTGTGTTTTGTGTATGCGTCCATTTGTGACCGTAACATTCATTAAGATACTATCAAGACACCGGAAAGATCTTCCGCTGTTAAGAGAAATGGAAAAATCATGTGCTTCATTATCTAAATATTGAAAGAGCGTGGGTGACTGAGAGGAACAAAATGGGACAGTTTGAGGACATGTGGTGGAGAGTAGTGAAGGCACTGGAGATAGGGGTGAGAACAGGTGGGCCTGAGCAGGTGTGATGTCGTTGATGTTTGTGTGTGTCTGTGTTGTCTTTTCTAAGTGTATGAAAAAAAAGAAGCCAGAAAGAGCCTTACAATAATCATTCTACTCAATCCCCAAGTAAAATAACCCACAATGTCTCTATTTCAGTGGCTCTATTTCGTTCCCTGTCTTCCCTCCTTGCCTGTCCCATTTTTGTACGCTTTATGGCCTCTCTGTTTCCCTCACTTTAAATGAAAACTGTTGTCAGTCACATCTCCCCTGGTACTTTAAAAACATTTCTTCATGGCCTCGACGTCATCATTTAAATATTTTCTGAGTGTCCTTCTCTCCTGTAGTCTCATTCTGCTGCATAGAGGAGAGTCATTCCTCCTTGATCAAGATGAAATTAAGGACATGATTTTGACTACCCATGTGACTGGGTGATGTTTGTCTTTTAACTTGCAGCACACAAATGTTAATGACATCAATGGCAAAATGTTAGTGTTTTTTCTACTGAATATTTGCATGAAATGGGAGTTACTGGAGAATAGTTTATTCCATTTAACTTCTGAAGAATGTATTCACATTTATGTGACCCCTTCTTTTGACAATATGATGACACAGTACAGTATACAGTGCATTCGGAAAGTTTTCAGACCCCTTGACTTTTTCCACATTTTGTTACGTTACATCATTATTCAAAACATTTATGAAATATTTTTCTCTCATCAATCTACCAACAAAACCCCATAATGACAAAGCGAAAACTGTTTTTTTAATGTTTGTAAATTAATTACAAATAAAAAACAGAAATATGAGACTCAAAATTGAGCTCAGGTGCATCCTATTTCCATTGATCATCCTTGAGATGTTTCTGCAACTTGATTGAGACCACCTGTGGAAAATTAAATTGATTTGATTTGGAAAGGCACACAACTAACAATCAAGGGTGCCACAGTTGACAGTGCATGTCAGAGCAAAAATCAAGCCATGAGGTGGAAGGAATTGTCCAGAGAGCACGGACCGGATTGTGCCGACGCGCAGGTTTGGGGAAGGGTACCAAAAAATCTCTGCAGCATTGAAGGTCCCCAAGAACCTGGCCTCGATCATTCTTTAATTGAAAAAGTTTGGAACCACTAAGACTCTTCTTAGAGTTGGCCGCCTGACCAATCGAGGGAGAAGGGCCTTGGTTAGGGATGTGACCAAGAACCCGGTGGTCACTCTGACAGAGCTCCAGAGTTCCTATGTGGAGATGGGAGAACAAATATTACAGTGGGGCAAAAAAGTATTTAATCAGACACCAATTGTGAAAGACCCAGCCACGTTTCATCTTCAAAGCCCTTGCTGATGGAAGGAGGTTTTCACTTAAAATCTCACGAAACATGGCCCCATTCATTCTTTCCTTTACACGGATCAGTCGTCCTGGTCCCTTTGCAGAAAAACAGCCCCAAAGCATGATGTTTCCACCCTTATTTTCCACCATAATTTGCAAATAAATTCATTAAAAATCATACAATGTGATTTTCTGGATATTTTTTTTCTCATTTTGTCTGTCATAGTTGAAGGGTACCTATGATGAAAATTCCAGGCCTCGTCTTTTTAAGTGGGAGAACTTGCACAATTGGTGGCTGACTAAATACTTTTTTTGCCCCACTGTATATCCAAGATGGCGTAGCAGTCAGACGTCTTTGTCTTTGGCTTGTCCCGTCCCATGTGTATATATATTTTTTTCTTCGCGTTCATATTTTTCCTAATCCTCAACTTCAAAATACTCTCCTGCAACCCACCTCACCCAATGTGGTGTGGATCTGTTTTTTTTCCCCCCCCTAAACTATTTCTATTTACCTCCGAACTGGAATACCTCAACTGAAGCTAGCTAGCAAACTAGCTACCAGCTATCAGTCAGCTAACCACTGCTAGCGGTCATCAGCTAACCTTTAGCTCGAAAAGCTCTCGCCAGTTTGTACAACGCGTTTCAAACCAGAGCATACCGGACCTATTTTTCTCTCCATATCCCCAAATTCCTAACACACCCCACCAACAGAACCCCACCGATCCTCTACAACTGGAATACCGACATAATCTGCCCGATGATTCCAAGCTTGATGCTCTCAATCTCACACAAACTATCAATGAACCTCCCAGGTACAACTCCAAATCCGTAAACACGGGCACCCTCATAGATGTCATCCTAACTAACTCGCCCTCCAAATACACCTCTGCTGTTTTCAATCAAGATCTCAGTGATCACTGCCTCATTGCTTGCATCCGTAATTGGTCTGCGACCAAACGACCACCCCTCATCACTGTCAAACGCTCCCTGAAACACTTCTGCGAGCAGTCCTTTCTAATCGACTTGGCCGGGGTATCCTGGAATGTCATTGACCTCATCCCGTTAGTAGATGATGCCTGGCTATTCTTTAAAAGTGCCTTCCTCACCATCTTAAATAAGCATGCCCCATTCAAAAAATGTAGAACTAGGAATTGTCCTTGGTTCACTCCAGACCTGTCTGCCCTTGACCAGCACAAAAACATCCTGTGGCGTTCTGCGTTTGCATCGAACAGCCCCCGTGATATGCAACTTTTCAGGGAAGTCAGGAACAAATATACACAGGCAGTTCGATAGCTAAGGCTAGCTTTTTCAAACAGAAATCTGCATCCTGTAGTACTAACTCAAAAAAGTTCTGGGACACTGTAAAGTCCATGGAGAATAAGAGCACCTCCTTCCAGCTGCCCACTGCTCTGAGGCTAGGAAACACTGTCACAACTGATAAATCCACTATAATTGAGAATTACAATAAGCATTTCTCTACGGCTGGCCATGCTTTCCACCCACCTGGCTACCCCTACCCCGGTCAACTGCCCGGCACCCTCCACAGCAACTCGCCAAAGCCCCCACCATTTCTCCTTTACCCAAATCCAGAGAGCTGATGTTCTGAAAGAGCTGCAAAATCTGGACCCCTACAAATCAGCCGGGCTGGACAATCTGGACCCTCTCTTCCTAAAATTATCTGCTGAAATTGTTGCAACCCATATTACTAGCCTGTTCAACCTCTCTTTCATATCGTCTGAGATTCCCAAAGATTGGAAAGCTGCCGCGGTCATCCCCCTCTTCAAAGGGGGAGACAGTCGACCTATATCTATCCTACCCTGTCTTTCTAAGGTCTTCTAAAGCCAATTTAACAAACAGATTACCGACCATTTCGAATCCCACCGTACCTTCTCCGCTATGCGGGGAGTCAGGGTAGCCTAGTGGTTAGAGCGTTGGACTAGTAACCGGAAGGTTGCAAGTTCAAATCCCCGAGCTGACAAGGTACAAATCTGTCGTTCTGCCCCTGAACAGGCAGTTAACCCACTGTTCCTAGGCCGTCATTGAAAATAAGAATTTGTTCTTAACTGACTTGCCTAGTTAAATAAAGGTAAAATAAAATATGCATTCTGGTTTCAGAGCTGGTCATGGGTGCACCTCAGGCACGCTCAAGGTCCAAACAACATCATAACCGCAATCGATAAGAGACATTACTTTGCAGCCGTTTTCATTGACGTGGCCAAGGCTTTCAACTCTGTCAATCACCACATTCTTATCGGCAGACTCGACAGCCTTGGTTTCTCAAATGATTGCCTCGCCTGGTTTACCAACTACTTCTCAGACAGAGTTCAGTGTGTCAAATCAGAGGACCTGTTGTCTGGACCTCTGGCTGTCTCTATGGGGGTGCCACAGGATTCAATCCTCGGGCCGACTCTTCTCTGTATACCTCAATAATGTTGCTCTTGCTGCTGGTGATTCTCTGATACACCTCTATGCAGACGACACCATTCTGTATACTTCTGATCCCTCTTTGGACACTGTGTTAACTAACCTCCAGACGAGCTTCAATGCCATACAACTCTCCTTCCGTGGCCTCCAACTGCTCTTAAACACAAGTAAAACTAAATGCATGCTATTCAACCAATCACTGCCCGCACCTGCTCGCCCGTCCAGCATCACTACTCTGGACGGCTCTGACTTAGAATATGTGGACAACTACAAATACCTAGGTGTCTGGTTAGACTGTGAACTCTCCTTCCAGACTCACATTAAGCATCTCACATCCTAAATTAAATCTAGAATTGGCTTCCTATATCTCAACAAAGCATCCTTCACTCATGCTACCAAACATGCCATCGTAAAACTGATCATCCTATCGATCCTCGACTTCGGTGATGCCATCTATAAAGTAGCCTCCAACACTCTACTCAACAAACTGGATGCAGTCTATCACAGTGCCATCCGTTTTGTCACCAAAGCCCTATACACTACCCACCATTGTGACCTGTACGCTCTCGTTGGTTGGCCCTCGCGTCATACTTGTCGCCAAACCCACTGGCTACAGGTTATCTACAAGTCTCTGCTAGGTAAAGCCCCACCTTATCTCAGCTCACTGGTCACCATAGCAGCACCCACTCGTACCACGCGCTCCAGCAGGTATATCTCACTGGTCACCCCCAAAGCCAATTCCTCCTTTGGTCGTCTTTCCATCCAGTTCTCTGCTGCCAATGACTGGAACAAACTGCAAAAATCTCTGAAGCTGGAGACTCATATCTCCCTCACTAGCTTTAAGCACCAGCTGTCAGAGCAGCTCACAGATCACTGCACCTGTACATAGATGGGCTGTTTACAGATGGGCTATCTACCTACCGTATCCCCATACTGTATGGATTTATTTATCTTGCTCCTTTGCACCCCATTATCTCTACTTGCACATTCATCTTCTGCACATCTACCATTCCAGTGTTTTAATTGCTATATTGTAATTACTTCGCTACCATGACCTATTTATTGCCTTAACTCCCTTATCTCATTTGCACTCACTGTATATATACTTTTTGTTTTATTTCGTACTACTGTATTATTGACTATGTTTTGTTTATTCCATGTGTAACTCTGTGTTGTTGTATGTGTCGAATTGCTATGCTTTATCTTGGCCAGGTCGCAGTTGCAAATGAGAATTTGTTCTCAACTAGCCTACCTGTTAAATAAAGGTGAAAAAAAAACATCTCTGCAGTACCACCAATCGGGCGTTTATGGTAGAGTGGCCAGACAGAAGCCACTCTTCAGTAAAAGGCACGTGACAGCCCGCTTGGAGTTTGCCAAAAGACACCTAAAGACTCTCAGACCATGAGGAACAAGAGTCTCTGGTCGGATGAAACCAAGATGGAACTATTTGACCTGAATGTCAAGCGCCACGTCTGGAGGAAACCTGTCACCATCCCTACAGTGAAGCATGGTGGTGGCAGCATCATGCTGTGGGGATGTTTTTCAGCGGCAGGGACTGGGAGACTAGTCAGTATCGAGAGAAAGATGAACGGAGCAAAGTACAGAGAGATCCTTCATGAAAACCTTCTCCAGAGTGCTCAAGACCTCAGACAGGGTCGAAGGTTCACCTTCCAACAAGACAACGACCCTAAGCACACAGCCAAGACAATGTGCTTCGGGACAAGTCTCTGAATGTCCTTGAGTGGCCCAGCCAGAGCCGGACTTGAACCCAATCGAACATTTCTGGAGAGACCTGAAAATAGCTGTGCAGCAACGCTCCCCATCCAACCTGACAGAGCTTGAGAGGGTCTGCAGAGAAGATTGGGAGAAACTTCCCAAATACAAGGTGTGCCAAGCTTGTAGCGTAATCCCCAAGAAGACTTGAGGCTGTAATCTCTGCCAAAGGTGTTTCAACAAAGTACTGAGTAAAGGGTCTGAATACTTATGTAAATGTGATATTTCTGTTTAGTTTTTTTAATACTTTTGCAAAAAATAATATTTTGGTTTGCTTTGTCATTATGGGGTATTGATGAAGAAAAAAACAATTGAATCCATTTTCGAATAAGGCTGTAACGTAACAAAATGGAAAAACTCCAGAGCCTTGAATTACTTTCCAAATGCACTGTAATTCCAGGGAGAAAGCTTTCTATGTTGAGATTGAAAGATCTCGCTAGAGATTCATGTGACATTGTTGTGTTTTCTACCTCTGCAGGTATCGTTCATCCAGAATCTGGTATTCTGTGTAGAGAGGGCATACAGAGTGCCTGACTTTGGCATGTGGGAGAGAGGGAGCAAGTACAACAATGGAAGCACTGAATTGCACTCCAGGTCTGTTTTTCCTCCTCTAGTGAATACATTGATTTATAAAGATATGAATACACTGCTTGACACAGTCTCCACACACATAACGAGTTCACCTCTCCACAAAAACAAAGAGAGTATATTTCCATCAGAGGTTTTTTAGGGTAGTCAAGGCAAAGGAGAAACCGTGCATGTCGATGGCCTATCATTCGAGCAGTAGATCTGCCTCTCCCTCTCTTAAGACCTCAATAATGATTCTGTTTCCTTTGTCCCTTATCTCTGGAAAACATTGTTTTCTCCTAAAGAATGCATGAAAATTGGTTGCAACTTACCCCCATTTTCTATAGATAAATGACAGACGTTGCATTCTATACAGACAATAATTCGGCAACCTAGTTCGTTAGTCAAATTCAGAATGACTGCTTTCTAGTTCAGTTTCCATAATACACAGTAATAGGCAAAATAATTTCGGCGGGCAGAATCACAACTTTACATGCAGTAACTTTCTGAGTTCATTATCTCAATGCGGAGTCATTCACCGAGTTTCAGGCGCATTTACAATGGGGGAAAAAAACTGTTCCATTAACTCAGTGTACCAGATTGCCGATGGAGACGTAGTGCCTGTGTGTGTCACAGAAAGCTGTGATAAATGCCTTCATCTGGAGTTTTAAATCATGACATTCAAGCTCAGCTGAAAGAAAAATGGAAGTCATTATAAAACAATGTTAATGTCATCAAGCCTAGACGGTATTGAGTTTGTGCAAAAATGGCTACGCTTTAGTCCTATCGAGCTCTTGGATTACCCCGTGGCAGTCTCATACCAAGTAGAAGATAGCGCAACCAAATTATAGATGTAATTCTGTAGTAATATTTTGCTTTGTTTCAGCTGCATTATATTTCCAATTTAAGTCCACTCTATAGTAGGGTTAATCCTGACTGCACTCATTGGGATGTGTCGACAGAAGCTGTCAATATCAATCTGGATTAATTACAACACAGAATGTTATGTTACTGTATGTATGTTTCTCCCTTTTGTGAAAATAGTATTACAATATACTGTGTTGTGCTTTATAGTCTGTAACTTGTTAATATTATCAGCCAATACTCCCTGAAACTTCAGCACGGTGTGCACATTCATTTATTTATTTATTTTTTACTTTCGACTAAGGCGCCACACTCACTCAGAACTGTTGACAGCTCTTATGCATATGTCCAGGCAGGTTCAGCCCAACAAAAATCAATAGACTTTCAAAATGCCTCATGTTGCTCGATTGTGATCATTGCTGATGATTTTGTCAGAGAGGGAGCTGAAGTTGTCTTTCAGAGAGCTGGTTTCAACTAGGTTCTCTTATTTTCTGCATTTTTTGTATCAATTTGGGCTTTTTTATATGTCTGCATATCGTGCAACTATCCTTGTCTTCTTCTTTTATAGAGCACTGTTAAGAGGGAAAGGAAAACAACTATCCTTGTCTTCTTCTTTTATAGAGCACTGTTAAGAGGGAAAGGAAAACAACTATCCTTGTCTTCTTCTTTTATAGAGCACTGTTAAGAGGGAAAGGAAAACAACTATCCTTGTCTTCTTCTTTTATAGAGCACTGTTAAGAGGGAAAGGAAAACAACTATCCTTGTCTTCTTCTTTTATAGAGCACTGTTAAGAGGGAAAGGAAAACAACTATCCTTGTCTTCTTCTTTTATAGAGCACTGTTAAGAGGGAAAGGAAAACAACTATCCTTGCCACGTCTTCTTCTTTTATAGAGCACTGTTAAGAGGGAAAGGAAAACAACTATCCTTGCCACGTATTCTTCTTTTATAGAGCACTGTTAAGAGGGAAAGGAAAACAACTATCCTTGCCACGTCTTCTTCTTTTATAGAGCACTGTTAAGAGGGAAAGGAAAACAACTATCCTTGTCTTCTTCTTTTATAGAGCACTGTTAAGAGGGAAAGGAAAACAACTATCCTTGTCTTCTTCTTTTATAGAGCACTGTTAAGAGGGAAAGGAAAACAACTATCCTTGTCTTCTTCTTTTATAGAGCACTGTTAAGAGGGAAAGGAAAACAACTATCCTTGCCACGTCTTCTTCTTTTATAGAGCACTGTTAAGAGGGAAAGGAAAACAACTATCCTTGCCACGTCTTCTTCTTTTATAGAGCACTGTTAAGAGGGAAAGGAAAACAACTATCCTTGTCTTCTTCTTTTATAGAGCACTGTTAAGAGGGAAAGGAAAACAACTATCCTTGTCTTCTTCTTTTATAGAGCACTGTTAAGAGGGAAAGGAAAACAACTATCCTTGCCACGTCTTCTTCTTTTATAGAGCACTGTTAAGAGGGAAAGGAAAACAACTATCCTTGCCACGTCTTCTTCTTTTATAGAGCACTGTTAAGAGGGAAAGGAAAACAACTATCCTTGCCACGTCTTCTTCTTTTATAGAGCACTGTTAAGAGGGAAAGGAAAACAACTATCCTTGCCACGTCTTCTTCTTTTATAGAGCACTGTTAAGAGGGAAAGGAAAACAACTATCCTTGTCTTCTTCTTTTATAGAGCACTGTTAAGAGGGAAAGGAAAACAACTATCCTTGTCTTCTTCTTTTATAGAGCACTGTTAAGAGGGAAAGGAAAACAACTATCCTTGTCTTCTTCTTTTATAGAGCACTGTTAAGAGGGAAAGGAAAACAACTATCCTTGCCACGTCTTCTTCTTTTATAGAGCACTGTTAAGAGGGAAAGGAAAACAACTATCCTTGCCACGTATTCTTCTTTTATAGAGCACTGTTAAGAGGGAAAGGAAAACAAAATGACAGAGAAATTGACTGCTATTTTCTCTGCAACGTCAACTGCACAATGATTTCAGCCCCACTCCCAGTAACAATTATATATACAGTGCCTTGCGAAAGTATTCGGCCCCCTTGAACTTTGCGACCTTTTGCCACATTTCAGGCTTCAAACATATATATATAAAACTGTATTTTTTTGTGAAGAATCAAAAACAAGTGGGACACAATCATGAAGTGGAACGACATTTATTGGATATTTCTAACTTTTTTAACAAATCAAAAACTGAAATATTGGGCGTGCAAAATTATTCAGCCCCTTTACTTTCAGTGCAGCAAACTCTCTCCAGAAGTTCAGTGAGGATCTCTGAATGATCCAATGTTGACCTAAATGACTAATGATGATAAATACAATCCACCTGTGTGTAATCAAGTCTCCGTATAAATGCACCTGCACTGTGATAGTCTCAGAGGTCCGTTAAAAGCGCAGAGAGCATCATGAAGAACAAGGAACACACCAGGCAGGTCCGAGATACTGTTGTGAAGAAGTTTAAAGCCGGATTTGGATACAAAAAGCTTTAAACATCCCAAGGAGCACTGTGCAAGCGATAATATTGAAATGGAAGGAGTATCAGACCACTGCAAATCTACCAAGACCTGGCCGTCCCTCTAAACTTTCAGCTCATACAAGGAGAAGACTGATCAGAGATGCAGCCAAGAGGCCCATGATCACTCTGCGTGAACTGCAGAAATCTACAGCTGAGGTGGGAGACTCTGTCCATAGGACAACAATCAGTCGTATATTGCACAAATCTGGCCTTTATGGAAGAGTGGCAAGAAGAAAGCCATTTCTTAAAGATATCCATAAAAAGTGTTGTTTAAAGTTTGCCACAAGCCACCTGGGAGACACACCAAACATGTGGAAGAAGGTGCTCTGGTCAGATGAAACGTTATGTTTGGCGTAAAAGCAACACAGCTCATCACCCTGAACACATCATCCCCACTGTCAAACATGGTGGTGGCAGCATCATGGTTTGGGCCTGCTTTTCTTCAGCAGGGACAGGGAAGATGGTTAAAATTGATGGGAAGATGGATGGAGCCAAATACAGGACCATTCTGGAAGAAAACCTGATGGAGTCTGCAAAAGACCTGAGACTGGGACGGAGATTTGTCTTCCAACAAGACAATGATCCACAACATAAAGCAAAATCTACAATGGAATGGTTCAAAAATAAACATATCCAGGTGTTTGAATGGCCAAGTCAAAGTCCAGACCTGAATCCAATCGAGAATCTGTGGAAAGAACTGAAAACTGCTGTTCACAAATGCTCTCCATCCAATCGCGACTTACAGCTGTAATCGCAGCAAAAGGTGGCGCTACAAAGTATTAACTTAAGGGGGCTGAATAATTTTGCACGCCCAATTTTTCAGTTTTTGAGTTGTTAAAAAAGTTTGAAATATCCGATAAATGTCATTCCACTTCATGATTGTGTCCCACTTGTTGTTTATTCTTCACAAAAAATACAGTTTTATATCTTTTATGTTTGAAGCCTGAAATGTGGCAAAAGGTCGCAAAGTTCAAGGGGGCCGAATACTTTCGCAAGGCACTGTATATGAGTCACCTGTTTGTAACTACGTTATAAAAGCATTCAAATGTATACTTGTAGGCGTTTACAGTATAAATGTAAGGCTCATTACAGGTCAAGGGATGTTAGTGTTGGGTGTCATGTGCCTTATACATAAGGGGGTTCATAAAAAGTGTACCCAAGTGTACCCAAAGTAACATATGCATGTTAGGCGTGCATGTGACCTGGAGCTATGGAACAGAACAGAAAATGTGTAGCCTATGGTATTTCAATTATAAATACCATAGACAGTGCTTTCAGGTTTATATTGGGTTTCTAAAACATGTTCTTTCTTTTGCAGTTCTGTGGGGCTGGCCAAAGCTGCTCTCGAGGCTATCAATGGATTCAACCTGTTTGGGAATCAGGTATTTTTGATTCATTCTCCAACTTCATCCATTCTGTCTAGAGTCCCAGACATTGTCCTCGCTTACTCTGAAGATAAGAGTTTAGGATTTGAATGACCGAACTGGGTATTCACCTCTGGTGTAACAGCGTCTGATGCATTAAGATTGCATTATAGATGGTGTGTAACTGATTTATACTTCAAATCGGGAGTCCCATTACATCACCATCCATCTTCAAGATCTTATAGATGATCATAGCACAACAGTTCTCAGAGAAATATTGAAATCACCTGAAGCCGGTGATGTGATGGAAATGTTCTGAGTGGGCTTGTGTTGTACTCAGTGCTGACTAACTAGATGCACTAATGGCTTTGATGGATTACTGGTGTTCCCATTTCCTTGATTTCCTTGCTCCTTTCTGGATCAGCCATTTGTAGGATTCATTTGTTTTGGAGTCTAGAGGAAGTAAAGACAGGAATGTGAACATCCGTTATATGGGCTAATGGATTGGAAAACTGAGAAACTTCCACTTAGCATTCTTGTTTATCTCGAAACGGATTTCTTTCTTTTCCGTTTTGTTCGTTCGTGCACACAGCACGAAGCATTTCAATCAAATAAAGCACATCAACTTCATCGTGTCCCGTGTAAACCTACCATGAAGGGAGAAAACCTTACCCATAGTGATATACAGTGCCTTCAGAAAGTATTCACACCCCTTGACTTTTTTCTAAATGTTTGCTGTGTTGCAACCTGATTTGAAAAGTGATAAAATTTATATTTGGTGTGTCACCTACACACAATACCCCATAATGTCAAAGTGGAATGATGTTTTTACATTTTTGTACGAATTATTTAAAAATGAAAAGCTGAAATGTCTGGTGTATATAAGTATTTAACCCCTTTGTTATGGCATGCTTACATGGGTTCAAGACTAAAAATGTAAGTTGAAAAATGTAGTAATTGTGTGTAACATGATTTTTGAATGATACCTGTACCTCATCTCTGTACCCCACACATACAATTATCTGTAAGGTCCCTGAGTTGAGCCGTGAATTTCAAACACAGATTCAACCACAATGACCAGGGAGGCTTTACAAAGGGCACCTATTGAGAAAGCAGACATTAAATATCCCTTTGAGTATGGTTGCGTTATTAATTACACTTTGGATGGTGTGTTGACATACCCAGTGTAGTGGAAATGTCCTGTATTTACCAAATCATGAGACCAAACCACCACACAAGTCAGAGTTATCATAAAGTCCATCTCTAATTATAATGAGCTCCATCACAACCCTGTGACTCTCAGATCAATTCAGTGTCTATAAATGAATTCTCTGAGAGTGCTTACACATTGCAACTGAGATCCTTTATAGCAAAGACACACATAGCCAGACAGCATTGGCTATAAATTATCGTTCAGTTTTGTCTCCTAAACTATGTTCTTATCTCGCTCTTGGTACCACTCAGGACCATAAAACAAAACCTCATCAACAGGCATATATCAAATACACCCCTCCTGGACACCCCTCCTGGACAAGATCACAGAGACACAGTGACTGGCACACAGACATTGTGGAGCCAAGAGATAATTGGTTACCCCTCAATCATCCCTTCACATGGTTTAAAAGATATGTTTACATATGAAGACAAGCTTGACCCCTCCACTCTCTGCGGCCCAAGTAACTGACCCCAGGACAGAGAAAGGATAACTGCAAATGGCCACCACTATAGTACAACAAGATACATTCTAAATGAGATGTAACTCACAAGCATATAATGAAAATAAAACATCTTATCTATGTTACCCAGCTATTCTGATTCATCCCCAACACCAGTCACTACAAAGATAAAGGTGTCCTCCCTAACTCAGTTGCCAGAGAGGAAGAAACCGCTCAAGGATTTCACCATGCCAATGGTCACTTTAAAAGAATTACAGTGTAATGGCTGTGATAGGAGAGAACTGAAGATGGATCAACAATATTGTAGTTAGTCCACAATTCTAACCTAATTGACAGAGTGAAAATAAGGAAGCCAGTACAGAATAAAAAAATATTCCAAAACACGTATCCTGTTTGCAACAAGGTGCTAAAGTAATACTGCAAAAATGTCGCATAGCAATTAACCATTTGTCCTGAATACAAAGTGTTATGTTTGGGGCAAATCCAATACAACACATTACTATGTTACAGGTATGCTTGTAATCGTTCAGGATAGTTTTTTTCCCCGGATAAAAAAGAAAGAAACACACAAATAAAAAAGCTTAGCACAGGCAAAATCCTAAAGGAAAACCTGGTTCAGTCTGCTTTCCACCAGACACTGGGAGATGAATTCACCTTTCAGCAGGACAATAACCTAAAACACTGGGCCAAATCTACACTGGAGTTCCTTACCATTAAGACAGTGAATGTTCCTGAGTGGCCGAGTTACAGTTTTGACTTAAATATGCTTGAAAATACCTGAAAATTGTTGTTTAGCAATGATCAATAACCAATTTCAAAGAGTTTGAAGAATCTTTGAAAAGAATAATAGGAAAATGTTGCCCAATCGAGGTGTGGAAAGCTCTTTGAGATTTACTCAGAAAGACTCCCTCTGTAATCGCTACCAAAGGAGATTCCAACATGTATTGACTCAGGGGGTTGAGTACTTACAGTTGAAGTCGGAAGTCTACATACACTTATGTTGGAGTCATTAAAACTCATTTTTCAACCACTCCACAAATTTCTTGTTAACAAACTATAGTTTTGGCAAGTCGGTAGAACATCTACTTTGTGCATGACACAAGTAATTTTTCCAACAATTGTTTACAGACAGATTTTTTTACTTCTAATTCACTGTATCACAATTCCAGTGGGTCAGAAGTTGACATACACTAAGTTCACTGTGCCTTTTAAACAGCTTGGAAAATTCCAGAAAATTATGTAATGGCTTTAGAAGCTTCTGAAAGGCTAATTGACATCATTTGAGTCAATTGGAGGTGTACCTGTGGCTGTATTTCAAGGCCTACCTTTAAACTCAGTGCCCCTTTGCTTGACATTATGGGATAATCAAAAGAAATCAGCCAAGAACTCTGAAAAAAAATTGTAGACCTCCACAAGTTTGGTTCATCCTTGGGAGCAATTTCCAAATGCCTGAAGCTACCACGTTCATCTGTACAAACAATAGTACACAGGTACAAACACCACCACGAAGCCGTCATACCGCTCAAGAAGGAGCGTTCTGTCTCCTAGAGATGAACGTACCTTTGTGTGAAAAGTGCAAATCAATCCCAGAACAACAGCAAAGGACCTTGTGAAGATGCTGGAGGAAACAGGTACAAAAGTATCTATAACCACAGTAAAACGAGTCCTATATTGACATAACTTGAAATGCCTCTCAGCAAGGAAGAAGCCACTGCTCCAAAACCGCCATAAAAAAAAAAGCCAGACTACGGTTTGCAAATGAACATCGGAACAAAGATCAAACTTTTGGGAGAAATGTCCTCTGGTCTGATGAAACAAAAATAGAACTGTTTAGCCATAATGACCATCGTTATGTTTGGAGGAAAAAGGGGGAGGCTTGTAAACCGAAGAACACCATCCCAACCGTGAAGGACGGGGGTGGCAGCATCATGTTGTTGGGGTGCTTTGCTGCAGGAGGGACTGGTGCACTTCACAAAATAGATGACATCATGAGGAGGGGAAATTATGTGGATATATTGAAGCAACATCTCAAGACATCAGTCAGGAAGTGAAAGCTTGGTCGCAAATGGGTCTTGCAAATGGACAATGACCCCAAGCATACTTCCAAAGTTGTGGCAAGATGGCTTAAGGACAACAAAGTCAAGGTATTGGAATGGCCATCACAAAGCTCTGACCTCAATCCTATATAAAATGTATGGGCAGAACTGAAAAGCGTGTGCGAGCATGGAGGCCTACAAACCTGACTCAGTTACACCAGCTCTGTCAGGAGGAATGGGCCAAAATTCACCCAACTTATTGTGGGAAGCTTGTGGAAGGCTACCCAAAACATTTGACCCAAGTTAAACAATGTCAAGGCAATGCTACCAAATACTAATTGTGTGTATGTAAACTTCTGACCCACTGGGAATGTGATGAAAGAAATAAAATCTGAAATAAATTATTCTCTCTACTATTATTGTGACATTTCATATTCTTAAAATAAGGTGGTGATGCCAACTGACCTAAAGCTGGGATCTTTTACTAGGATTAAATGTCAGGAATTGTGAAAAACTGAGTTTAAATGTATTTGGCTCAGGTGTATGTAAACATCCGACTTCAACTGTATCTAATCAATATATATATATATATATATAGTTTTATTTTTCATAATGTAGATTGTTGCCAAAAAATGATATTAAATCCATTTTAATCCTGCTTTGTAACAAGGGGTGTGAATACTTTCTGAAGTCACCTTATGATTGCTATAGTCTCTTTTGCTACTATTATCAGTGATTTAATGATGTGCTCTTCTCCTTAGCCGCCCCCTTCATCTAATTAATCCACAGCCAATGATGTTAAATTGACTCATTGATGATCAGAGTTTTAGATTAAACTCTGTGCCCCACTGGGTTTGGTTCCTGTCATTAGGCAGTAGTATAGTAGTGGCTGGTGTGTGGGCTGCTGTGTGGCCCACGTTGGGGATGGAGTGGCTATGAGTCATCACATAGGTTATTAACGATGGCCTGCTCTCAGTGCCCCTCTGACTTCCTTTAGATGTTCAACTGAGAATAAGCCATGATCAGTGACTCTCCCCTACTGTGTTCCTTAGAGGCAACAGCCAATCAATGACTAGCCAGAGCACAATGGTCGAGCGGGAGCCAATCACTAACTTTACCCAACTTTTATGTGTGGGTTGTCAACTTCTAAAGTGACTGCCTGTTTCACAGCTAAATGTGGAGTGCTGTCAATAAAGGTATGGTCCTAAGAAGCGTAGGTCACAGTGGAGACCACGTTCTGTGCTGTCACAATCATTTACATCCCATTCCACCAAACCCTGCAGTATGTACACTAAATCACTAAAGCAGGCCTGATGAGAGTCACTCTGATGGCTAAAAGCTTCGGTTGGCTTGTTTGAAAGCAGCATACATAATGCATTGTGCAGAAGCAGCTTAGTATGTTTTTGTCTTTACTTTAATGTGAACATGGTTGAGGTGTTGGTGAAGAAACGTGTCCAGGAACATTTGTAGCATACATTTGTGAGGTGTGTTAATCCAAAAATCACACAGTCAACTAACCCAGAAAAAGCACTCAGGCCCTCATCTCAACAGAGGGGCTTGTGGGTAGGTAATCATACCGTAGGTAAAGAGTTTGCAGTCTAACAATATGATGTGGTATCGAGGTGATTGGATGGCCCTTCATTGTTGGAGTGCCCCCGCACTGTGCTCAAAGCATAGAAAAACACAATGCTTTTTTAGCTTTGTACCCAAAAATATCAAATGGTTGTGCAATATTGGGTCTTTTGTAAGAATAAGGTTATAATATTGCTGCTTTCAAAGTTGGTTTTGCTCTGCAGAGGCGGCAGGTGAGATGTTGGAGGCTCTGAGTGTGTGGCTTTCATTTAAATGGTTAGTGGCCAGCACTTCATCCTCCGAGCTGAATTCACAGTAACATAAACAAACAGGTCTTCTACCATGTAGAGAATGTGGTGTGTGTGTGTGTGTGTGTGTGTGTGTGTGTGTGTGTGTGTGCGCGCGCTCATGTCGGTACGTGTGTCCGTGCGTGAGCGACTGTCAAAATCAAATCATATCAAATGGTGTTGGTCTCACACATATTTAGCAGATGTTATTGCGTGTGTAGCAAAATGCTTGTGTTCATGGTTGTGACATTTGATGTTGTTTCCTGCATATTAAGGCTTCTTTTCAGGGAGCTAGTGGAAGTGGTGGTGACAGCTGCAGTGTGACAGGCCTATATCAGGACATGCTGGGAACAAGCGGTAGCTGCCATCCATGCCCTGCAGTCGCATGGCTCACTAGTGGCACTGTTCAAAGGCACGGACGGAAACAAATGGTTGCTCGAAAAGGGAATAAATATAAATATGTCCTAGATGTTTTGAGTTCTGATTGCCTGTGAAAAGTCTGGTGTTCGAACAGGTTCGCCAAATGCATTATGTCCAAACATGGTAGCTTGCAGGCTACGTTGAATCTTGCATAGTGACAATACGGAAGTGCTACAATTTTCATCCACAACGAAACAATGTCAGACCTCGTCTGACCCACATCAACCTAACAACCACCAGTGAACATGACTCTTGTCATCTCTGTTGTTCTGCAGGGTTGCTCTTGGTCTGTCATCTTCGTGGACCTGGATGCCCACAATAGGAACAGACAGACACTGTCCTCCCTCCTACCCAGAGAATCCAGGTCCCACGTGAGTAAAGATAATTCAACCACTCATTACTAAATAACACTCTGTGCCATTATGATGTATTGGCTTAGTGACCAGTCCAATCTCCCAGTTCACCAGTAAAGAGAGGAATAATCATTTTTCTCCGATAGTAAGAGCAACTAGACAGAAAAGTGCTCCTGTAAATGAATTGGTTTAATTAGGGGAAATGGAAGAAATGCATTGGAGCTATAACGTGGGCTAATGGGAGAGAGAGGTGGGGATGGAGTGAGAGAGAGGTGGGGATGGAGTGAGAGAGAGGTGGGGATGGAGTGAGAGAGAGGTGGGGATGGAGTGAGAGAGAGGTGGGGATGGAGTGAGAGAGAGGTGGGGATGGAGTGAGAGAGAGGCTGCGGATGGAGTGAGAGAGAGGCTGCGGAGGAAGGAGGTGAAGGGATGAAGGGAGTACAGTACAAGGCTTATGCAAGTAAAACGTTGAGCATCTTAATTATATATGAGTCTCTGACTAATATGTTATTAAATGTCAGCCTCTTTAATGTTGAAAAGTGGCCATTAGCAGAGAGAGAGAGAGAGAGAGAGAGAGTGGGTCCCTTAGTCTCTTAACCCTTTACTAACTGCCTGGAGACAGCTGGCACATGGGGGTGAAGGGTTTACTTAGGAAATTATCAAAAGCTGGCATCTGTTTAAATGTTACACATTTTGAACCCCCCTTTGAACCCCAATACAGAATACGGACGCTGCCCTCCTGCCCTGCATCAGCTACCCTGCGTTCGCTGTGGATGACGACGCCCTCTACAGTCAGACCCTGGACAAGGTGGTGCGCAAGCTAAAGGGGAAGTATGGCTTCAAGCGCTTCCTGCGTGACGGCTACAGGACCGCCAATGAGGACAAGAACAGGAGACACTACAAACCGGCTGAGATGAAGGTCTGTGGTTTAGTTTAAAAGCCAACCCTACAGACTGATTGTGATGACTAACATGCGCTACAGTGACTTGACTTTTTCCATTTCAGCTCTTAAAACCCCTTACACTCGTGGGAATTGGCCTATTATGGATAGGGCAAAATTTTTATGTTTCTTACATAAGAAATATGGAAAGCATATGCATACAGTGGGGCAAAAAAGTATTTAGTCAGCCACCAATTGTGCAAGTTCTCCCACTTAAAAAGATGAGAGAGGCCTGTAATTGTCATCATAGGTACACTTCAACTATGACAGACAAAATGAGAAAAAAAATCCAGAAAATCACATTGTAGGATTTTTTATGAATTTATTTGCAAATTATGGTGGAAAATAAGTATTTGGTCAATAACAAAAGTTTATCTCAATACTTTGTTTTATTCCCTTCGTTGGCAACGACAGAGGTCAAACGTTTTCTGTAAGTCTTCACAAGGTTTTCACACACTGTTGCTGATATTTTGGCCCATTCCTCCATGCAGATCTCCTCTATAGCAGTGATGTTTTGGGGCTGTTGCTGGGCAACATGGACTTTCAACTCCCTCCAAAGATTTTCTATGGGGTTGAGATCTGGAGACTGGCTAGGCCACTCCAAGACCTTGAAATGCTTCTTACGAAGCCACTCCTTCGTTGCCCGGGCGGTGTGTTTGGGATCATTGTCATGCTGAAACACCCAACCACGTTTCATCTTTAATGCCTTTGCTGATGGAAGGAGGTTTTCACTAAAAATCTCACGATACATGGCCCCATTCATTCGTCCTGGTCCCTTTGCAGAAAAACAGCCCCAAAGCATGATGTTTCCACCCCCATGCTTCACAGTAGGTATGGTGTTCTTTGGATGCAACTCAGAATTCTTTGTCCTCCAAACACGATGAGTTGAGTTTTTACCAAAAAGTTATATTTTGGTTTCATCTGACCATATGACATTCTCCCAATCTTCTTCTGGATCATCCAAATGCACCCTAGCAAACTTCAGACGGGCCTGGACATGTACTGGCTTAAGCAGGGGGACACATCTGGCACTGCAGGATTTGAGTCCCTGGCGGCGTAGTGTGTTACTGATGGTAGGCTTTGTTACTTTGGTCCCAGCTCTCTGCAGGTCATTCACTAGGTCCCCCCGTGTGGTTCTGTGATTTTTGCTCACCGTTCTTGTGATCATTTTGACCCCACAGGGTGAGATCTTGCATGGAGCCCCAGATCGAGGGAGATTATCAGTGGTCTTGTATGTCTTCCATTTCCTAATAATTGCTCCCACAGTTGATTTCTTCAAACCATGCTGCTTACCTATTGCAGATTCAGTCTTCCCAGCCTGGTGCAGGTCTACAATTTTGTTTCTGGTGTCCTTTGACAGCTCTTTGGTATTGGCCATAGTGGAGTTTGGAGTGTGACTGTTTGAGGTTGTGGACAGGTGTCTTTTATACTGATAACAAGTTCAAACAGGTGCCATTAATACAGGTAACGAGTGGAGGACAGAGGAGCCTCTTAAAGAAGAAGTTACAGGTCTGTGAGAGCCAGAAATCTTGCTTGTTTGTAGGTGACCAAATACTTATTTTCCACCATAATTTGCAAATAAATTTATAAAAAATCCTACAATGTGATATTCTGGAAATGTTTCTTCTCATTTTGTCTGTCATAGTTGAAGTGTACCTATGATGAAAATTACAGGCCTCTCATCTTTTTAAGTGGAAGAACTTGCACAATTGGTGGCTGACTAAATACTTTTTTTGCCCCACTGTAACAATGACAGAAATTAGAAGGGAACAGGAAATGATGGGAAAATGATTAGACTAAAGGTGAGGACACAACAGTTCACCTGACACGAGTGAATCCAAACATTACACTTGATTTTATGTTCATTTTATATTTACTGTACTTTTCGCTGCATTTGTTCATAACAAATCTGAAAATACTTTGGATACATTCAGTAACATGAAGATTCTTTTGACAAATTTGACAAGGGTTTGAGTGAGAGGTCTAATGTGTTTCCAAGTGGGGACACACCTCTCCAAAGTGTACACATTTCCTAAGTAATTTCAATGCACTTTTATGACTTAAAGAAGAGTCTTCAACTATAAGGTGCTATTTTGATCTCTCCCAGCTGTGCCGTTAAGGAGCTAGAACAAGCACACTTGTTAGTTGTTTTCTTTGGAGCACAGCCCTGCATCCCCACCCGCCTTTACACAATTACGATCCATTATACATCGCAATCTGGGTCAGGTTGGCATCATTTGAAAGCTTGTTCTACTGCCAAAGCTAAATTATAAAATATTATCTTACAGTCTTAGGCTTTCACTACAAATACAAATACTAGGGAATTCAGAGAAGCAGATGGTCATTTTGGTGTGCATTGAATGGAGACGCGGGATGCATTCAGATGCGTGTCCGCGGGCAAAGTTTCTTCACAAAACAACAAACAGGATCATTCTGTTCAGGACAACCCAGGATATAACACCACGTCATCTTATCTTCTAACTGCACATCAAACATGGTGATTGTAAATGTTGACACTACATATTACATGAGTTTTATGAGATGGAAATGTGAAGTGGACTCGGAGGTGTTTTGGATTGCCTGTCTTGACATCAAAGCGGTATTTCTTATAATCCTCAACGTCTCATCTGTAAAAATGCATAGAGTCCTCGTAATTTACAGAATTTCCCTCACTCGGACAACACCGTTTGCCAAAATAGCCCAATTTAGCGGGAGCGATGAGGCAACTTCTTGTTGTGTTCAGTGCTCAAGTTCAGAACTGCTGTCAGTCAAAACCCATTCTGCCCTGTGAAGACACTGAGCTCCGACGTAATTTATAGCATGTTACTGTAAGGGAAAGGGGGATGCCTAGTCAGTTGTACAACTGAATGCGTTCAACTGAAATGTGTCTTCCGCATTTAACCCAACCCCTCTGAATCAGAGCGGTGCGGGGGGCTGCCATAATCCACATCCATGTCTTCGGCGCCCGGGGAACAGTGTTTTTATGTATATATATATATTTATTTCACCTTTTATTTAACCAAGTAGGCCAGTTGAGAACAAGTTCTAATTTACATCTGCGACCTGGCCAAGATAAAGCAAAGCAGTGCGACAAAAACAACACAGAGTTACACATAAACAAACGTACAGTCAAATAACTGCCTTGGAACACAGTGGCTGTGGTAGAGCATTAGGTCAGTAACCGAAAGCCTTGCTCGGGGGCAGAACAACGGATTTTTACCTTGTCAGCTCAGGGATTCGATCCAGCAACCTTTCGGTTACTGGCTCGACGCTCTAACCACTAGGCTACCACAGCATTCCAATTTAGACGCTTATCAGTGCCCAAATCTACCATTGTCAACCCGTATGCGGATACGAGTGTAAAGGGTTTACCTAGTTTTTTTGTTTTCCTACGACAGAAGCCACACAATTGTGTCTGCTCTGCCATTGATAAATCCCAACTGAAGGCATATTAACTTCAGGATTAGCTGCTGTTCCTGCAGAGTGTGGATTTGGAGCAGGGCGGCTACTTAACACTGAGCAAATCATTGCATTAGCCGCAGCACTGACCTCCCAGAATTAATGAGCTTGGATTCAACAGGGGGAAACACAAAGGGAGGTAATATGGGAATAATCTGAGCCACTAAACTTTAAAGTTTCATTATAAGATGTAGAGTAGGTGCAATCAACAGGTCCCAGTCAACCCATTTCTTAATTGGAAGCTGGATATTACACTATAAAAATGCCTCATGTGATAAATCATTTTGAAATCTCATCCATTACGGTAAGTAATGCAGTAGGCCATTACATAACATTCTAGGATTGTATGGTTCTCTGCACATGCACAACCTCTTCTTGCTGCCCACTCAAAAAACTAGAAGTCACATGTGAGTGTATTGGATCACAAGGGAAGTTGTACATCATATTCTTTATCTGCAATATGCTGTTTCAGGTGGGAAGGCATTGATTGCAGGTTTATTCAATTTGAAAACACATAACTTGTTAAGAATTTTGAAATCCTGCAATGTTACCTATTACAAGTGAAGGAGGGCATCCTGTCGAACAATATAGAGTTTTACAGTCTGTGGAATAGCTGAGGCAGAAAGCTCCTGGGATAGCTGGTGTTTACTGCCCAAGTAGGCCTCAGTGATTGGTCTCTCCACCCCTGTAGCATTTTATTAAATATCTCCACCATTTTGTACCTTATCTCTACTGGCACAGAGGCAAGTAAACACACACACACACACACACACACACACACACACACACACACACACACACACACACACACACACACACACTCACACTCACACACTAGCATAACCCAGCTGTGTCAGCCTAACCCTTGAGCAATGACGAACAACTCACAGTATGGTATGCAACATAGCTTTGGTAAAGCTGATAACAGAATACAAGAATACAGATGGAGAATAGAGATGGTTGTGGGAATCATATGTTAGATTCTTTTGATTTGATGGACTGATGGCTGAAGCAGTCCCTGTCATCTCTGCTATAACAGCCAAACTACAGGCCGGGAAATGATGTGTGACCGCTCCAATTAACAGCCTTTATTTCATTATGTTGTAGTCTCTCTCTCTTATCTCCTATTGCCATGGAGATTGTCTGCAGAGATGGGAGACGGCGATAACAAAGTCTTAATTACGTTTCAGGAGGGTTGGGAGATGTTGTGCTCCTCTCTCAGAAGGCAGGGAAGCCAGGCATATCACGAAAGTGAGGTGCTGCTTTGGTCCCAAAAAAGAGCCCTTAGGTGACTGTCTGAGAGCTAGTCAATTTGAAGAAGGGTTGTTCTGTAATGCAGATATATCCTTGGGTCTGTTTCATTCAGTGTTCTTTTAGTGTGTCCTCGGGTAATTGATCCACTAAGTTTAAATTATATATGTTACCTTTGGTTTGTGAATGCTACACGAAAATAGAACCAAGGACACCATCTGACAAATGATTAATACCAACAACAACAAAAGGACTGAAGACTTATTACATCCTCACAGTTACTGTTGAAATTTCTCTTTGGAATTATTGAAATGAATCAATTGCTGTTTTGCTTTACAAACGTGTCTATATTTGGCTAGTTTTTTTCATTTCAACCCCAGATCATTTATGGGCAGAGGGGTGGGTGGTGAGGGGAGACGTCTAAAGCTATGTAATGTCGTTTCTGGTTGGCTGGGACTCCGATAGCATCTCAGAAGTAAGTGTTTTTGCCTCTGTTAAACTGTTACAATTGGAAAACAAATTCACCTGTTCGTCACCTGTTAACAGGTGTTTTAAGTGTGTGTTTTGGGACAGGCCATCTCTTGCTACTTGCTGCATTCATTATAAAAGCTGACGAAAAGGATTGTTGGTGTCTGAGCATTTTTCATTGTAATCCATATGCATCCACTGACACACAGCGATAGATTTAGAGATGAATGCACCATGTGTAGAGATGAGTGCACCATGTGTAGAGATGAGTGCACCATGTGTAGAGATGAATGCACCATGTGTAGAGATGAATGCACCATGTGTAGAGATGAATGCACCATGTGTAGAGATGAATGCACCATGTGTAGAGATGAATGCACCATGTGTAGAGATGAGAGCACCATGTGTAGAGATGAGTGCACCATGTGTAGAGATGAGAGCACCATGTGTAGAGATGAATGCACCATGTGTAGAGATGAGAGCACCATGTGTAGAGATGAGTGCACCATGTGTAGAGATTAATGCACCATGTGTAGTGATGAATGCACCATGTGTAGAGATGAGAGCACCATGTGTAGAGATGAGTGCACCATGTGTAGAGATGAATGCACCATGTGTAGTGATGAATGCACCATGTGTAGAGATGAGAGCACCATGTGTAGAGATGAGTGCACCATGTGTATTTCTCTTTCAGGTTAGGAAACTAGTGACCTCTGTGTTAATGTTCTCTTCTCTTTCAGCTTTTTGATGGCATTGAATGCGAGTTTCCCATATTTTTCATCTTCATGATGATTGATGGTATGTGATGTTAATATAATAACATGTGATTTGTTTTTTTAATTTTTTAATTTTAATTTTATTTGTTTTTTACTTCAGTTTATTTTAATAAATACTTTCTTAACTGCATTTTTGGTTAAGGGCTTGTAAGTAAGCATTTCACTGTAAGGTGTACACCTGTTATATTTGGCATAACATTTGATTTGATTTGAGTATTGGGCTACATAGAACTTGAATATCTGACACTTTTTTGCCATTTTATTGTCTTTATTTGATTTCCAGGAGTCTTCAGGGGGAACAACGCCCAAGTCAAAGAATACCAAGACCTGTTAACGCCTATCATCTTTCAATCTTTTGATGGTGAGTTTCCTCCTCCGTTAGGGATCTGTGTTCTTATGGAACTACTGTACACATACACACCCACACCCACACATAGCCACACACATGCGCACACACACACACACACACACACACACACACACACACACACTCAATTATTCTAGCAGTGTTTCTAGGAATTTTTTCAGCAGTGGTGGTAAGGGTGGATGGGGGGGGGGGTGTATTGCTACTAGCGTTAGCACAATGACATGCTAGCTGTTCGAGCCAACGGCTATCAATTTAAAAGCGTGTCTCGGCAGGAATATTTATATTGCAAAAAATGACATCCAATTTTTTTTGCGGCGGTGGCAACAATTCAGCAGTGGTGGGCCACCGCTGCTAAATGAATATAGGGGAAACACTTATTAGTCCCTCTCACATACACATTCATGCTGGCATCCGTGGGAGTCTTTGAGAAATGCACATACATTTTGGTTGTGAAGATTACTGTTATTTTCATATTACACTTAATACAATATCCATATTAATCTCCCACATGCTGAGTGCACGAAAGCTGTTCTCATATTTCAAGGAGCTCGTTTTTATATTAGCCTTCACACACAGCTGGATTTTCCCTCAGTTAAAGAAACCACATTAAAAGACTCAGGAGCCAATAGCCTCTGAAGGATGCATGTTGCTTCAGGAATACTTCTCAGTGGTTGCAGACAGAGTTGTCACCTCCTTTGGCTTTGTGGTGTCTTTGCGTTTGTTATGCAGAGAAAATATTGCACTCCCGGTGCGTTCTTTCTTGGAAATTTGACATTTCTTCACGTGTGTCTGCTAAGATACCTTTTGAATAGATAAGTCCCACTCCTTTGTCCTGAGCAGCAGACACATAAACTGCACTCCTTTCTATGTATCAACCTCCTGGAAATTCCATTAGTGCCTTCTATTCTACATGTTTGTAATCACCCAGCATCGCAAAGTGTATCTATTTCCGTCCTGTGTGTCGTGGATCAGGCCATGCTGTCATCCCGAAGTACTACCGCGTACCTGCCGACTTTGTGGTGGCGGAGCAGAAGAAGCACGGGAGCCAGAAGCGTTTCCCTGCCAACACGGGCCAAGATGGCATGCTGTTCCTGTGGGGCCAGGCCCTCTTCAACATCGCAAGGCTGCTGGGTCAGTCTCTCTGTCTGTCTTCTCTTCACTGACCTCACCTCACTGTCAAATACCTTCTCTGACCGCTGGCTGGAGAGGTATTCTCTATAGAGCATGCTCGCTGGGGTGTTCACTATACTGTTGTCACGTCAGACTGCAGAGGTCACAGAGTTCAGGTATTCAGTTCAACATATGTATTTGCTGTATGTTTGTGAAGTTGCTCACAGGTTAATGGGTTCTCATTACAAAGTCAGGACTTTTGTAAGGAAAGGTCATTTTATGGGGTATATGTCCAGTGTATCAGTTGGAACCTGTAGTGTGCTCTCTGTGTGTTCACCCCTCCATTCTGCCATGTCTCTTTTCCAGTGGATGAGCTGATCAGCCCCCAAGACATCGACCCCATCAAACGCTACGTACCCCGACAGGATCAGAGGAACGTCAGCATGAGATACTCCAATCAGGTTAGACTCCCATTCCCATGTGACCATCCTATGATCAGCCGTGTTTGGCCATCACTACAATCAGAGATACTAGATATAATGACAAGATGCTTGTGTCTCCGCCTTAACAATGGGATTCGTTGTCCACAGATCAGAATGGCAGGCTGTCAAGCTCCCGCTTGTTTCTCACTTTGAATTGGTTGATACATCTGGTTATTTGAATACTTAAAAAAATATTCGATGAGGAGTGTTGACGTCAACCGCTTGTATCCAATGGAGAGTGAGTGCTTAGCCTCATGAATATGCATAGACGGCCTCGAATTTCAACAGTGACAACTCAAATATAAAGTGTTTTACACGCTCAACAGTTTCCCGTGTATCAAGAATGATCCACCACCCAAAGGACATCCAACCAACTTGACACAACTGTGGGAAGCATTGGAGTCAACATGGGCCAGCATCCCTGTGGAACGCTTTCGACGCCTTGTAGAATCCATGCCCTGACGAATTGAGGTTGTTCTGAGAGCAAAAGGGGGAGGGGTGCAACTCAGTATTAGGAAGGTGTTCGTAATGTTTTGTACACTCAGTGTATATCAGTACACTCTTAACATTTCAAAACTTCTATTAGATCAAATAAGCGTCACGTATAATTTTTAACTTGACTAAATTCTACCCTCTCTCATTGCCCCCCATTCAAAAACTCCTCACTTGCTTAATAACTAATGATCTGCTTAATGTGGACAGAGTTTGGGCGGAGTAAAGCCTCTCGCTTCGCCTCTTCCTCTCTGCTATAATTCACTTTAGAAACCGTGTAGTTTGCGTCCTGGATGCTGATTGGCTGAAACAGCATTCCAGCCATGTGTAGACAATATACCAAGGGTATGAATCAAAATAACTTGTTTACTGTTCGAATGATGTTGGCGATCAATTTATAATTTATAAATCAGAACATGACATCCGAATCAATGATATATAGAATTGCTTAAATAATTATCCTGCTATAAGGGAACTACTGCAGACTACTATACCCCCTCTGCGTGTATACATGAGTCTGCTTCATTCTATATATCATTGATTCGGATGTCATGTTCGGATTTTCTAGGACAAACTTTGATGTGTTATTCCAAACCTGTGTTGAAATGCTCAAGGCTCAAAAGAGAGGTAAAAATCAATGGGAGGGAGAGAGATCAGGAGTCTACATAATTTATCTTCAGTGTACCTTTCCTCCTGCAGGAATCTACAGTCTGTCTCACCTCAGTGGAAAAGCAGGTTTGTTGTTTTATTCATGATGCAAATGCTCAGCTAAGCAGCTCACCCTGGAGCGGTTGGCGCGACAGTACCGTCTCAAGCCTTTCTCGGTGGAACGGGGGAGAGGGCACGATGGGAGGGGATTGCGTAATGTACACAAGCGCGTGGAGCGGCTGTCTCGTTGCCTTTACATCACTAACCCTTTGGTCTGTGGGGGGCGGTGCCTGCGTGCGTGGGCGCGCTGCGCTTTCACATGGAAATCTATGGTTGATTTGTGTTCCCATTTCTCTGATCTACTTTGCATCATCATGTCTGCAATGCACTTACAGGCACACTCTACATAAGACCATTCCATGATACATTAGACTGGACCTGCTAAACTGTTCCCGAATGGAAGAGGGCAGTGCAGCTAGATTCTGCTGTGCTGCGAATAGAATAACACACATTAACACTACATTAGAATGACGAGTGGGTTTACAATTAGATTGGACAGGTCAGCAAGCCCGATGCTATGCATTAACATGTGTAATGTGGTAACAAATCTAGGTGATGCCCTGAGAACTATAATTCACGAGAGAATGGGATTCACATAGTACACGTCTTATTTATGTAACGTTAGTGCTCTACATATTACGAAGAATATAGTGCAATTTTGTGTGCTCAGCAGCTCTGAATTGAAACGTCATGAAATTCCCAGAGCCCGTATACTGTGTGTTAAATTGTTATTAACCAATACAAATAGTACATTATTTTTGGTGGTGTATATATTTTATGCACTTCCCAGAATGTCAGACGCAGTAAGCATTAGACCCATATCTGTGTGTGTGTGTGTGTGTGTGTGTGTGTGTGTGTGTGTGTGTATCTGGGTAGTTTAGTATTTAGAAACCATCAAATCAAAGTTTATTTGTCACGTGCGCCGAATACAACAGGTGTTACCTTACAGTGAAATGCTTACTTACAGGCCCTAACCAACAGTGCAATTATTAAGTAAAAAAGAGGTATTAGGTGAACAAGTAAAAATAGGTATTAGGTGAACAATAGATAAGTAAAGAAATAAATAAAAAACGGTGAAAAGACAGTGAAAAATAACAGTAGTGAGGCTATAACAGTACAGTAGTGAGGCTATAACAGTACAGTAGCGAGGCTATAACAGTACAGTAGTGAGGCTATAACAGTACACTAGCGAGGCTATAACAGTACACTAGCGAGGCTATAACAGTACAGTAGCGAGGCTATAACAGTACAGTAGTGAGGCTATAACAGTACAGTAGTGAGGCTATAACAGTACAGTAGTGAGGCTATAACAGTACAGTAGCGAGGCTATAACAGTACAGTAGTGAGGCTATAACAGTACAGTAGCGAGTACAGTAGCGAGGCTATAACAGTACAGTAGCGAGGCTATAACAGTACAGTAGCGAGGCTATAACAGTACAGTAGCGAGGCTATAACAGTACAGTAGCGAGGCTATAACAGTACAGTAGCGAGGCTATAACAGTACAGTAGCGAGGCTATAACAGTACAGTAGCGAGGCTATAACAGTACAGTAGCGAGGCTATAACAGTACAGTAGCGAGGCTATAACAGTACAGTAGCGAGGCTATAACAGTAGAGTAGTGAGGCTATAACAGTACAGTAGTGAGGCTATAACAGTATAGTAGCGAGGCTATAACAGTACAGTAGCGAGGCTATAACAGTACAGTAGCGAGGCTATAACAGTAGAGTAGTGAGGCTATAACAGTACAGTAGTGAGGCTATAACAGTACAGTAGCGAGGCTATAACAGTACAGTAGCGAGGCTATAACAGTACAGTAGCGAGGCTATAACAGTAGAGTAGTGAGGCTATAACAGTACAGTAGTGAGGCTATAACAGTACAGTAGCGAGGCTATAACAGTACAGTAGCGAGGCTATAACAGTAGAGTAGCGAGGCTATAACAGTAGAGTAGTGAGGCTATAACAGTACAGTAGTGAGGCTATAACAGTACAGTAGCGAGGCTATAACAGTACAGTAGCGAGGCTATAACAGTACAGTAGCGAGGCTATAACAGTACAGTAGTGAGGCTATAACAGTACAGTAGTGAGGCTATAACAGTACAGTAGCGAGGCTATAACAGTACAGTAGCGAGGCTATAACAGTACAGTAGCGAGGCTATAACAGTACAGTAGCGAGGCTATAACAGTACAGTAGCGAGGCTATAACAGTACAGTAGCGAGGCTATAACAGTACAGTAGCGAGGCTATAACAGTACAGTAGTGAGGCTATAACAGTACAGTAGCGAGGCTATAACAGTACAGTAGCGAGGCTATAACAGTACAGTAGCGAGGCTATAACAGTACAGTAGCGAGGCTATAACAGTACAGTAGCGAGGCTATAACAGTACAGTAGTGAGGCTATAACAGTACAGTAGTGAGGCTATAACAGTACAGTAGTGAGGCTATAACAGTACAGTAGTGAGGCTATAACAGTACAGTAGTGAGGCTATAACAGTACAGTAGTGAGGCTATAACAGTACAGTAGTGAGGCTATAACAGTACAGTAGCGAGGCTATAACAGTACAGTAGCGAGGCTATAACAGTACAGTAGTGAGGCTATAACAGTACAGTAGTGAGGCTATAACAGTACAGTAGCGAGGCTATAACAGTACAGTAGCGAGGCTATAACAGTACAGTAGCGAGGCTATAACAGTACAGTAGTGAGGCTATAACAGTACACTAGCGAGGCTATAACAGTACAGTAGCGAGGCTATAACAGTACAGTAGCGAGGCTATAACAGTACAGTAGTGAGGCTATAACAGTACAGTAGCGAGGCTATTTATTTTTTTATTTTATTTTTTATTTCACCTTTATTTAACCAGGTAGGCTAGTTGAGAACAAGTTCTCATTTGCAACTGCTACCTGGCCAAGATAAAGCATAGCAGTGTGAGCAGACAACAAAGAGTTACACATGGAGTAAACAATTAACAAGTCAATAACACAGTAGAAACCAAAGGGGGAGTCTATATACAATGTGTGCAAAAGGCATGAGAATTAGGCAAATAATTACAATTTTGCAGATTAACACTGGAGTGATGAATGATCAGATGGTCATGTACAGGTAGAGATATTGGTGTGCAAAAGAGCAGAAAAGTAAATAAATAAAAACAGTATGGGGATGAGGTAGGTGAAAAAGGGTGGGCTATTTACCAATAGACTATGTACAGCTGCAGCAATCGGTTAGCTGCTCAGATAGCTGATGTTTGAAGTTGGTGAGGGAGATAAAAGTCTCCAACTTCAGCGATTTTTGCAATTCGTTCCAGTCACAGGCAGCAGAGTACTGGAACGAAAGGCGGCCAAATGAGGTGTTGGCTTTAGGGATGATCAGTGAGATACACCTGCTGGAGCGCGTGCTACGGAGCCATCGTGACCAGTGAGCTGAGATAAGGCGGAGCTTTACCTAGCATGGACTTGTAGATGACCTGGACGTATAACAGTACAGTAGCGAGGCTATAACAGTACAGTAGCGAGGCTATAACAGTACAGTAGCGAGGCTATAACAGTACAGTAGCGAGGCTATAACAGTACAGTAGCGAGGCTATAACAGTACAGTAGCGAGGCTATAACAGTACAGTAGCGAGGCTATAACAGTACAGTAGCGAGGCTATAACAGTACAGTAGCGAGGCTATAACAGTACAGTAGCGAGGCTATAACAGTACAGTAGCGAGGCTATAACAGTACAGTAGCGAGGCTATAACAGTACAGTAGCGAGGCTATAACAGTACAGTAGCGAGGCTATAACAGTACAGTAGCGAGGCTATAACAGTACAGTAGCGAGGCTATAACAGTACAGTAGCGAGGCTATATACTGTACAATAGCGAGGCTATAACAGTAGCGAGGCTATAACAGTACAGTAGCGAGGCAATAACAGTACAGTAGCGAGGCTATATACTGTACAATAGCGAGGCTATATACTGTACAATAGCGAGGCTATATACTGTACAATAGCGAGGCTATATACTGTACAATAGCGAGGCTATATACTGTACAATAGCGAGGCTATATACTGTACAATAGCGAGGCTATATACTGTACAATAGCGAGGCTATATACTGTACAATAGCGAGGCTATATACTGTACAATAGCGAGGCTATATACTGTACAATAGCGAGGCTATATACTGTACAATAGCGAGGCTATATACTGTACAATAGCGAGGCTATATACTGTACAATAGCGAGGCTATATACTGTACAATAGCGAGGCTATATACTGTACAATAGCGAGGCTATATACTGTACAATAGCGAGGCTATATACTGTACAATAGCGAGGCTATATACTGTACAATAGCGAGGCTATATACTGTACAATAGCGAGGCTATATACTGTACAATAGCGAGGCTATATACTGTACAATAGCGAGGCTATATACTGTACAATAGCGAGGCTATATACTGTACAATAGCGAGGCTATATACTGTACAATAGCGAGGCTATATACTGTACAATAGCGAGGCTATAACAGTAGCGAGGCTATATACTGTACAGTAGCGAGGCTATATACTGTACAATAGCGAGGCTATATACTGTACAATAGCGAGGCTATAACAGTAGCGAGGCTATATACTGTACAATAGCGAGGCTATATACTGTACAATAGCGAGGCTATAACAGTACAGTAGCGAGGCTATATACTGTACAATAGCGAGGCTATATACTGTACAATAGCGAGGCTATATACTGTACAATAGCGAGGCTATATACTGTACAATAGCGAGGCTATAACAGTAGCGAGGCTATTTACATTCACCGGTTTGTCAGGCTGATTGAGGTAGTATGTACGTGTAGGTATGGTTAAAATGACTATGCATATATGATAAACAGAGAGTAGCAGTAGCGTAAAAGAGGAGAATGTGAAATGAATGCTCCTTGACTGTGGTTTGTTCCACATGAGAAGCGACGTGTTTGCTCGGCTCAGAGGTTGAGTCAGATCAAAGACACCCCAGGGAGTTTCAGGAAACATTCTCCAAATAAACACAGAACAAAAGCCAGAGAGGAGATATCATTAAGCCATATGCCTTAAAATATACACCCACCCACTCACAAACACACACACACCATCAAAGCCCAGCAAACATGTAATACACAATGCATGTAATACACAAGTATACACCAGATTAGCTAATCAGACACACATTTTCACTACCGTAATACTGAGTCAAAGAAGGACACATATGAACACAAATACACGCAAAGACACATTCAAACACATAATAATTCATTTGAGTTTTATGTAACCTCAAAGGGCTTTACTTTGTGGGGGAACTCGCCTCATCCACCACCAATGAAATGAGCAGATAAATACAAGTAATTTCTCTTTTCTACACACGTACACATACTCTCATCACACACACACCTAGTCACAGTATCGGATGCGTTTACTGTACAGTTGCTCTCTGGCAGCCAATTCCTTATAGCTCTAGTCCCCATAACAGAAACAGCTCTCTCTTTAACTGAGTGATTCTGTGAGCCACAGAACAAGGTTAATGGAAAATGTCCAAAGCACAGCGCTGTCACTCAGCCCTGCATCTGTGATAAGGTCTGAAGGTGAGAGGGCTTCAATTGGCCATCACGGTATGAGGCACAAAGAAGCCCCTTCAGAGAAAGAGAGGCGCAACATGGTAGGCATTTGAGGTTGTCGATTTTAGTGTCTCTACTAAATGCACAATGATGTTGGAATTAATTTTACAGTCCCGACAGTAACCCAGAATGTCTTTTTCCAACTTTCCAGGCTTTTGAAAGTCAAACTCTAAACCCCTTGCTCATACCTTTTCTGCATTCTGGGTTCCATGCTACAGGTTTGTTTTGTGTCACCATATGAAGGGAAAGGCTTCTCAGATCCATTGTAGAACAAAGGAAAATGTATTCAAATTGTATTTGTCACATGCGCCAAATACAACAGGTGTAGACCTTACTGTTAAATGCTTACTTACAAGCCCTTAACCAACAATGTTTTATGCAAATAGTCTGGGTAGCCATTTGATTAGCTGTTCAGGAGTCTTATGGCTTGGGGGTAAAAGCTGTTTAGAAGCCTCTTAGACCTAGACTTGGGGCTCCGGTACCGCTTGCCATGCGGAGAACAGTCTATGACTAGGGTGGCTGGAGTCTTTGACAATTTTGACTGACTGCCTGGTATAGTGGTACTAGATGGCAGGAAGCTTGGCCCCGGTGATGTAATGGGCTGTACGCACTACCCTCTGTAGTACCTTGCGGTTAGAGGTGAGGCCGAGCAGTTGCCATACCACGTAGTAATGCAGCCAGGATGCTCTTGATGATGCAGCTGTAAAGCCTTTTGAGGATCTGAGGACCCATGCCAAATCTTTTCAGTCTCCTGGGGGGGAATAAGTTTTGTCATGCCCTCTTCACGACTGTCTTGGTGTGCTTGGACCATGTTAGTTTGTTGGTGATGTGGACGCCAAGGAACTTAACTCTCAACCTGCTCCGCTACAGCCCTGTCGATGAGAATGGGGCCATGCTCGGTCCTCCTTTTCCTATAGTACACAATCATCTCCTTTGTCTTGGTCAAGTTGAGGGAGAGGTTGTTGTCCTCGTATCACACGGTCAGGTCTCTGACCTCCTCTCTATAGGCTGTCTCGTTGTTGTCGATGATCAGGCTTACCACTTGTGTCATCAGCAAATTTAATGAGGGTGTTTGAGTTGTGCCTGGCCGTGCAGCCATGAGTGAACAGGGAGTACAGGAGGGGACTGAGCACGCACCCCTGAGGGGTCCATGTGTTGAGGATCAGCGTGGCGGATGTGTTGCTACCTACCCTTACCACCTGGGGGCAACCCATCAGGAAGTCCAGGATCCAGTTGCAGAGGGAGGTGTTTAGTCCCAGGGTCCTTAGCTTAGTGATGAGCTTTGAGAGGACTATGGTGTTGAACGCTGAGCTGTAGTCAATTAAATCATTCTCATATAGGTGTTCCTTTTGTCCAGGTGGGAAAGGGCAGTGTGGAGTGCAATAGAGATTGCATCATTTGTGGATATGTTGGAGCGGTATGCAAATTGGAGTGGGTCTAGGGTTTCTGGGATAATGGTGTTGATGTGAGCCATGACCAGCCTTTCAAAGCATTTCATGTCTACCGACGTGAGTGCTACTTGTCGGTAGTCATTTAGGCAGGTTACCTTAGTGTTCTTGGGTACAGGGACTACATTTGCATGTTTTAACATAGTAGAACAAACCTTAGAGGGATTTCAAATCGCCATAGATTAGGCTGTTCTGAGGACACCATTTTATAGGCATTATCCAGACAATGTTTCTTCCCTGTTTTGATGTGACATACTGAATGGTTGTGAACAGATGGATGTTATTTTTCCCTTGCATCCAAAGATAAATAATATTCATTAGCAGGACAGGGCTGCCAAATGGCATGCTGACAGCACAGTAGAGCAGAGCTGGGCTCCCCTCTGACAGCACAGTAGAGCAGAGCTGGGCTCCCCTCTGACAGCACAGTAGAGCAAAGCTGGGCTACCCTCTGACAGCACAGTAGAGCAGGGCTGGACCCCCCTCTGACAGAACAGTAGAGCAGGGCTGGACCCCCTCTGACAGCACAGTAGAGCAGAGCTGGACCCCCCTCTGACAGCACAGTAGAGCAGGGCTGGACCCACCTCTGACAGCTCAGTACAGCAGGGCTGGGCCCCCCTCTGACAGCTCAGTAGAGCAGGGCTGGGCCCCCCTCTGACAGCACAGTAGAGCAGGGCTGGGCCCCCCTCTGACAGCACAGTAGAGCAGGGCTGGGCCCCCCTCTGACAGCACAGTAGAACAAGGTTGGGCTCCCTTCTGACAGCAAGAGCCCAGGAGAGATTTCCGGTGACCTGAACCTGCAGCGAGTAGGCCATCTCTCACTTAACGTGACTTCAAAAGTTGACCACAGCGTCTGCTTTAGCAATTTTACAAGGCCCCGGTCCCAAATCAAAGCCGCATTAATGTATCTTTATACATTTGGCCCAGTGGTTTCTCCCAGCTCCCTGTCAGTTTTTTTGGCCATCATTAAAAACATATTTTAACATTTTATTTAGCTAGGCGAATCGGTTTGGAACAAATTCTTATTTACAAATACGGCCTACACCGGCCAAACCCAGACGATGCTGGGACAATTGTGCGCCATCTTATGGGCCGGTTGTGATACGTCTCAAGCACTCGGGAGCCCACTAATGGATAGTGAGCTGTGAGCAGGATAACTTCCAATGTGCCTTTCATTGTCTTTCCAAAGGCAAGCATCTACAAAGTTGACCACTTCCTCGCCAGGCAAACACAGTTTGATCTTTTATCATGGGGTTCCATGCTGCTGAATGTGATTCTCTTTGTGAGTCTCGCTGAATGTGGCCCATCGTGTGCTCTCCCCCTCTCCCAGTGCCCTTTATCAGAAAGGTCTCTATTTGGGTAAAAACAACAGTTGTGTGTCATCATCCCTGTCTGGGCATATCAATTATCTGTTATGATGAGCACTGTGCTCTGGTTAGAGCCAGGTCAGTCACATGTGCCAGAGCAGACCCCATTTAAATGGCACAGTCATATGGGTCTCCTAACTCGCTCGTGCTGCTGCAGTTGCCATGCCAATGTTACTGCACACCAGGCTCGGTGCATAAACAAGAAAACGGCTTGTGGGTGGCGAGCTGGAAAAGGGAAAAGGGCTTTGACATTATTATGACAATTACTGCCACGTAGGTGACTTGTCAGTCTCGTTTTCCATCCCCATTTTAATAGGACTTTAATCCATAATGGCAAAACGGTACTTGAATGTGGGCTGGCGCTGTCAGCTTAGAGGGCTTTATTGTATTGGGGAGAGACGACGGCATTTTCATGGCAAGTGCATGTTCAGGAGTGTCTGGTCTGGTGTGTCCGCTCCCTGGGTGACGCAGCTGCAGCACCCATACAGAACAGTTCATAGTCTTTGGTAATCGGGTCTGCCTATCTCTCCCAGTCTCCCCAGCAGAATCTCAATGGGAATTACATCAAATACACCAGGTTTGACAAGCCCAGGCTCAAGGAGGCTTTCATATGGCTCAGCTTAATATAAATTGAATTTTTATTTTTTGTCATAAGGATTGTGGACTAAACCTAGAGAGAGAGAGAGAGAGAGAGAGAGAGAGAGATGCGTATCAAATTCTCAGCAAAGGATCCCTCCATAGTTACATGGCAAAGAATCCAATCCCCACCTTTTCAATTTCTGTGATGTGATGGTGTCGGTACCGCCACTGTTGCATTCATATCCCAAACCAAGTTCATTAAGTCAGCCTTTGTCATGCGACTTGGAAATGTTAAATGCAAGGAAATAAAGTGTGCAACCTTGAGAAAGTACAATCAAAAACGTGGCTCCTGCTTGGCTGTCTGCGCACTTACAATGTGTGGCACGTCACGATAGCTTATGAGATAGCGTTGTCTTAGTGCCTTGTCAAGCTTATTTTAAACAACCCACTCGTAACAAACGTACAGTGATGCAAGTTTAGTATATGTACATTCAGGTCATAACCCCTTTGATCTAAACGTGCTCGTAAAAATGGCGAGCAACAACAGAGTGCATTTTATTTGGTGTGTCATGGGAACGTTCATGTGTATGTATAGGATTGTGTCTATGTATACTGAACAAAAATATTAACGCAACAATTTCAAAAGATTTCACTGAGTTGCAGGTCATATGAGGAAATCACTCAATTGAGAGCAAAATATTAGGAAGGTGTTCCTAATGTTTGGTATGTTCTTTGTATATGAAAGAGTCTAGAGTCGCGTGTGTGTTTATAGCAAATGTGTGCTGGACTGATGCTGTGAAGGCCCTTGGCCAGTCCCTGTCGGGCTGTGCAACCTTGAGCTGGTTAGCTTGGGTCAGTGGACAGAAGGGCTCAGCAGGGTCTAGCACTGAATCACTGAAGACATATTGAGAGGAGGGGGATGGGACTGGTATAGGAGGGATGGGACTGGGATAGGAAGGGACGGGATTGGGATATGAGGGATGGGACTGGGATATGAGGGATGGGACTGGGATATGAGGGATGGGACTGGGATATGAGGGATGGGACTGGGATTTGAGGGATGGGACTTGGATGGGAGGGATGGGACTGGGATATGAGGGATGGGACTGGGATTTGAGGGATGGGAGGGATGGGACTGGGATATGAGGGATGGGACTGGGATTTGAGGGATGGGACTGGGAGAGGAGGGATGGGACTGGGATATGAGGGATGGGACTGGGATATGAGGGATGGGACTGGGATATGAGGGATGGGACTGGGATATGAGGGATGGGACTGGGAGATGAGGGATGGGACTGGGAGAGGAGGGATGGGACTGGGAGAGGAGAGATGGGACTGGGAGAGGAGGGATGGGACTGGGAGAGGAGGGATGGGACTGGGAGAGGAGGGATGGGACTGGGAGAGGAGGGATGGGACTGGGAGGGATTGTTGTCTTCATAAGCTGTGTCAGAAAAGGACAGAAACTGTAGTATAATATATGCCATTTAGCAGATGCTTTTATCCAAAGTGACTTAGTCATGCGTGCTTACATTATACGTATGCGAATCAAACCCAATACCCTGGTGTTACAAGCACCGTGCTCTATCAACGGAGCTACAAAAGATGGAAACACAGGCTACTATATGTAAAAAACAAAATGTCCCCCCATCGGACTCCTGGCGGTTTCCTACCATATACAATATACATTTTTATGCTTTTTCATACTATGGTATTTAAAGAGATTGAACTGGATCTTAAGCACTTAGAAATGTGTAACATATTTTACGAATTGCAGGACATAACATAAATGGATGGTATTGTACACAGTTTATTGCGAAACATTTTCAGGGACCCATTTTGGCTCGTGAGCGCTACTTTCAAATCTACTGAATGGAATTATACAAAACCCATGTAACACATCTTTAAGTTCCTGTTTTTGTACATTGGTTTTGCGTCTAAGATAAGTGAAATCTGCTAACATTACAATTACTTCATATATTTTTTTTTGATTGACAGTTTTCCTCTGTGAAATGATTCAGTCATAGTCATAATTTACATAGTGACTATTCTTTTGAAGTAGTGTTTTTTTCAGGCTATTGAACCATGTATTGGGGTACATTCATAGTTCAATTTCTTTGAGGAGATAGGCCTACAGTATGTGTATTAGAGGTCGACCGATTATGATTTTTCAACGTCGATAGCGATTATTGGAGGACAAAAAAAAAGCAGATACTGATTAATCGGACGATTTAAAAAAATATATTTTTCACGTTAGTATTGCCCGTGTATAGCTTCCATCCCTCTCCTCGCCCCTACCTGGGCTCGAACCAGGAACACATCGACAACAGCCACCCTCGAAGCAGCATTACCCATGCAGAGCAAGGGGAATAACTACTCCAAGTCTCAGAGCGAGTGACGTTTGAAACGCTATTAGCGCGCACCCTGCTAACTAGCTAGCCATTTCACATCGGTTACACCAGCCTAATCTCGGGAGTTGATGGGCTTGAAATCATAAACAGCGCAATGCTTGAAGCACAGCAGAGAGCTGCTGGCAAAACCCATAAAAGTGCTGTTTGAATGAATGCTTACGAGCCTGCTGGTGCCTACCACCGCTCAGTCAGACTGCTCTATAAAATCATAGACTTAATTATAACACACAGAAATACGAGCCTTTGGTCATTAATATGGTCGAATCCGGAAACTATCATCTCAAAAACAAGACGTTTATTCTTTCAGTGAAATACGGAACCGTTCCATATTTTATCTAACTGGTGGCATCCATAAGTCTAAATATTCCTGTTACATTGCACAACCTTCAATGTTATGTCATAATTATGTAAAATTCTGGCAAATTAGGCGGCCCAAACTCTTACATATACCCTGACTCTGCGTGCAATGAACGCAAGAGAAGTGACACAATTTCACCTGGTTAACATTGCCTGCTAACCTGGATTTCTTTTAGCTAAATATACAGGTTTAAAAATATATACTTCTGTGTATTGATTTTAAGAAAGGAATTGATGTTTATGGTTAGGTACACATTGGAGCAAGGACAGTCCTTTTTCGCGAATACGCACCGCATCGATTATATGCAACGCAGGACACGCTAGATAAACTAGTAATATCATCAACCATGTGTAGTTAACTAGTTATTATGATTGATTGATTGTTTATTATAAGATAAGTTTAATGCTAGCTAGCAACTTCCCTTGGCTTCTACTGCATTCGCGTAACAGGCAGGCTCCTCGTAGAGTGCAATGAGAGGCAAGTGGTTAGCGCGTTGGACTAGTTAACTGTAAGGTTGCAAGATTGAATCCCCGAGCTGACAAGGTACAAATCTGTCGTTCTGCCCCTGAACAATGCAGTTAACCCACCGTTCCTAGGCCGTCATTGAAAATAAGAATGTGTTCTTAACTGACTTGCCTAGTTAAGTAAAGATTAAATAAAGGGGTAAAGAAAAAAATATTTAAAAAATCGTCCAAATCGGTGTCCAAAAATACTGATTTCCGATTGTTATGAAAACTTGAAATCGGCCCTAATTAATCGGCCATTCCGATTAATCGGCCGACCTCTAATATGTATATTTTAGTTACTTACAATTTGTGAGCAAAGCAGGATTATGCCTCTGAGAACTAAGGTACTTTCCAAATGCTTGGAAAGTTCCACTGTGTGAAACGCAATCTGTATGCAGAGGACACGTGTTGGTACCAAGCGTGCAGTGTGAGAAGTCTGAAGGGGCCTTCTCCCTCCATCAGCACCACTGTGTCACATTTCAATGCTTTTAATTTGGGAAAATCTCAAATGAAGCAGAGATTAAACTCATTTTAAGCTTGTTTTGCAATTGGGCTTCTACTTGTTGAGATGCACATTTCTCATGCTGAGACACAAGCTACTGTTGATGCAAATTTCCTACCTAAATTGGAGGAGTTTTACTTGCAGGTGTTTCTTTTTTTTTTTTTTTCAGGAGCAATTTATTGTACTCATTCTTTTCATCAGCCTGTTATGCGAGAGGAGTAGCTAGACAAGTTGTAAAAGAGCGTTTATTCCAATTAGTGCGATATTTCTGACTGATGTTTCTCTCAATGTATTGATGTTATTACTTTAGTAGCAGCATACGGAGAATGTGTCTGACGAAGTAAATATTTCAGCTCTCCTTCAGACAGTAGAGCCTTGGGTATATACTGCACTATTAAATAAGACCATCATTACTCTAAAAGAAAACAAATACGGAAAAAATAAACTCTCCATCTATCTCTTCCAATACACGTCTTCCTCTAACCCCAGTCAAAATGTTAAGTGTTTTGTTTGTGTTTATACAGTATGTCTGTTCACACATTTACTGAGCATTGAGGTGGCATTATGAGAGAACGCTTGGTCAGTGTTTCCTGGCTGTAGTGTCCTCGGTGTGTTGTCCCTCCATCTGCTATGGCCCCAGTTACCCCGGCAGCTGGGGGGACCCTGGCCCAGGACCTAGGGCCCAGTGCCAGGTGCCAGCAGGCAGGAACATGAGGTGTTAATTGAAGCTTGACCTGTCTTATCCAGTGTTTTGTTTGTTCCTAAGACATAACCAGATCTCTACAATACCTTTTAAGAAGTTCCAGTACATTCTGCTGTCCTATTGAAGCGTTGCTTTTAACCTAATTACCTGCCAGGGAAGTATAGTGGTGGGCTGGAGAGAGAGAAGATATTTCCTGCATTATTTCAAACCAAATCAAAGTTTATATGTCATGTGCGCCGAATAAAACAGGTACCTTACAGTAACCAATAGTTTGTGTGTGGGGGAGGGGGGAGTAAAGAAATAAAACAACAGTAAAAAGACATTTGAAAATAACAGTAGCAAGGCTATATACAGACACCGGTTAGTCAGGCTTATTGAGGTAGTATGTACATGTAGGTATGGTTAAAGTTACTATGCATATATGATGAACAGAGAGTAGCAGTAGCGGAAAAAGAGGGGTTGGCGGGTGGTGGGACACGGTGCAGATAGCCTGGTTAGCCAATGTGCGGGAGCACTGGTTGGTCGGGCCAATTGAGGTAGTATGTACACGAATGTATAGTTAAAGTGTAGTCCCGGTAACCATTTGGTTACTTGTTCAGGAGTCTTATGGCTTGGGGTTAAAAACTGTTGAGAAGCCTTTTTGTCCTAGACTTGGCATTCCGGTACTGCTTGCCATGCGGTAGTAGAGAGAACAGTCTATGACTGGGGTGGCTGGGATCTTTGACAATTTTTAGGGCCTTCCTTTGACACCGCCTGGTGTAGAGGTCCTGGATGGCAGGCAGCTTTGCCCCAATGATGTACTGGGCCTTACGCACTACCCTCTGAAGTGCCCTGCGGTCGGAAGCCGAGCAACTGCCGTACCAGGCAGTGATGCAACCGGTCAGCATGCTCTCGATGGTGCAGCTGTAGAATCTTTTGAGGATCTCACCCATGACAAATCTTTTTAGTTTCCTGAGGGGGAATAGGCTTTGTCGTGCCCTCTTCACGACTGTCTTGGTGTTTGGACCATTGTAGTATGTTGTTGATGTGGACACCAAGGAACTTGAAGCTCTCAACCAGCTCCACTACAACCCCGTCGATGAGAATAGGGGCGTGGTCGGTGCTCCTTTTTCTGTAGTCCACAATCATCTCCTTAGTCTTGGTAAGTTGAGGGATAGGTTGATATTCTGGCAACACCCGGCCAGGTCTGACCTCTATAGGCTGTCTCATCGTTGTCGGTGATCAGGCCTACCACTGTTGTGTCGTCTGCAACTTAATGATGGTGTTGGAGTCGTTCCTGGCCATGCAGTCGTGGGTGAACAGGGAGTACAGGAGGGGACTGAGCACGCACCCCTGGGGAGCTCCAGTGTTGACGATCAGCGTGGCAGATGTGTTGCTACCTACCCTCACCACCTGGGGGCGGCCCGTCAGGAAGTCCAGAATCCTGTTGCAGAGGGAGGTGTTTAGTCCCAGGTTCCTTAGCTTAGTGATGAGCTTTGTGGGTACTATGGTGTTGAACGCTGAGCTGTAGTCAATGAATAGCATTGTCGCATAGGTGTTCCTTTTGTCCAGGTGGGAAAGGGCAGTGTGGAGTGCAATAGAGATTGCATCATCTGTGGATCTGTTTGGGCGGTATGCAAACTGGAGTGGGTCTAGGGTTTCTGGGATAATGGTGTTGATGTGAGCCATTACCAGCCTTTCAAAGCACTTCATGGCTACGGACGTGAGTGCTACGAGTCTGTAGTCATTTAGGCAGGTTGCCTTTGTGTTCTTGGGCACAGGGACTATGGTGGTCTGCTTGAAACATGTTGGTATTACAGACTCAATCAGGGACATGTTGAAAATGTCAGTGAAGACACCTGCCAGTTGGTCAGCACATGCCCGGGCACACGTCCTGGTAATCCGTCTGGCCCCGCAGCCTTGTGTATGTCGACCTGTTTAAAGGTCTTACTCACGTCGGCTACTGCGAGAGATCACACAGCCGTCCGGAACAGCTGATGTTCACATGCATGCCTCAGTGTTGCTTGACTCAAAGCGAGCATAGAAGTGATTTAGCTCGTTTGGTAGGCTCATGTCACTGGGCAGCTCATGGCTGTGCTTCACTTTGTAGTCTGTAAAAGTTTGCAAGCCCTGCCACATCCAATGCGCGTCGGTGTAGTATGATTCAATCTTATCCCTGTATTAACGCTTTTCCTGTTTGATGGTTTGTTGCAGGATTTCTTGTAAGCTTCCGGGTTAGAGTCCCGCACCTTGAAAGCGGCAGCTCTACCCTTTAGCTCAGTGTGAATGTTGCCTGTAATCCATGGCTTCTGGTTGGGGTATGTACGTACAGTCACTGTGGGGACGACGTCCTCGATGCACTTATTGATAAAGCCAGTGACTGATGTGGTGTACTCCTCAATGTCATTGGAGGAATCCCGGAACATGATCCAGTCTGTGATAGCAAAACAGTCCTGTAGTTTAGCGTCTGCTTCATCTAACCACTTTTTTTATAGACCGAGTCACTGGTGCTTCATGCTTTAATTTCTGCTTGTAAGCAGGAAGCAGGAGGATAGAGTTGTGGTCGGATTTACCAAATGGCGGGCGAGGGAGAGCTTTGCACGTGTCTCTGTGTGGAGTACAGGTGATCTAGCATTTTTTTCCCTCTGGTTTTTTATTTCCATCTTCATTTCTTTTTTTCTTTCTTTACTTCTTTCTCTCTTCAAATGGTTCCTTTGTGTTGTGGAGCAGAATGCTAATGAGGTATGATTTCCATTGCCGTGTTTTAGAAGCCGCTGCTCACAATTAATCAGCAGAGATATCTGTGAACCTCTTTTACCCCCCCCTCTCCCGGATTCCTCTGATTAATGATAACGAGGGTGTTGAGAAAAGCCTGCTCTTTCCGCCCAAACAAAATGGCTTCCAGCCTTCTCTTCTCTGCCTGCGTCAGGCTTCCCGCCGGGTCATCTAAAGGAGCGTTGCCTCTGATGAACAGCCCCCTCCTGTGAATCACAAGATGTTCTATTCTAATGGCTCAGGGATTTTAATCATTTAACTCAAGTGATAAGATTCACTCTGTTTACAAATCACTTATCTCTGAATACATCTCCCGGGACTCAGCGGAGCTGAGGCGGAAATGCAATTGCGGCAAATAGAAGAGAAAGTAAGCATGATCATTAGATCAACGTCATTCTATCCTGAAAGATGATTCCTTGAAAGGTTCACAGGTGTATGACAGGCAGTTGTATCATATGCAATCCTTTCACCTTATGCCATAGTTGTGAGGTTTATTCATGTAACTTACTTCTGAAGCAGAGGCACTGCTTCTCCGACGCATCTGTGACAATGTTTCATGCACACACCAGTATCTTGTTATTGTTCAGGATACTCCAGTATTCTGCTTTTGAGTTCACGCATATAAACATCATATCCCATTTACATTAACCCGATAAAGCTTGTATCCCGGTTATGTGAAACAAGGGTAAGATGCCTGGAATATGCTGATCTTAGACGGGATACTGTGGCATGTAAACATATTATTTTGTTTACTGGTGTTTTTCTCAGTCTACGCAGTGTGATGATGTTTTCATCTGATTATCAAACAAATCACTTCAAAAAGTAGGCCACCTGCGCAGTTCCATTCCCCATAATAATTCTAGCATAATTTATTGACCCCTAATTTATACTGCTTCTGCTTATCATTTCCGACATTTGGTAGAACATTTGTTTGTCAACTATAATTAGATATAGGCAGATTTTCTTCTGTCGTAACTTGTTGCCCTAGAAGACTAGATAAAGTTGTGCTCACCAGAGTAATGTAGAATGCATGCACTAATCTAGCTAACACTGGTAAAGTTCTCAATTTGGTTTAGGGACCTGGAGAAAATGCAATAACTCAAACAGTGGAAAGATTGGTCCTGTGCAAAATGGCCATTGTCATCAGTTTAACCCGTTTTAATGAAGTAAATGAAAAGCTGAGAAAACAATGAAACACGTTTCTAATAAGACTTCACTTCATCTTGGGCGCATATTTTACGGTATGTGGTTAAAACAGTCTGCTTGCATAAGTGTCAAAGATAACACAATACGCTGAAAGAAAGAGATCATATTTCTCCACTCCTGTTCCCGAGACACCAGCATTTTACTGCAAGAAATGCATCATTCTGCAGGAGTTATTATATTACTGTACATGTGAGAGGTTATAGGCCTACAGTCAGTGTCCAGATTTCAGTTACTATTCCATTTCACCCATTCAAACTTCAATTAGGAATATTCTGTTTATTCACAGATACAGGGATACCCGGGAACGGGATATCAAAGATGCATGTAACACACAGGTTATCCAGAAATAAGAGCTCCTATCCAGAATACTGTGGTCACTGATACTCCTGATTTAATATGGCCAACCCAACTACTACAAAATCAGTAGTTTATAACCACTCTAAAGATTACCACTGTTCAAACTTCTATAATGACAGGGTACGGTGAGGTATGTTTCATGGTTCACCTCTCTCTCTCCTCTCACCACTCTTTTATTCTCTCAAAACACCTTATCTCCTATTCACAGCTTTACTTTACAAGCGGAGCAATTTTCACTGCAATGTATTATACCAGAGATAACAAATCAGTATATTATTGTGATTGTATTATATACTATTAACTGAATTTGTATTTTCCCCTGCAGTTGAGTATGTTCACCTTTCCTATCTCTTTCTCTCTGTGTTCCAGGGTCCCATTGATAATGACACGGTGGTCCATGTGGCCCTGATTGCTGAGAGCCAGAGGTATGTGATGGGAAAGATAAATAGAAAACTGTGGGTGGTAGCTATGTGTCTCTGAGATTAGAGAATAGTACAGTTGAAGTCGGAAGTTTACATACACTTAGGTTGGAGTCATTAAAACTCGTTTTTCAAACAAACTATAGTTTTGGCAAGTCGGTTAAGACATCTATTTGTGCATGACACAAGTAGTTTTTTCAACAATTGTTTAAAGACAGATTATTTCACTTATAATTCACTGTGTCACAATTTCAGTGGGTCAGAAGTTTACATACACTAAGTTGACTGTGCCTTTTAAACAGCTTGGAAAATTCCAGAAAATGATGTCATGGCTTTAGAAGCTTCTGATAGGCTAATTGACATCATTTGAGTCAATTGGAGGTGTACCTGTGGATATATTTCAAGGCCTACCTTCAAACTTAATGCCTCTGCTTGACATCATGGGAAAATCAAAATAAATCATCCAAGACCTCACAAGTCTGGTTCATCCTTGGGAGTAATTTCCAAACGCCTGAAGGTACCACGTCCAACTGTACAAACAATAGTATATGCAAGTATAAACACCATGGGACCACGCAGCCACCACACCACCATAGAGATGACCGTACCTTGGTGCGAAGAGTGCAAATCAATCCAGGAACAACAGCAAAGGACCTTGTGAAGATGCTTGAGGAAACAGGTACAAAAGTATCTATATCCACAGTAAAACGAGTCCTATATCGACATAACCTGTAAGGCCGCTCAGCAAGGAAGAAGCCACTACTCCAAAACCGCCATAAAAAAGCCAGACTACGGTTTGCAACTGCACATGGGGACAAAAGATCGTATTTTTTGGGAGAAATGTCCTCTGGTCTGATGAAACAAAAGTAGAACTGTTTAGCCATAATGACCATTGTTATGTTTGGAGTAGAAAGGGTGAGGCTTGCAAGCTGAAGACCACCATCCCAACCGTGAAGCACGGGGATGGCAACATCATGTTGTTGGGGTGCTTTCCTGCAGGAGGGACTGGTGCACTTCACAAAATAGATGGCATCATGAGGCAGGGAAATTATGTGGATATATTTAAGCAACATCTGAAGACATCAGTCAGGTAGTTAAAGCTTGGGCACAAATGGGTCTTCCAAATTGACAATGACCCCAAGCATACTTCCAAAGTTGTGGCAAAATGGCTCAAGGACAACAACGTCAAGGTATTGGAGTGGCCATCACAAAGCCCTGACCTCAATCCTATAGAACATTTGTGGGCAGAACTGAAAAAGCGTGTGCGAGCAATGAAGCCTACAAACCTGACTCAGTTACACCAGCTCTGTCAGGAGGAATGGCCCAAAATTATTGTGGGAAGCTAGTGGAAGGCTACCCAAAACGTTTGACCCAAATTAAACAATTTAAAGGCAATGCTACCAAATATGAATTGAGTGTATGTAAACGTCTGACCCACTGGGAATGTGATGAAAGAAATAAAAGCTGAAATAAATCATTTTCTCTACTATTATTCTGACATTTCACATTCTTAAAATAATGAGGTGATCCTAACTGACCTAAAACAGGGATTTTTTACTAGGATTAAATGTCAGGACGTTCGCACACGTGTATGTAAACGTCTGACTTCAACTGTATGTGTACGTGTGCGTGAGAGAGTCTATGGTAGTTTAGAAAGCTGGTTGTTTTTCCTCCCTTTCTCCTTCTCTCGTCTGTGGTGCTATTGCACTGTGCACATTAAGCGACTGGCCAGTGCGCAGTCTTCATCTATTAGCACCCTAATTTAGCTGTGGAGCCTGTTAACCTGTCCTGCTGTTCCAATCAGATGGCAGGTTTTCCTCAGCAGCTAACCTAACACTCTGTCTGATCACTTCCTCCAAGCCTTTACCTAATGCTTGTTTCAGAGGATTTTTCAAGATGTAGCTTGTACAAAACCATATAACTTTAATCATTAAACCCTTACTGAACCCTCTCTCTGGCTAGGACGTGTAGACAAACTCTGTGATTTTTTTTTTCCTCTGCAGTAGAAGTGACCATCCCCCACCTCAGCCTGACCCTATTGTTCAGTGGCAGAGGCCAATTCACACCAATGTGTTAGGGACCAGGTTGTCAGGGAACAGATTCAGCTGACCTGGCCAGCCAATCAATAGCCTAGCCTGGGAGCAGGCAAACCCCACTCTGCCTCTCAACACTTCAGTTGTTTCCAGGAGGAGAACAGGTTGAGACAACCTCTGTACAACCTCTGACAACTCCCGTCCTCCACATCAACTCACATTTGAACCTTTCCACATGGACAATCCTTCTTCTGGACTCCCTGACTGGTGTTTTCGTGTGTCTTTGACCATAAAATCACTATACAATACTTTTATTTTAATTTTATTTCACCTTTATTTAACCAGGTAGGCTAGTTGAGAACAAGTTCTCATTTGCAACTGCGACCTGGCCAAGATAAAGCATAGCAGTGTGAACAGACAACACAGAGTTACACATGGAGTAAACAATTAACAAGGCATTAACACAGTAGAAAAAAAGAGAGTCTATATACATTGTGTGCAAAAGGCATGAGGAGGTAGGCGAATAATTACAATTTTGCAGATTAACACTGGAGTGATAAATGATCAGATGGTCATGTACACTACAACACTTTCAGTAGTCTATCCTCCTTCTTGTTTCCTGTGTGTCTGTTTGGTAATAAACGTGTCTTCTGTACATCTGTCTCCTACTGGTCATTTACGTCCTCTAACCGGCACCTCTATCGGAGTCCACCACCAGTTTGTGGCGCTCTTTTTCATAGCTAATGTACTTTTGGCCACCCAGACTGTTGGGCTTCCTGAACAGTCCCGGCTATGTAGCCTAACAGTGTGTTGTGTTGTGTTACAGACTGCAGGTGTTTCTGAACACCTATGGCATCCAGACTCAGACACCCCAGCAGGTGGAGCCCATTCAGATCTGGGCCCAGAAGGAGCTGGTCAATGTGAGTTATACCACAGAATGAAATATGAGTGATATTCGTCACTATCTTCTTTTTTTAACCTTTATTTAACTAGGCAGGTCAGTTAAGAACAAGTTCTTATTTACAAATACGGCCTACCGGGGAACAGTGAGTTAACTGCCTTGTTCATGGGCAGAACGACAGATTATTACCTTGTCAGCTCGGGGATCCGAGGTTACCTGCCGCACCCAAATGGGTAACACCACATCCTGACCTTAGGCCTGCTGCGAGCCCAAACGTTGGTCATTAAATGCTCACTGCAAGGAGAGACGATTGTGCAACGTTCTTGTACATTTTCTGAAGGTAGGTAAATACACCTGATTTTAGAAATCAATAAACAAATCAGTCAATTACCTAGATGTCCAAGGCCATATTATCAATATGTCAGCCGAGCATATGGGCTTAGTCAATTCATCTGACTGTCAATCTTACATCCATGTTCTATTAAGAAATCCCTCTTGGTTGCTCAATCAGTCAAAGTGAGGTTGGAGATGGGTCTGTGTGATTTACCAGTTGACCTGTGACTTGATCAATATGGCATTCAAGTCTTAAAGTATTACTGTATTGTTGTAATGCGTATTGAAAAGCATTGGCCTTTCCCAATATATTAATTCATCTTAGAAAGGTCTACCTCTGCTCTTCCTCCCTGTTGTTGGGAATGTAGTTATGCAGCAGTGGATTGGGTAGGTGTCACGAGCCAGGACGAGCAGCATGCTAAATATTAAATCCCATGCGTTTTGAATCTGTTAAAGGCTGGGCCACCGCTCTGCATTGCGTCGCTCGCTTCATCTCTCTCTGCTGTTCGATTGTGTTTACAACAGCTGCTTGACAACAGGAGAGCGGCAATTACGTCCAGCAGCATGTTATTTATCTCAACCCAGGTGGCACAGCAACAGCGCTGCCAAAATAGCTTCCATTTGCCTCGGTGATGCCTCCCCAACCCCTCTGCATGTCTTTTGACCCATCTCCCAGCGATCATGTCTATAAAAGCCAATGGGTCCAAAAAAAGCCGTTTTGATTTCAACTAATTTGAACATTCGGTCATAAAGAAAACACATTTTCCTATCTCATGATTTTTGAAATACTATAGTAAGTGCCAAATAAAGTAACAGGGTTGACAGTGTTCTTATTGAACCTTAACATGAGGGACAGATGTAAATGAATACCTAATCACATGAAATGCATTATAATCTTCAGAAATTACTTTGTCAAAGCAGCAAAATAATGAGGGCTTTCTAATTGATGGTGAAACTTGGGAGACATTTTGGGAAAATCTTACCCAAGGTGATGCGGTTGACAGAGGGACATGTCGAAATGCTGCATTTTTGGCACTTTAGCAAGCCTTTATTCCATTGAAAAAACATTGATTGATAAACGGAGACACTGCGACACTAAAGCCTTCTGTTACAACAGTCCTCATATCACCCAACCTAATGACACACTCAGAGTGTAGCCGTCTTGATGGCATTAGCAGCAATCATATTAGCAGTTTGGTTGCTTTCAATTGTGGTCTGAATGAGAGGACTTTGTGATGTGAGCCGTATGCTGTGGTGTGTTCATTGGTATTCCATAGGCAGGGACAGGGAGCTGTGGGTGCAGACAAAGGTTCACACAACGTCTCTCTTCAAACAGGAGGCATGGCCAGGGGCGCTGGGAATTTGTTGTGCGACTTAATTCTGAATAAATGTTTCCCGTCTTTGTGAACTCTGCTTTTTTTTATATTATCATAATATTCTGTTAATTGCTTGATTCTCCTATTATCTTTCGTACTTTCCATCCATGTATAATTCCTTTCCAACTCATTCGAAGATGGGGAAAAGCAGGAGGAGTGGCAGAGCTCCATCTAGTGGTAGGATGTACACATTGCTCTTTGGTACGACTGGTTATTGCTGTGTATTGAAGCCGGTTAGCTACGTTTCCTGCAGCGCCACTGAAGTATGTAGTCAGTGTTATTGACCAGGAGCATTTATAGCCTGGTGTGGAAAGATAAGGGCAGTATGAAACAGAGGTCACATGGACTGCAGTGTGCCTCTCCACATGAATGGATCAGGTGCTGTAAAATCAATGCCCATTATCTGCTTTGTTGCATTATGGATTGACGACAATTTTCCAGATCACTCTGGCATACAGGTTGTTACCTCTATTTTAGTTTGAGTGTCTTCAGGAAACAGACACTCTGTGACCTTGTACCATTTACATAGCTAAAATTAAATTAAAATATATTTTAAATATTCAAATTCCATTTGCCAAGGCAATATTACACCAAGACCATACCAGGTAGAAGTGAAAGAATTGGGAGCAGTGAGGGCCGATCCTGACTGACGGAGCCTACTAACTAACTAACTGAGCTACTTGGTGTTGAGCTTTACAGCAAGGGCCTGCAATATATCTCTGCCCTCTGACAACTCTCCAGTAAACCCACTTGCACCATAGCACTAAACAGACCCATAGAGGCTCCACAACAGAGCCGTCTTATGCAGGCTCTGTAGGGGCCATTAACTACTGACACGTCTCATAACTTCAGAGGGAAGTAATTTTAGATTATGGATCGCAACAAAAGAAAATCCCCCAGGGATATGAGGATGATTGATCTTTGGAGGTGCAGTAAAAATAGACAACTTTCCCTGCCTGGCATTTTTAAAATGACTCCCATTATGATCTCTGTCATATCTACTGAGTGTGTTGTCAGATCTGAAGGCTGGATATGTGTAAGAGAGGGAAGGAAGGTAGCTAGCTATGTTGATAGCAGTTGTCGATTGATCTGTGACTTGCCTGGAGGAATAGAAGGAAGGTAATGCTGTTGTGGTCTGTTTGTTAGTGTCAGCTGTAATGTAAATGTCGTTGGTCAATAGGCCACGGTCCAAGATTTTATGTGTAATTTTAAAACTAGGCTTCTAAAAAAAAAAAACGTAACTGAAATATGTATGTATTTTTCTTTCTCCCCCCCCCCCCCAGGCGTACCGCTTCCTGGCCATCAATAAGAAGCTGGGGCTGAGTGGGCGTCCAGAAAGGCCAGTGGGCTGCATGGGGACTTGCAAGGTGAGTGTTCACCACTCATTGCTAGCACATACTCAGAGGTCATGGGCACACCACCACCTCCTCACTGATTAACATAAACCAGCACTTCTGCGTGTGAAACCACATGTCAGAAACAGAATAATATTAATTTACATGTACAGATATAATGTACATAGATATTATACATATTTTTGCCTGACTCTTAACATTGTACAAAGTACTGCTGCCATGCAATGCATGATGAAAATATAGTCATTTAATTTCATAATCCACTTTGATATTGTGAGCTGCTGTCATTTTTTTGGTATTCCTTCTAGTTGTGTCCAGTGAAGGTCATCCAAATAAGTTTACACAGCTGAATTGCATTTAAAAAAAATACAAAATTGCAAAATGAATCAATCACAGGTCCAAATCTATTACTAAGACAATCTTTTAATGGAACTTTTATGTGTTCTGATGGAATAGGGCGTCCTGCCAGAGGGCATTATTATCATCTCTTTGTTTGTGTGCGTCGGCGTGCTCTTGTGTTTTAGAGACGGACAGGGAGAGCGAGTGTGCCTGTGCATATTTGTGTGTTTGTTTGTGGAGGAGAGGTTGTGTGTTAGTTTTAGGACGTATCTGTGCTCGCAGGACTGTAATGTCTATGTGTTCCAGCTCCTGTGTATTCCTTCCTCAAGATCGATGGGTTGTTTTACGTCCTGTCCTGAGTCATATGTCGGTACCTCCGAGCCATCCATCTTGGCCTGCAGGATCAAGTAATGCAATGTGTCTGCTCCACTCCCCACAGATTTATCGGATCCTGGGGAAGACTGTGGTGTGCTACCCTATCGTCTTTGATCTCAGTGACTTCTACTTATCCCAGGATGTCATGCTGCTGATTGACGACATCAAGGTGAGCTGGGGTGAACTCACCTCATACACACGGCTGTTTAGACATTCGTCTGTTTTAATCCTAGTTCTGGGGCCTGCACACTCACCATGTTGTGTCCCTGACTGCCTGTCTGTTTGGTCAATGCAAGTTTAATGTGTTACATATCTTTGTGTGTAGAATGCACTGCAGTTCATCAAGCATAGCTGGAAAATGAAAGGTCGCCCACTCTTCCTGGTCCTCATCAGAGAGGACAACATCAAGTAAGATCTACTTTTGTATTTCCTGTACTGTAAGGGTTACTGCTTTAGAGTGTATTGGAATCCAGCACAGGAGGTGTCCCCTGTATTTGCCGATAAGAGTTTCATTATAGTCATTTATATCACTTTAGCTTGGGTGTTATGCTGATCACAGCAGTATTGATCATTATCCAAAGAGCACCTTTTAAATACAATAAAATAGCTTACCTGTCCACAGTAGAGGTTGTTCTATAGGAGTCAGTGGAATAACATATAAAACAGCTCAATACTCATTAGGTCAGGCCTGGGAAAAGGCCAGCCCGGGGGCCGTATGTGGCCCGCGACCTAGTTCAATACGGCCCGCGGAATCATGCTCAGATCAGATTTTGCGATAGTAATGTTTTGAAAAACATATTTGTTATTCAACTTAAAGCCCAATGAATACTCACCTTTGTGTCATGATTTAACTCCCACCTCTTGTGGGACATTTATTTTGAAGGCACGTATAAATAACAACTACACGAGGACAGACAGTGACTGACAGGCTGACACACATCACAGTTACAAATAGTAGCTAGCTAGAAATTGTGCAAAAATTAGGTTTTCAAAGAAAATGAAAAGTAGAACACGAATGTAGGGTGTTCCAGCAAGAGTGGACATCGAAAATAATTCTTTATTGAGGTATCAGGGAAAGCTGTGCCCTTAGTGTGCAACGAGAGCATCGTTGTCTTGAAAGACTACAACTTGTCCCGACACTTCCAGATGAAGTATACAGAGAACTGTAGGGATATGTCTTCTGAGCAGAGGGCGAAGGCATTGAAAGAGTTGCAAAAGAGGCAAGGACTTCTCACAAAACTGCATTCAGCAAACAACATAATTGCGAGAGCTAGCTATGTACTGTCCCACAAAATTGCTAAACATAGCAAGCCATTCGCTGAGGGCGAATTCATTAAAGAATGTTTAATTGACTCTGCAGCAATACTTTGCCCCGACAAGAAAGAACTGTTCGAAAATATTTCCCTGTCAATATGAACAGTGACAGGGCGTGTTGAGGACATTGCAGAGAATATGGAACAACAGTTGAAAGACAAGGTAAAGGATTTCACCTATTTCTCCTTGGTCCTAGATGAGAGCAGTGATGCACGTGACACGGCACAGTTGTTGATATTCTTACGAGGCATAACCCCAGACTTTGAAATTACAGAGGAGCTTCAGTGTCGTCAATGAAGAGCACAGCCACAGGAAAATATTTATTGGAGGAGGTTAATAAGTGTGTGGCAAAGCTGGGACTGAGTTTTGAAAAGTTAACCAGTGTGACCACTGATGGATGCCCAAACTTGACAGGAAAAAATGTTGGTCTTTTGAAAAGGATACAAGATCAAGTAGCTGAGCTGAACCCAGATCAGAATTGTTTTTCCTGCATTGCATTATTCATCAGGAGGTACTCTGTAAATGTGTTCTGAAAATGAGCCATGTTGTGGATATATTCACTAAAGAGGTAAACTTCACAAGAGAAAAATCTTTAAACCACAGGCAGTTTGTCTCATTGTTGGAAGAGACAGAGTCGGGTCATGCGGATCTCCCCTACCACACAAACGTGGGGAAAGTGCTTAAAAGGGTGTGGGACCTGAAGTCGGAGATTGCTGAGTTTTTGCAAATGAAAGGAATATATGTGGATTTCCCTCAACTGAAAGATAAAGAATGGTTGGCTGATTTTTACCTTCACCGTGGACATCATGGCCCTCAAATCAAATTTATTCATATAGCCCTTCGTACATCAGCTGATATCTCAAAGTGCTGTACAAAAACCCAGCCTAAAAACCCCAAACAGCAAGCAATGCAGGTGTAGAAGCACGGTGGCTAGGAAAAACTCCCTAGAAAGGCCAAAACCTAGGAAGAAACCTAGAAAGGAACCAGGCTATGTGGGGTGGCCAGTCCTCTTCTGGCTGTGCCGGGTGGAGATTATAACAGAACATGGCCAAGATGTTCAAATGTTCATAAATGACCAGCATGGTCGAATAATAATAAGGCAGAACAGTTGAAACTGGAGCAGCAGCACGGCCAGGTGGACTGGGGACAGCAAGGAGTCATCATGTCAGGTAGTCCTGGGGCATGGTCCTAGGGCTCAGGTCCTCCGAGAGAGAGAAAGAAAGAGAGAAGGAGAGAATTAGAGAACGCACACTTAGATTCACACAGGACACCGAATAGGACAGGAGAAGTACTCCAGATATAACAAACTGACCCTAGCCCCCCGACACATAAACTACTGCAGCATAAATACTGGAGGCTGAGATAGGAGGGGTCAGGAGACACTGTGGCCCCATCCGAGGACACCCCCGGACAGGGCCAAACAGGAAGGATATAACCCCACCCACTTTGCCAAAGCACAGCCCCCACACCACTAGAGGGATATCTTCAACCACCAACTTACCATCCTGAGACAAGGCTGAGTATAGCCCACAAAGATCTCCGCCATGGCACAACCCAAGGGGGGGCGCCAACCCAGACAGGATGACCACGTCAGTGAATCAACCCACTCAGGTGACGCACCCCTTCCAGGGACGGCATGAGAGAGCCCCAGTAAGCCAGTGACTCAGCCCCTGTAATAGGGTTAGAGGCAGAGAATCCCAGTGGAAAGAGGGGAACCGGCCAGGCAGAGACAGCAAGGGCGGTTCGTTGCTCCAGAGCCTTTCCGTTCACCTTCCCACTCCTGGGCCAGACTACATTCAATCATATGACCCACTGAAGAGATGAGTCTTCAGTAAAGACTTAAAGGTTGAGACCGAGTTTGCGTCTCTGACATGGGTAGGCAGACCGTTCCATAAAAATGGAGCTCTATAGGAGAAAGCCCTGCCTCCAGCTGTTTGCTTAGAAATTCTAGGGACAATTAGGAGGCCTGCGTCTTGTGACCGTAGCGTACGTGTAGGTATGTACGGCAGGACCAAATCAGAGAGATAGGTAGGAGCAAGCCCATGTAATGCTTTGTAGGTTAGCAGTAAAACCTTGAAATCAGCCCTTGCTTTGACAGGAAGCCAGTGTAGAGAGGCTAGCACTGGAGTAATATGATCAAATTTTTTGGTTCTAGTCAGGTTTCTAGCAGCCGTATTTAGCACTAACCGAAGTTTATGTTGTGCTTTATCCGGGTACCCGAAAAGTAGAGCATTGCAGTAGTCTAAGTTTTATTTGAGACGACTGTACAACCATTAAGATTAATTGTCAGATTCAACTGAAGATCTCTTTGTTTCTTGGGACCTAGAACAAGCATCTCTGTTTTGTCCGAGTTTAAAAGTAGAAAGTTTGCAGCCATCCACTTCCTCATGTCTGAAACACAGGGCAATTTTGGGGCTTCACCATGTTTCATTGAAATGTACAGCTGTGTGTCATCCGCATAGCAGTGAAAGTTAACATTATGTTTTCGAATAACATCCCCAAGAGGTCAAATATATATAGTGAAAACAATAGTGGTCCTAAAACGGAACCTTGAGGAACACCGAAATGTACAATTGATTTGTCAGAGGACAAACCATTCACAGAGACAAACTGATATCTTTCCGACAGATAAGATCTAAACCAGGCAGAACATGTCCGTGTAGACCAATTTGGGTTTCCAATCTCTCCAAAAGAATGTGGTGATCGATGGTATCAAAAGCAGCACTAAGGTCTGCTCATGAATGAACTGAATTCTAAACTACAAGGGAAGGGCCTTTTTGCACATCAGATGTACAGCCTTGTCAAAGCCTTCAAGGGAAAATTACTCCTGACCCGCCAACTAGAAGCCAACCATCTCACCCACATTCCGACACTACTAGTCTGTTCCCTATCAGATGACCAGCGGGAGAAGTATACATCGCTGCTGCGTGCTTTGAACTGTTCGTTTTCTCATAATTTTGAGGATTTCAAAGTGTTGGAAAATGACATGCTGTTGGTTTCCTCTCCTTTCAGCTTCAATGTGGATAACGCTCCCACAGACCTGCAACTTGAGCTTATCAATCTTCAGACTGATGCAGTGATTAGAGAAATATTCAAAACAATGTCACTGACAAGGTTCTATGTATCTCTCGATGAACAACACTTTCCAAACATTAGGAGTTATGCACCCCTCATCACTGTCAAACGCTCCCTAAAACACTTCTGTGAGCAGGCCTTTCTAATCGACCTGGCCCGGGTATCCTGGAAGGACATTGACCTCATCCCGTCAGTTGAGGATGCCTGGTCATTCTTTAAAAGTAACTTCATCACCATTTTAGATAAGCATGCTCCGTTCAAAAAATGCAGAACTAAGAACAGATATAGCCCTTGGTTCACTCCAGACCTGACTGCCCTCGACCAGCGCAAAAACATCCTGTGGCGGACTGCAATAGCATCGAATAGTCCCCGCGATATGCAACTGTTCAGGGAAGTCAGGAACCAATACACGCAGTCAGTCAGGAAAGCTAAGGCCAGCTTCTTCAGGCAGAAATTTGCATCCTGTAGCTCCAACTCCAAAAGGTTCTGGGACACTGTGAAGTCCATGGAGAACAAGAGCACCTCCTCCCAGCTGCCCACTGCACTGAGGCTAGGTAACACGGTCACCACCGATAAATCCATGATTATCGAAAACTTCAACAAGCATTTCTCAACGGCTGGCCATGCCTTCCGCCTGGCTACTCCAACCTCGGCCAACAGCTCCGGCCCCCCCCCCCCCCGCAGCTACTCGCCCAAGCCTCTCCAGGTTCTCCTTTACCCAAATCCAGATAGCAGATGTTCTGAAAGAGCTGCAAAACCTGGACCCGTACAAATCAGCTGGGCTTGACAATCTGGACCCTCTATTTCTGAAACTATCTGCCGCCATTGTCGCAACCCCTATTACCAGCCTGTTCAACCTCTCTTTCATATCGTCTGAGATCCCCAAGGATTGGAAAGCTGCCGCAGTCATCCCCCTCTTCAAAGGGGGAGACACCCTGGACCCAAACTGTTACAGACCTATATCCATCCTGCCCTGCCTATCTAAGGTCTTCGAAAGCCAAGTCAACAAACAGGTCAATGACCATCTCGAATCCCACCGTACCTTCTCCGCTGTGCAATCTCGTTTCCGAGCCGGTCACGGGTGCACCTCAGCCACACTCAAGGTACTAAACGATATCATAACCGCCATCGATAAAAGACAGTACCGTGCAGCCATCTTCATCGACCTTGCCAAGGCTTTCGACTCTGTCAATCACCATATTCTTATCGGCAGACTCAGTAGCCTCGGTTTTTCGGATGACTGCCTTGCTGGTTCACCAACTACTTTGCAGACAGAGTTCAGTGTGTCCAATAGGAGGGCATGCTGCCCGGTCCTCTGACAGTCTCTATGGGGGTGCCACAGGGTTCAATCCTCGGGCCGACTCTTTTCTCTGTATATATCAATGATGTTGCTCTTGCTGCGGGCGATTCCCTGATCCACCTCTACGCAGACGACACCATTCTATATACTTCCGGGCCGTCCTTGGACACTGTGCTATCTAACCTCCAAACGAGCTTCAACGCCATACAACACTCCTTCCGTGGCCCCCAACTGCTCTTAAACGCTAGTAAAACCAAATGCATGCTTTTCAACCGTTCGCTGCCTGCACCCGCACACCTGACCAGCATCACCACCCTGGATGGTTCCGACCTTGAATATGTGGACATCTATAAGTACCTAGGTGTCTGGCTAGACTGTAAACTCTCCTTCCAGACTCATATCAAACATCTCCAATCGAAAATCAAATCAAGAGTCGGCTTTCTATTCCGCAACAAAGCCTCCTTCACTCACGCCGCCAAACTTACCCTAGTAAAACTGACTATCCTACCGATCCTCGACTTCGGCGATGTCATCTACAAAATTGCTTCCAACACTCTACTCAGCAAACTGGATGCAGTTTATCACAGTGCCATCCGTTTTGTCACTAAAGCACCTTATACCACCCACCACTGCGACTTGTATGCTCTAGTCGGCTGGCCCTTGCTACATATTCCTCGCCAGACCCACTGGCTCCAGGTCATCTACAAGTCCATGCTATGTAAAGCTCCGCCTTATCTCAGTTCACCGGTCACGATGGCAACACCCATCCGTAACACGCGCTCCAGCAGGCGTATCTCACTGATCATCCCTAAAGCCAACACCTCATTTGGCCGCCTTTCGTTCCAGTTCTCTGCTGCCTGTGATTGGAACGAATTGCAAAAATCGCTGAAGTTGGAGACTTTTATCTCCCTCACCAACTTCAAACATCTGCTATCTGAGCAGCTAACCGATCGCTGCAGCTGTACATAGTCTATCGGTAAATAGCCCACCCATTTTTACCTACCTCATCCCCATACTGTTTTTATTTATTTACTTTTCTGCTCTTTTGCACACCAATATCTCTACCTGTACATGACCATCTGATCATTTATCACTCCAGTGTTAATCTGCAAAATTGTAATTATTCGCCTACCTCCTCATGCCTTTTGCACACAATGTATATAGACTCCCCTTTTTTTTCTACTGTGTTATTGACTTGTTAATTGTTTATGTGTAACTCTGTGTTGTCTGTTCACACTGCTATGCTTTATCTTGGCCAGGTCGCAGTTGCAAATGAGAACTTGTTCTCAACTAGCCTACCTGGTTAAATAAAGGTGAAATAAAAAATTTATTAAAAAAAGATGTTTGTAATTTTTGGGTCAACCTTTGTTTGTGAACAGACATTTTCAATGATGAAATATAACAAGTCAAGGCACAGATGATCTCTTACTGACTCTCACCTCTCAGCAATCCTGCGCATAGCGACGTCAGAAACTATACCTGACTTCACTGCTCTAGTCAATCCCCATAAGAGACTTCACTCCTCACACTGATTGAGTAGTTTAAATATAATGTTGAGCTCTCTCTCTCTCTCTTGTGTTTTTTGCATACCTGTTAACAAGAGTTCTGTCCGTGGTGCTGAATGCACAGTGTACTTTTCCCTCCCTGTGTAGTTCATTGCCTGTTTAATAATGAAAATACCTACCAAAAGTAGAACATGGATGTGGTTTATTCCTGTGCATGTTAAAAAAGTTAAATAAGTAGCATATCTGGATGTGATTTACAGTAGATATATCTGTCAACACAGTCATACACATGATGTATAATCCTGTAATATGATTCTGGCCCGTGATGGCAAAAATATATTCTAATGTGGCCCTGCATGGAAAATAATTGCCCAGGCCTGCATTAGGTTAATATGGAGAAAATGATGACCATTGAAAATGGTAACAGTAGAATACCCTTGGTTTCTATCCATCAGGGGGAGTCGTTTCAACCCAGTCCTGGACATGTTGGCATCATTCAAGAAGGGGAGCGTCGGTGGGGTCAAGGTTCACGTGGACAGACTTCAGGTTCTCAGCACTTTTACTTGTTTCAGTCTACTGACACTTCTTTGAGGCGTTGTGATATCTACCCTCACAATACTATTGTCAGTTCTCCTTTCCTTTGGAAATGCATTCAGATATAGTGAATATGTATGTTTGCAAATCCAATGCCTTTGAATTGCCTTCACTGAGTTCTATTTCCTACTGTTATAATGACTTTCAGTGTCTCTAGAGAGTTCTTTAGATGTTTTGATGTGACGTCTTTTAAGAAGGACACTCAATATTCCCCTCGCACCTAACTCTAGGAGCAGACAAAGGGCTCCATCCCTCATAGTCAATCCCTTTTATCATCTCATTCTTCTGGGGACATAATTCCCCTTTGCACATCTAACTGGCTGTCTTCATTTTGATGTGACTTCAGTCGGAATGTTTGAAATCACCTGAACTGTTCCTATCCCCTGTAAATGAGATTCCTTGATGTATCTATTAATTTGTGCTTCCAGACCCTGATATCAGGAGCTATTGTGGAGCAGTTGGACTTCCTTCGTGTCAATGAAGCAGAGTAAGAGCTTGTTCCTGTCGTTCCGCCTTTGTTTTGTGACACAATCTTTATACGGCAGTGGTCACCAACCTTTTCTGAGTCGAGATCACTTTCTGAGTCAAAATGCATGCCAAGATCTACCGCTCTGATTTTTATATTAACATGACTTAAGAAAATCTAAGCCTATGCAACAATAACCAATTTAAAACAGTATTGTGGCAATGAGGTTTGCAGTAAGTTATAGGCCCAATACATTATCACCACATACTGGCTTTGCTTGAATTTACCTGCCAATGCATTGTTGTTCGGGATATTTAAAAAAATTATATTTCAACATTTGAGGTAGGCTATATGATCACACCCATAATAGATCCATTGTATTACTTGAGGCACAGCTGAGTGAGCATACATTTAAGTCATTTGATTTTTATTTTACTGAGCTGATGGTGCCTGCATCTAATTGTCAGTCTCAGCAGAGGGAGAGAGCAGCAGACTGAGGGTCCGTCTCTCAACATCCCTCCGCTCTCCCTTTCCTCCACTGACACTCACCAAAAAGGGACACTGTTTTCCAGCTGATGGTGAAACTCGAGTCGCACCGCATTTCTGCCTCATGCACAAATTCATGTTGTTACTCCTATGAACAGAGGAGATATTAAAAAAGACCCAAGCCGCTAATAATAACAACATTCATTCATTACTGCTGCACTGCTTGTTGTAGCGCAGAGTGGAAATAGGAAAAACAAGCATTTTGAAATATCACAGAATCAATTTTGCTGTATATTTATTTTATGCCTGCTATGTTACTGCAGACTCTGTCATCTGAGAAATGCCAGCGGTGGCATAGTGCACTTGATTTCCTCTCCATGCCCACCGGGAAGGCAGAGTTTGTACCTTCAGACACATGAAATGGCAATAGTTTGCCTACCCGGCACGCAGGGCAGCTGAATTGGCTGCACCTACCACCAACAATCAGAGACAAATAAAAAAATAAAAAATCGGAACACAAGGCTTTATCGTTGGGTTTTTTACAGAAATGTTTGGCGATCGACAAGTCGATCACGTTCGACCGGTTGGTGACCACTATTATCAAGGAATCAGTGTGTAAAGAACTTAACTTGCCTGTAAACCTGAAAATACTCATGTAACTTCTGCTTGTATAGAATCCCAGAGTTTAAGAACTTTCAGGAGCTGGAGATGCCCAAGCACTCCAAGGTAAAGAGGCAGACGAGCACACCCAATGCCTCAAACCTGGAGCAGCAGCCTGAGATCGACATTGAGGAGTGGAAACACAAATCCACCAACGAGATCATGCAGAAATTCTATGTGAGTACGGCGTCGATATTAGGACAGCTTCAATCAAAAGTTGATGGGTGTTTAATGTAGCGCTCTAGATCTGACTCTAAACTGTCATTACACTCCTATGGCATGACCTTTGATCTCTTTCTGTGTTTTTGTCTTACTCAGGACTGTGACTGCCTGGCCAGTCAAGCACAGCTTGCCAGTATTCTCATGAAGAAAGAGGGTCCTGACTTCTTTGCCAATGATGGTAGGGACAGAATCAAAAACACACATGCAAAATGGTGTTACTCTGTTAAAATAACAGTCCAGTGAAAATCTATTTGTACTAATATTATGTTTGCTCATACCCAAATAATGTTGTTGACTCGTCCTTTTCTTGTAATTGTAGCCAAAACATAAATGAGAGAAAACCCTCTCAGGAAAACCCAAACTCAAACTTGTTATTGAAACAAACCGTAAAAAAAAAAATATACACTTGAAATTTGTTTGGATAATGACATCATACTCTTCGGACGAGACAGGCCGTGATTGGTCCAGCAGCATTTTTTTTCTTTTTCGGTGGGGTGAAAGATCCTTCTCGAGACTCAGGCTCAGGAGTGCACATTCACTGCATACAAGCAAGCTAGCTAGCAAGCCAACAATCCACAGTTGCTGTTATCAAAAAGGACAAACCCTATGCAACAACTCTCGCCAATTGTAAATGAGAACTTGTTCTCAACTTGCCTACCTGGTTAAATAAAGGTAAAATAAAAAAATAAATAAAATCACTTCTATTTCAAATGATGTGGTTTGTAAGAGTTGGCCTGCTGGCTATTTAGAAGCAGCTAGCTACCTAGCATGCTAATGTTAGCTATCGCGACTAACTGTAGCCAGCAAGAAAAAGCAGATCCTCCACACAACAATCATCTCTCCATTCCCTTCTATTTTAAATCATGTGGTTTATAGCTTAAAGTTTTATGTCAAGAGGAAACACAGTTAGCTGTTGTTGACTGAAATACAGGTAACTGACAAAATAAAGGAAACACCAACATAAAGTGTCTTAATAGGGTGTTGGTCCACCACGAGCCAGAAAAGCTTAAATGCACCTTGGCATAGATTCTACAAGTGTCTGGAACTCTATTGAAGGGATGCGACACCATTCTTCCATTTGGTGTTTTGTTGATGGTGGTGGAAAACACTGTCTCAGGCCCGGCTTCAGAATCTCCCATAAGTGTTCAATTGGGTTGAGATTTGGTGACTGAGATTACTCTGTTGTTTCCTAACAGGCCAAGCAGGGGCATAGAGAAAATATGCTTTTTAATATCCTAATTATAATGTTTTGGAAGGACATGTATTTAATTAATATTGTAATTAATTGTAGGTAATATTTTTGTTTAAACATTTTTAACATTGAACAGATACTTTTAACACTATTCATCAGAGCCAGACTAACGGGCCAACTAGCCCCAGGGTGGGAATCAGTGCATCACTGTAAATGAAATGTCCATAGCCTAATCCATTTAGCACCCCATGACTAAATGATAATACAAATACAAAATGGGATCAATTCAACCAAGGCATAGTCTATGCAGCTAGTGTCAAGAATAGCAGTGTCTTGGCAAACACTGTTTTCAGACCCAATCATCTACAGTTTACATTGTTTGTTTTACATCATTTCTAGAATATATCCAGTGATTTGCATTGCTCAGTTCACTTACAGAGGCCTTTTAATTGTTTCCAGAGACCCTAATGGAAGACATGGAGAGACTCTACAGAATAGCTGGGACCAGGAAACTTTGGTCAGATTTCCTTCTTTCTCTAGCATATCATTCCCTTTCCATTTTACCTGAAAGAATAGTTTGTATTTTATTTTATGTGGCCGATGATATCCTTCCATTACAGTACCTCTATGAAGAGCCTTCAACATTTTTGCCTTTCAGATACTTTTACTGTCGTTTCAAGATTTGAATAACATTTTCTCTTGTTCTCCTATGTCTGTCTTCATCAAAATTGTAAATGTATCCACTGAATTCACAACTATTGTAAACAATGATAGACATTTCTATGGGTGTAGGCTAGCGGTGCGTTACGCTGCAGCCGTTATCAAGAAGTTTGCCGGTTCTATAGCCCCTCATATCACCACACTGGTGGTCCATGGCAAGCAGGTAATGGAGTAGAGTTGATGTGTAGCATGTGTGCTGTATTAGCTCAGCTAGCCACTCAGTCACTGTGCACAACGTGTACCATTAACTGTGAGTGCTATGCTTCACTCATGCGCTACTTTCCTCTGCAGCACTGTCCAATTGCTCTCTATGAACGATCAATTTCACGTTCACATGCTCCGTTGGCCTTTTTGTTCTTGCCGTTGTTGTTGTTGTGATGGTTCGGCTGTGTTATGGGGAACTGGTCGTGAGTTTTCATATTGCTCAGTGCTAAGATTGAACATAATTTAAAAGAGACCTGAGAGTCAGAGAGTGGAACAGCCCATAATCCAGCCGGGGTCCACCTTGCTCTGGAACCACATCAGTACTTGGTCCAATTTCCTTTCTCATTTATTTAACACGTGTTAATAAGTGGAGCTTGAAATAAGTTCCTTTCATATTACAAAACATCAATGGTTTAACATCACAACATGCCCTTTGAGCAATTAGCCTGACATTTCATGGACAAAATATGTAGACATATAAGCTGTAGACCATATCAGTGCTAAAACGATATGAGCACAATTTACTATAGGTATAGATGGCTGGGTGTGGTAAATGGGAGATGAATATTGTTGATACGGTGAAAGTACACCTTTTTAAAGCTTAAAACACTGTGTTTTCTCCATTTTATTTGGAAATCTATTGAGAATGTTTTTTTAAGTTGATGTGTATGGCTAAGCAACCCTGAATGCTACCATGTACACTCCCCTCCAAATGTATTTGGACAGTGAAGCTAGAACTTTTATATGGTCTCTATACTCCAGAATTTTGGATGTGAGATCAATATGTTTCATATGAGGCACAATCTTTTTATTTGAGGGTCTTTTCATACATATCTGTTACCGTTCAGAAATGACATCTCATTCCAAAACCGTTTAGAAAAAAACATCTCATTCCAAAATCATGGGCATTAATATGGAGTTGGTCTCCCCTTTTGACGCTGAAACAGCCTCCACTCTTCTGGGAAGGCTTTCGACTAGATGGTGGAACATTGCTGCTGGGATTTGCTCCCGTTCAGCCACAAGAGCATTAGTGAGGTCGGGCACTGATGTTGGGCGATTAGGGCTGGCTCGAAGTCTGCGTTCCAGTTCATCCTAAAGGTGTTCGATGGGGTTGAGGTCAGGGCTCTGTGCAAACTGTTGCCATAAAGAAGCACAGAATTGTCTAGAATGTCATTGTATGCTGATTTCCCTTCCCGGGGCCTAGCCCGACCATGAAAAACAGCCCCAGACCATTATTCCTCCTCCACCAAACTTTACAGTTGTCATTATGCATTGGGGCAGGTAGCGTTCCGTAAACCCGTGCTTCATCCACCGGACTGCCAGATGGTGGAGTGTGATTCATCACTCCAGAGAACGCGTTTCCACTGCACCAGAGTCCAATGGTGGCTAGCTTTATACCACTCCAGCCAATGCTTGGCATTGCACATGGTGATCTTAGGCTTATGTGCGGCTACTCGGCCGTGGAAACCCATTTCATGGAGCTCCCGACTAACAGTTCTTGTGCTGACGTTGCATTCAGAGGCAGTTTGGGACTCACTAGTGAGTGTTGCAACTGAGGACAGATGCCTCGAACTTCTTCACTCATCATTATTCACGATTCATTCAGGATTATTCGTAATCATGATATCATCCATATTAATGTGGAAGTGTTCAGAAACATATTTTATTCTTATTTACAATAAAAGGGACTCCAAAATGACACAATACATTATTTACCATTAATTTATATTGGGCACAACATAATCTGAAGCAGAACCCCCAAAAACTGCAAATGCTTCCAACTACCTTCAGTAGTGTGACTCAAATCAAGTTACAGCACATCAGCCTTAATGTCATGGTTATACTGTATGTGTGGTTCTTATGATAGAGAACACAGCTGACTACATTGTTATCGCACTGTCATTATGAACTGTTCCTACTGTAGTTGTATTGACACATATAGCTTGACCCTATTAAGGATCTCCTTGTGTTTTTGTTTACCAGGGGGGTTGTACGAATCGCAGCCAGTGTGATAACTAAGCTAGTGGACAGCATTGCCCCAAGTATTACTAGTGTTTTAGTGCATGGCAAGCAGGTAAGTGGACATTTGAAAAGGGGTGGAAATTATACAGTTGAATCATGTATTTATTTATTTTTTTGTCACATCAGATGCCTATTTCGAAACACGATCTTAGTGTTCATTGATTATCAATGAATTGGATGAAATTATGTCCATTTTGAAAGTATTAGGAACATTCAGTTGACAGTGACCTCCTCATGCTTTTGTCCTATAGGAAATGCTTAGTGTTATTGCAGTTGCGCGCTTCGTATTTCCCAGCTAACTCACTGTGCTTTAGCCCTGTAGCAAGGCTGTTAATATGTTTCATATAGTAACCTGCTGAAAGTGTATTCCTGGGTTTAACAGGCTCTATGTATGCTGTGACCTGACCTATAACCTATGACCTAATACAACCCTTTCCCTTGGATTGATATGAAGTGAGCTGCCTAAAAGTATAATGTTTTATCATTATACATTTTTTTTCTCAAATATTAGTTGCTTCTTAGCAGTCCCCATTTCTGGCCTCATTTTCCCACCCAAGAGTTTTGGGCAGTTCATTACTATGAAGTACCTCATGGTGTGAATCTGCATGTAGATTGCATCGTAGAGGGAAAACTATTCTGGACTTGATGAGAAAGCTGGTTTTGAGCAAGAGTTGTCTGCACCTGTCACCCGGTAGGACATGTTTAGATTACACTTAGTAATATTAGAAGCGAGGTACAGATTAAAAGCTGTGATTTACCATCTAACTGGAGAGCATTAGTCTGCAACCATATGTTTTGAGAGGCTATTTTTCAAAGGGATATGAAAGCATATGTTGTTGTTTGGGAAGAATAATGATTACCCAAGTGTAATTTTCTTCTGGCCTTTATGCTTTGAAAATAAGAAATATCACAAGATAATCTTGGTCATTATCTTTTCTCCCATGTTCTACTAGGTGGGGGGGGGGTGGCACTTTTACAGTTTTGAGATGGAGAGATAGTTTAAGCGAAGGGGATACGGAAACATCAGCATTTCTACATAGTATTGCACACTATCTGGTCAGTCAAAAAGTGTATAGGTAGAGGGATGTCACCCATAAAATAAAATCTAATGTTTTTATTTCAACCTTTTGACTATTTGCTTCTTGTTATCTATGTATACACATCTACCTTTCTGGTTCGTCACTCTGTCCTCTTAGTAAAAGAATCCCCACAAAACAATAACAGAACAGCAGACATTTAACTGATGCTGCCTGGGCTGTGCTCTGTTGCCAGGTAACACTGGGACTGTTTGGGCATGAGGAGGAGGTGATCTCCAACCCCCTCTCACCTGGGGTCATCAAGGGCATCCTCTATAGCAAGTGCTACGGGGAGAGGGAGGCCGTGCTGCAGCAGGAGCTGGTCATCCACATCGGCTGGATCATCTCCAACACCCCCGAGCTGTTCAGCGGCATGCTCAAGATCCGCGTCGGGTACGAATAGAGCCCGGGAGGAATAGAGCTAGGCAGGCTGTAGCCATGGCCATGCTGATCCTACAGCTGGGTGGTTGTTATTCTGTTTGTCTCTCAAGTTGTCTGTTTGAGGATAGCCATCTGTGGTTATGAGATGCATTGTTTTTGCTTCGTATTCCGCTGGTATTGGTGTAGGTGGATCATCCAGGCCATGAAGCATGAGTTGGAGATCCGAGCAGGTGACATGTCACCCCAGGACATTTACCAGATGTCCCCCAGCGATGTTAAACAGCTGCTGCTGGATGTCCTTCAGCCACAACAGCACGGCAGGTAAACGCACGCACACACACACACACACAAGCCTCCACACACACATTTTTTATTCTATTTTATTAATTTCCCTATTCGTTACCCATCCCAGGTCCTGGATCAACATGCGTCAAATCGATGGTTCCCTCAACAGGACTCCCCATGGCTTCTATGACCGAGTGTGGCAGATTTTGGAGAGAACTTGTAACGGCATCGTAGTGGCAGGGATCCATCTCCCACAGGTAGTGTTGGTTATTGCAACAGTGACATTATAATCCTTTATTTACATCCTCAAACTCCACATTTAATCACATCACATTCAACTTCCACCTGACTGTGCTGCTGCTCCAGTTTCAACTGTTCTGCCTTATTATTATTCGACCATGCTGGTCATTTATGAACATTTGAACATCCTGGCCATGTTCTGTTATAATCTCCACCCGGCACAGCCAGAAGAGGACTGGCCACCCCACATAGCCTGGTTCCTCTCTAGGTTTCTTCCTAGGTTTTGGCCTTTCTAGGGAGTTTTTCCTAGCCACCGTGCTTCTACACCTGCATTGCTTGCTGTTTGGGGTTTTAGGCTGGGTTTCTGTACAGCACTTTGAGATATCAGCTGATGTACGAAGGGCTATATAAATAAATTTGATTTGATTTGATCTCTGAAGGACCACACTATAGGCCCCCTTTGACAGAGGTGAAATTCCCAAAAAGACTGCATATTTGAAGTATATTAGGCTGCTTGGCCCAACAGTTGATTCAAAAGGATGGTTTGAATGCAGGAGATCCTCAATGCATCGCATATACCTCACTATTAAATAAATGTCTGTTTATAATTTTTGGTAATAACTGGTCATCGGGGTGTTCTTGCCTAAAGCGTTACTGTTAAAATCTCCCACTTTCCTTCCATTGCAGCAACCTACACTATCTGACATGACCATGTATGAGATGAACTTTTCTCTGCTGGTGGAAGACACACTGAAGGACATTGTGCTGCCTGAGTACAGGCAGATAGTAGTAGAGGTAAGGGCCAATCAGATTTCACTGTAATTTACAGCTGCATGTTTTCCGTACACTACTCTTGGTCAAACAGGACCCTCCATTGACTATCTTACCCACGTATTTCATCTAGCAACATTTCCACCACATTGGGTTTACAATACAAAACATTCTAATTGTACACAGAAATATTAGCATGGCTCTACTTTCTTACCTGCCCTAATATCCATGGTTGCAGCTGCTGATGGTGGTGTCCATAGTGTTGGAGAGAAACCCGGAGCTGGAGTTTTCGGAGAAGGTTGACCTGGATGTTCTGGTGAAGGAGGCCTTCCATGACTTCCAGAAGGACAGGAGTCGGGAGGGGATGAATAAACCGGTAGGTGCCTGCCCTACACTCTCCGCTAGACTCACAGAATCTAAGGTTGGGTCACACCACTGGCACGCGAGCTCCTTGGAGTTCATGTAGCATGCAAGCTTAGCTGTTGTACGCCCACAATGATGTACAGTACAAGTTATCTCAGCGAAGTAGAAGCAGACCGCATAGGGGAGGGTACCTTGGGTGCTTTGGCGATAATTTTTCTGGTCAGTCTCGACTACATTCATTAACGGTGAATGTTAAGGATGGGAGTAATCGTGTTACTTGTTATTCATATCAGATTATTTCCAATCTGAATAGTTGTTCATTCTGCAGTTCGTTGCTGAAAAGCAGTGCTTTGTTATAGAGCTTTCGACAGTTTGCACTGTATATAACAGTACTGCTAGTTTACAATGAAAAAAAACATTGTTGTCCGCAGGATGACATGGAGGAGTTCTATAAGACACCTCCGATGGGCAGGAGAGGCACCTCCAGTTACCTGACCAAGGCTGTGATGATTCAGCTGCTTCAGGGAGACGTGAAGCCCTCCAAGGATGACCCCTGCTCGGTCAGCTAAACTAAACCCGTTCAGCGGAGTAGAGGAGTCCACCTCTACTGTACTTCGTTGAACTACTAACAATATGCTAAATTAGTCAGCAGCACTGACTGTTGTTCCACCAGCAATACCCTTGTTCTGTTAGCTTCAAGCTATTAGGACAGAATGTATCAGATCTTATCCCCTGAAATCCTTGCATGTAGACTTGTTTGTATAGCATTAGCGTTGTAGGGCAGCCCAGTGCACACTTTTTTTGTTCTCCAAGTCTTAGGAAGTCCAGGTCTTTTTGAAAGCCTGGTCGCTGTATTTTTCTGAATGTGGCTAATACACAGTCATTTGAGTTCCTTCACTCTTATTAACATGATATATTCATGAAGTTGTTTATGTGTTTGCACGTGGTTTGAGTGTGCCTACCCAGTGTAGTGAATCTGAATTGAACTTTTTCAATGTGTGTGACGATTGCCATTGTGTTCCGCCACTCGATCAAGGGGATTTTGGAAGCTCAACACTAGTTTCGAAAAAATAAACTTGTGGAACCTGTGACATCCTGTTGATTTTATTTGCTTGGGTTCGTCATGTTTGAATTTCGTAGAGCGTTACCCCTGCTGTATAATATTTGCCTTGTATCATTGAAGCTAAATGTGTAAAAGGCTTTATAATCACAACATGGTGTAACATGTTTCTGTTTATTTCGCCTGCAGTTGCAACAGAAATGTCATGATTATTCAAGCGTGTCTAGTTGTTCCTGGGGGTATGTGTATTGAATCCCACCACTAGTAACTCCCACTCATGTCAGCTTAGCTGCAGTCATACCAATCTCACCACTGGAGCTGGAAAATCACATCATTTGACATACAAAGGAAGGGTTAGACACTGAGAAAAGCAGAGGAATTATTTCTGCGTAGGACTCAATACATCATTAACTTCAGAATCTGTTCTAAAGCTGCTCCAACACTTGGACAGGAGAATGGGATTGATAGATCGAGAAACGCTTAAAAAGGTCATGGTTGCAGGGAAGGTTGTTTCAGTGTTCTGAAGCGAGGAAGTTCATAAATAAGGGTGATATTCAAACCATGCGAAAGTAGGCTCATCGTGCATACAGTACATGTATGCTGTAGTTATTATTAGTTATTGCAGAGTACATCGTCTGCCATCTAGATCAGGCCGGTGTATGAAATGACAGTGGCAATAGCATTTGTGGCGAGCAATTTATTAATATGATACACTGTTATGCATTGTACACCTCTGCCTGATGCTTCATTAATTGAAGAAAGCATTTCATAGGAAAAGCAAATATGCTGGTTGGTATATGTTACACTAACTTGATACTTTATGACCGGACTCATCAATTCACAGTTCAATTAAAATCTGCAGAGCAGAACAATCTTTCATATTTACCGAGCAAGGCCGCATCCCCTCCTCGTCCCTGTAAAAGGTGTAATGTTTTCTCTTAAAGAACTCCCATAAAAGTTAACTGTGCATTAAAGCCAGAGTAGGTCTTTTGCTGGCAGCAGTAAAAGCATTTATTTGCCAATCTGTCTCGAGCGTTTGGGCCTGACAGTCAGAGCTTTATTCCTGCTCCTTCTACACCAACACTCTGTACCATGAAGGGCATCAAAGACTGTGCCACTTGAAGAGGTCTAAGCCAATGTTTCCCTTTTTTTTGCAATATTATTATAGTCACTTTCTGGTCTGAACCAAAGGGCTGAATAAATAATGAAAGTTAATGTAAAGTGTGTAAAAATATATTTGACCTACAGTTTTTCTTTGTGTCATGTTAGATGATAATGGCTGTTAGTTAGGTGAGATCCTTTTTCACAAACTACAGTGGGGCAAAAAAGTATTTAGTCAGCTACTAATTATGCAAGTTCTCCCACTTAAAAAGATGAGAGAGGCCTGTAATTTTCATCATAGGTACACGTTAACTATGACAGACAAAATGGAGAAAAAAAATCAAGAAAATCACATTGTAGGATTTTTAATGAATTTATTTGCAAATTATGGTGGAAAATAAGTATTTGGTCAATAAGTTTATCTCAATACTTTGTTGGCAATGACAGAGGTCAAACATTTTCTGTAAGTCTTCACAAGGTTTTCACACACTGTTGCTGGTATTTTGGCCCATTCCTCCATGCAGATCTCCTCTAGAGCAGTGATGTTTTAGGGCTGTCGCTGGGCAACATGGACTTTCAACTCCCTCCAAAGATTTTCTATGGGGTTGAGATCTGGAGACTGGCTAGGCCACTCCAGGACCTTGAAATGCTTCTTACGAAGCCACTCCTTCGTTGCCCGGGCGGTGTGTTTGGGATCATTGTCATGCTGAAAGACCCAGCCACGTTCCATCTTCAATGCCCTTGCTGATGGAAGGAGGTTTTCACTCAAAATCTCACAATACATGGCCCCATTCATTCTTTCCTTTACACGGATCAGTCGTCCTGGTCCCTTTGCAGAAAAACAGCCCCAAAGCATGATGTTTCCACCCCTACGCTTCACAGTAGGTATGGTGTTCTTTGGATGCAACTCAGCATTCTTTGTCCTCCAAACACGACGAGTTGAGTTTTTACCAAAAAGTTATATTTTGGTTTCATCTGACCATATGACATTCTCCCATTCTCCCAATCTTCTTCTGGATCATCCAAATGCTCTCTAGCAAACTTCAGACGGGCCTTTACATGTACTGGCTTAAGCAGGATTTGAGTCCCTGGCAGCGTAGTGTGTTACTGATGGTAGGTCATTCACTAGGTCCCCCTGTGTGATTCTGGGATTTTTGCTCACCGTTCTTGTGATCATTTTGACCGCACGGGGTGAGATCTTGCGTGGAGCCCCAGATCGAGGGAGATTATCAGTGGTCTTGTATGTCTTCCATTTCCTAATAATTGCTCCCACAGTTGATTTCTTCAAACCAAGCTGCTTACCTATTGCAGATTCAGTCTTCCCAGCTTGGTGCAGGTCTACAATTTTGTTTCTGGTGTCCTTTGACAGCTCTTTGGTCTTGGCCATAGTGGAGTTTGGAGTGTGACTGTTTGAGGTTGTGGACAGGTGTATTTTATACTGATAACAAGTTCAAACAGGTGCCATTAATACAGGTAACGAGTGGAGGACAGAGGAGCCTCTTAAAGAAGTTGTTACAGGTCTGTGAGAGCCAGAAATCTTGCTTGTTTGTAGGTGACCAAATACTTATTTTCCACCATAATTTGCAAATTCATAAAAAATCCTACAATGTGATTTTCTGGATATTTTTTTCTTCTCATTTTGTCTGTCATAGTTGAAGAGTACCTATGATGAAAATTACAGGCCTCTCATCTTTTTAAGTGGGAGAACTTGCACAATTGGTGGCTGACTAAATACTTTTTTGCCCCACTGTATGTTTCTATATCACGGTATTCTGTCTTTCTCACTGACTCTCATGTTGCAGATACTGACAACAGGCATGTGTTTTTTTCTCACCTACTCTATCTCCCTATTCCTGCAAAGTGAGTTGGTAATTTCGCTTTCAATTTTGCATTTACTTTTTCAATAGAATCCACGCATTGCATGGATGCATTTAAGCACTGACCAAGTTTGCGTGGTCTGAAAGGAGACATTGAAGATGGTTTCAAGCTGCTTTGTGATCATTTTATATAGATTCCATTCTGTTTCTGCTTTCACCAACATTGTTGGTCTTTGGTCAATCATGATGGAGCCATTTAAAAAAAAAAAAAAAAAAATGTATCACAATATAGATCAACTCTTTGCTTCATAGTGACCCCCTCCCTTTGATTTACATGCATACCTCAAATAGAAAAAAACAAAACAAATATTCACACAAAAAAAACATAAATGATTGACTGAAATATTACGCAGAGGTCTGAATAGCAGTGTCTGCTCTCTCCCGCTTCTCTGGACTTCTCTGCCAAATCCTCTGAAAGGCGAACGCGTACAGAAAGGGGTCCACACAACTGTTAACAAAGGCAAGGCACTTAACAAAGTCCCGTGTCAACTCCCTAAAGGTCTTCAGTTTAGCAGATGTAAAAAGGGTGTGAATACTTAAGATAGCTGAGATGTCCACAATGTTAACAACATGACCAGGAACCCAGAGAATGATGAAGGTCACAGTAAATCCAGTGACCAATCTGGTCATCCTTTGGGTGCTGAAGAGGGCTGTCTGGTTCACTCGCCTGTGAAGGAAGAAATAAAAGGTGACCAGAATGGAACCCAGAACAAAACTCACCAATGTCTCAAAAAGAAGAACAGCCACTCTTTCCCAGTCTGATTCGGTGTATCTTTGACATCTTAGACCAGAACCTGTAACCACTATATTCCTTGTCGCAAGAGCAGGCCCGGTTAGGATGCATGCAAGCCCCCATAGTGCAACTAGCAAAACCTTCTCACCTCTCCTTCCCAGCCTGGCCCACTGATGGGGGTAGAGAACCGACACGTAGCGCTGCACACTCATAGTCACAGTCATGATATTGATATATAGGCTGCAATAGACCATGAAGGAGAAGAACTTGCAGAGCCCACGGCCAAGATTCCATCCACACAGGAGGGAATAGATCCGCACAGGGAGGGAGGCCAGACACAGGACGTCAGAACAAGCCAGATTCAGCATCAGTTTCAGGGTGACATGATCTATTTTTTACCTGGCGCAGAATGACCACCACAAACAGCTATATTTGCAGGGAGGCCCACTAGGCAGCACAGTCCCATCAGTGTACTGGATACAACGTTGCCAGGATTCCTTGAGGTGATGATGGAGATGGAGATGGAGATGTTGAGCTGATCCATGGTCATGACGTGAGAGAGATTGGTGTGATGATCAGAGTGGTGTGAAGTCAGGAAGCTCAGTTCTTCACGCTTGCCCTGTGCATTGTCTATTTTTAACCACATACTACGCCTTCATAAAGTATTCATAACCTTTGACTTATTCCACATTTTGATGTGTTACAACCTGAATTCAAAATTGATACAAATACAAAAAAATCTCGCCCATGTACACACAATATCCCATAATGACAAAGTAAAATATGTTTTTAGACATTTTTGAAAATACTTTACTCCACACTGTAGTATCCCTTGATTGATTGGTTGATTTTATTTGACCATTTAACAATATAATATAACCATACCATTTTGTAGATCTGAGTCTCTACTTTTATATAATGTAAAAAACACCATTTCGAATTGTGCTACATAAGACCAAATCCAGGTAGTGAGTCACAAATGTGGATACAATGCATTTAGAAATGTGTTGAGAATAACACAATAACAAACCATTTTTTTCCCATTAATGTCCTACTTAAAACATGTTAAACATTTACAGCTAACCCACATGAACATCTATTATAGTATTCTATAGTCTAAATACTGTAATATTACTATATTTATATACTATAGTATTCACTGTAAGTGCTTTTGCTGACTTTAGTATTTACTGTAATGTTTTGGCGGACATTACTAGTATACTATAGTATTCACTATAGTGTTTTAGCGGACTTTACTGTAGTATTCACTATATTCACTATAGTGTTTTTTGTGGACATGACTGTAGTATAATATAGTATTCACTATAGTGTTTTTGCAGACATGACTGTAGTACTTCATAGTACTTTCATTTGGATAGTCCATCTGTAGATGCTCTAGACCCCTCAAACTCAACTCTGGACATTTTTCTAATCAGGGACTGTGAATACTACAGTCATATCTGAAAAAACACTACAGTAAATACTATAGTCATGTCTGCAAAAACACTACAGTAAATACTATAGGAAATACTGTACATACAGTGGCAAGAAAAAGTATGTGAACCCTTTGGAATTACCTGGATTTCTGCATAAATTGGTCATACAATTTGATCTGATCTTCATCAAAGTCACAACAATAGACAAACACAGTCTGCTTAAACTAATAACACACAAACAATTATACATTTTCATGTCTTTATTGAACACGCCGTGTAAACATTCACAGTGCAGGGTGGGAAAAGTATGTGAACCCTTGGATTTAATAACTGGTTGACCTTCCTTTGGCAGCAATAACCTCAACCAAATATTTTCTATAGTTGCGGATCAGACATGCACAACGGTCAGGAGGAATTTCGGACCATTCCTCTTTACAATACTGCTTCAGTTCAGCAATATTCTTGGGATGTCTGATGTGAATCGCTCTCTTGAGGTCATGCCACAGAATCTCAATCGGGTTGAGGTCAGGACTGGGCCACTCTGTTGTTGATTTACTTCTGTGTTTTTAGGTCGTTGTCCTGTTGCATCATCCAACTTCTGTTGCGCTTCAATTGGCGGACAAAGCCTTACATTCTCCTGCAAAATATCTTGATAAACTCAGGAGTTAATTTTTCTGTCGATGATAGCAAGCTGTCAAGCTCCTGAGGCAGCACTGCAGCCCCAAACCATGATGCTCACTCCACCATACTTTACAGTTGGGATGAGGTTTTGATGTTGGTGTGCTGTGTTTTTTTTCTCCACACATAGTGTTGTGTGCTCCTTCCAAACAACTCAACTTTAGTTTCATCTGTCCACAGAATATTTTGCCACTAGCGCTGTGGAACATCCAGGTGCTCTTTTGCGAACTTCAGACGTGCAGCAATGGGGTTTTTTGGACAGCAGTGTCTTCTTCCGTGGTGTCCTCCCATGAACACCATTCTTGTTTTGTGTTTTCCGTATCGTAGACTTGTCAACCGAGATGTTAGCATGTTCCAGAGATTTCTACAAGTCTTTAGCTGACACTCTTGGATTCTTCTTAACCTCATTGAACATTCTGCGCTGTGCTCTTGCAGTCATCTTTGCAGGATGGCCACTCCTAGGGAGAGTAGCAACAGTGCTGAACTTTCTCCATTAAATAGACAATTTGTCTTACTGCGGACTGATGATCATCAAGGCTTTTAGCGATACTTTTGTAACCCTTTCCAGCTTTATGCAAGTCAACAATTCTTAATCTTATGAGATCTCCTTTGTTCGAGGCATGGTTCACATCAGGCAATGCTTCTTGTGAATAGCAAACTCATTTTGTGAGTGTTTTTAGGGCAGGGCAGCTCTAACCAACATCTCCAATCTCATCTCATTGATTGGACTCCAGGTTAGCGGACTCCTGACTACAATTAGCTTTTGGAGAAGTCATTCATCTAGGGGTTCACATACTTTTTCCAACCTACACTGTGAATGTTTAAATTATGCATTCAATATAGACAAGAAAAATACAATAATTTGTGTGTTATTAGTTTAAGCACACTGTGTTTGTCTATTGTTGTGACTACAATGGATGTCACAAGTGTACTGTAGAGAGGAGTAGGCAGGAGGCAGTTGCAGGGTTAGAACTACTGAGTTTATTAAAGCACTGTATATATAAAAGTGGGACAAAACCCAAAGTGCAAAATTATAAAGTATTCTGGAAATAAGAGGAGAGATTCCTCTCAGGAAAACAAGCAACATTTACAATGACCGACAAAGACAAATGACAGAGGGAGTATATGAGTATATATACAGTGATAGAGTGGGGATTGCAACCAAGTGTGTGCAATGATGACAAGACAAGGTGGGGTTGATGAGTGAAGGGCGTTTGCCAGCAGCAGGTTCGGCAGCAGCTAGAAGGCCGGCAACACCGAACACCTGAGCTGGACGGGAGGGGGAGCCAAAGCGAAGGCTGTTATGACAGTACCATCGGCCTTCTGCTGGAGGACGACGCACTGGAGACAGGTGTGCGCTGTGTTCCATACCTCCTCGGTACGCCGAAACCAATCGTCCACCGCAAGAGCCTCAATCTGACTCCGGTGCCAGGGCCGGCAGATACCTGGAACACACTGAAAGGATGTGAGGTTAGTGGAGGAGTGACGGAGGGAGTTTTATGAGTATTCTGCCCAAGGCAGAAATGCAGCATACTCCCATGGCCAGTCCTGACAGTAACTACGACGGTACCTACCTAGTTCCTGATTTACCCTTTCCACCTGCCCATTTGATTGGGGATGGTACCCGGAGGTGAGGCTGAGCATGACCCCCAGTCGTTCCATGAAGGCCTTCCAGACACGGGAGGTGATCTGAGGTCCACGGTCAGACACGATGTCCTCTGGGATCCCGTACTGCTGGAAGATGTGAGAGAAGAGAGCCTCCGCAGTCTGCATGGCCATAGGGAGACCAGGCAGAAGAATCAAACGACAGGTTTTGGAAAACCGGTCCACAATGACCAGGATGGTTGTGTGCCCCTCCGAAGGGGGAAGGTCTGTGACAAAGTCCACGGAGAGATGGGACCAGGGTTTTTGTGGAACCGATAGCCGGTGGAGTTTGCTCTGTGCACAGTTGGAGCAGGAAGAGACGTAAACCCGGACGTCCTGGACCAAGGTGGACCACCAGTACTTGACAGAGAGACAGTGAATAGTATGGGCTATACCCGGGTGCCCCGACACAGGTGCTGTGTGTGCCCAGGTTGAGGAGACAGTCCATCAGAGGGCACGTAGGTATGTGGAGACAGTGGGCAGGTGAGGGCTCCTGTTGCAGGGCTCGACGGATGTCCGCGTCCACATTCCACACAACAGGAGTCACAATGCTGACAGGGGAATAATGGGTGTCACTTTCTGCCTCCAATCCTCTGTGTCATGCACCTGGGACAATGCATTGGCCTTGATGTTCTTAGATCCCGGCCGGTAGGAGAGGGTAAAGTCAAACCTGGAGAAGAATAGGACCCACCTGGCCTGACGCTGGCTCAGCCTCTTCGCTGCTCGAATATACTCTAGGTTCCGGTGGTCTGTCCAAGCAAGGAATGTGTGTTGAGAACCATCCAGCCAGTGGTGTCATGTTTTCGACTCCTTCTTGACAACCAGAAACTCACGATCCCCCACGTCGTAATTACACTCGGCGGGAGACAGCTTCTGTGAGTAGAAGGTACATGGATGGAGTTTAGATGACGATCCAGTGCGTTGGGAGAGAACAGCCCCTACTCCAACCTTCGAGGTGTCCACCTACAAGATGAAAGGCAGAGATGGGTCAGGATGAGCCAGAACAGGTGCGTTCATAAAACGTTCCTTGAGCGCACGGAAGGCTTCGTTGGCCTCCTCAGTCCAGCACAGCTGTCTAGGACCTTCCTTCAGGAGGGAGGTGAGAGGGGCCTCCACTGTGCTGAAACCCTTAATGAAGCACCGGAAATAGTTGACAAAATCTAGGAAGCGCTGCACCTTTATGTTGGATGAAACAGGCCATGAACGTACTGCCCTGACCCTCTGCTCCTCCATCTCCATCTGGAAAAAAATACACTTCTCCGCCTTGGCGTACAGGTGATGCCCTATCAGCCTCTTCAAAATGGACCTGACATGAGAGACATGTTGCTCGCGTGTAGTGGAGTACACCAAGATGTTGTCTATGTACACCACTACACAGCGACCCAACATGTCTCTAAACACCTCGTTAATGAAGGATTGAAATGAAGAGGGTGCATTTGTCAGGCTGTAGGGTATTACCCTGTATTCATAGTGCTCAGTGCTGGTGCTGAAGGAGGTCACCAGATTGTAGGCACTGCGTCAATCCAATTTGGTAAAGTACTGGGCACCATGCATCTGTTCGATCAGAGTGGGTATGAGAGGCAAGGGATAGCTGAATTTAACAGTTGTCTTATTCAGTGTCCGGTAATCGATATAGGGGCGGAGACCTCCGTCCTTCTTCTTCACAAAAAAAGAAGCTGGAGGAGGCTGGAGAGGTGGACGGATGGAGGAATCCTTGGGCCAGCGCCTCCTGGATGTAGACCTCCATGGCTTCGGTCTCTGCATGCGAGAGAGGATAGATATGCCACCGTGGGAGAGTATAAACAGGCAGTAGATCAATAGTGCAGTCCCATGGGCGATGAGGGGGCAGGCACATGGCACGAGTCTTCGAAAAGCCACCTGTAGGTCCCGGTATTCCTCCGGGATAGGTTCGTGTTTCCGTACTGGAGTTACAGCGATGTGACAAGACTGTAACTTCCAATTGGACACCATGAAATTGGGAGAAAAAGGGGTAAAAAAAATTATAGTAACTTATTCATCGCTCCTTTTGCCTCATACAGCTTTTTCAATTCAATTCCATCAATCCACAGGGTCTTAAAAACAGTTATAACAGTCCGTTTCTTAATAGGTGCCTGATTATCAATAACTGGAGGAAACAATTGAATAAATGCATCAAGTGCAGCGTCTGCACGGTCCTCACTACACACATCAGACCAATTTTTTTTTTTATGGCAGCCTTGCAAGGATAACACGTTTAAATGTCTTACTCACATTGGCCACAGAGAAGGAGAGCTCACAGTTCTTGGTAATGGGCTATGCGTCGGTGGCACTGTATTATCCTCAAAACGGGCAAAGAAGGTGTTTAGTTTGTCTGGAAGCAAGACGTCGGTGTCCGTGACGTGGCTGGTTTTCCTTTTGTAGTCCGTGATTGTCTGTAGACCCTGCCGCATACGTCTCATGTCTGAGCCGTTGAATTGCAACTCCACTTGGTCTCTATACTGACATTTCCCTTGTTTGATTGCCTCGCGGAGGGAATAGCTACACTGTTTGTATTCGGCCATATACCCAGTCACCTTTCCATGGTTAAATGCAGTGGTTCATGCTTTCAGTTTTGTGCAAATGCCGCCATCTATCCACAGTTTCTGGTAAGGTTTCTTTCCCCCCACATTATCAAGCAATGCACACATATTATCCAGATAATTAATGTTAGTACTTGGTGGACAATAGCAGAACCCCAAAAGAAGAGGCTTTTGTGAATAAGTGAAGGAGAAAGCCTTTTGAAGCTCACTATAGTCTTTTTCTCCTGCCCTATTCCCATAGTCATTTCCTGGACTTGTATAACCATGTTGTGGAGATTGAGTCTTCACAACCCTTTGCTACCACCTGGTGGACCTCCCATTGGATAGACATGCATAAGCAGAAATACCTATATCAGTCCACCAGGGGACAGCAGAATTCACTTATAATGATGACTAATCTTGGTAAAGAGTTTGTTGTCCTAAAATGACGAATTACTGTCTCCTGTATGTCAAAATTCTCAATTAAAATCTAAGAACAATGACCAAAAACAAGTTCTGTATCAGTTTCACAATCAAACCTCCCGTTGTTAAAACATCATCTTATATGTTAAATTTTTTCTTCTTTGCACAAAAAAAGAGGGGGGAAAAATGACAGACTGTAAACTGTTAAGATAAACAAATGTACTGTTTTTGCGCACTAGCCAGACAGAGTTAGCTTTTCCACCAGATAGTCTTGCTAGGAACAATACAAGGTGACAATGTGAGGGAGCTGGCAGCAGCCTCTGCTTGGCTTGGCCTGAGAGAGCAAGCCCAGAGCTGGGGAGAAAGGGAATTCTGGGTGATGTATTGTTGTGCAGACAGATGACCTGTGGATATGGGACTACACAACTCTCTCTCTCTCACTCACTCCTTGAATCTAAGTATTCACATGGCAGTGTAATCAGCATTTTCCCTGGAATAGACGGAACATGATATGTCAACATAGAGAAAGCATGCAAAGTTAGAAAAAAATACACTGCAATTATATCTGATACATAAGGTGTCTCTGATGTTCTCTCCTAGACTGCCAGAGCTAGTCCCCTTAATAACAACTCAAGCCTTCCAGTTTGTTTCAATTGATTTCTAATGAGAAAAACAAAACATCGCGACCTTATCCATAATGTTTCATGAAGTATGTTTATTTTATTTATTGCTTGCGCAAAACAACTAGATCGAAAAGTGAAAAAACTGGCTTAATGAGACTCATGCCTCTGCTGCAAACGACTGGTTGTCAAGTAGAGGTCATATGGTATCTTGCATTTCTTTACAAGCTGAATATGGTGTTTGGCCTTATCATACTCCTTTTCCCTTGCTCTCCCATATACAACATCTGTGCAGAACAGTGCTGTGGCTTGTAGTAAAACACATTGAGCTTTCTCTTTATCTAAGATTGATGATAGCCATGAAATCACTGCAAATACTATGGTACGGCTCCACTGAGATTACAGCTCATGTTGTTAGTAACACAACATTTTGCATCCCGGGGCAGTTCTGAGAAGAGACTATCTTTTCATTACATCTGTGCAGTGTGAGTGCAGAAAGAATGAATTAGGAAGACCCTGTGACATGGAATAGGTCCTACAGGCACCACATCCCTCATGTGCTGGCAGCAGAATAAGGAGAGTGACATGATGACATACACCCATCAGCACATGCCTCGTGTCAGAGATCTATCTCCTGCCCAACACAGAGAACTTAAGAGATAAACCAGAATGGATGATCTGAGAGCATTGTTGATGCCTGGAACCATGTGTTACAGAATCATACAAAGCATCTGCAGAACAGGAGGCTGCTGGGGGGGAGGATGGCTCATAATAATGTCTGGAACGGAGTGAATGAAATGGTATGAAACACGTGGCAACCATGCTTGATAGCAATCCATTGATTCCATTCCAGCCTTTACTATTAGCCCGTCTTCCCCAGTTAAGGTTCCATTGGCCACCTGTGATCTGCAGTATACGCAACCTTTTTTTCAGTAGTCTCACTTTCAGCATTTATTGTGTGCTTAAAGTGCAAATAAGGATAATTCATATGTTTAAAAGATAAAAGCATCCAAATCCTACTAACCTTATTGTTTCAGCATTTAGTTGTCACTCTGTTGGGGCAAAGCTGCTGGAGAAAATACAAAATCAATAGAACAAATTATAAACATATTTATCTAACACACCCACCCTTAAGGAAAACACGCAGGAAATAGGATAAAATGCAAATCTCCATCAATTAGCAGTGGTTGATTTTGTAAGTGCAGTATTGTGCTTGGCACCCCTTGCCATGTCTAGGCTGGCAGAGCCTGCGCGTGTTGTTGGCAGAGCCTGCACGTGTTGTGGCAACATCGGGGAAGAAATAGCATGGTTGCTATTTGTGTGTATATTTTTGATTTTCTTAACCATGAGCTAAAACCAAAGGGGAGAAAGTGTATCTGCAGTGGCAGCCTGTGCAAGTCACAACTCCTCTTAAAGGCTGGTGGATGCCAAGGCATGGCATAGGTGAAGCTCGTTGTGTCACATGTTCACTCATCACTTAGTCCTAATGTTCAGTTGACCCTCAACACTTTCCTCTTGAAAAACAACAAAGCACAATGTGTGACTGATTCATCCCCAAAGTATGATTTTTCTTCTTTTTTTTATGACGCTTCAAACATGGACTATATTGGCTGCTGTTGTATAACGTTCAGGATTAACTTAAAATTGTTGATAGTTTCAGTCTCAATAGTACTATACTGTGCTTAGTTGACTACTGTTGTAGGATATACACATACTGCAATATGCCACTTATATTACCATAATGTACAGTACCAGTCAAACGTTTGGACACACCTACTCATTCCAGGGTTTGTCTTTATTTTTTATTATGTTTTACATTGTAGAATAATAGTGAAGACATCAGAACTATGAAATAACACATATGGAATCATGTAGTAACCAAAAAAGGATTAAACAAATCAAAATATATTTCAGATTCTTCAAAGTAGCCACCCTTTGCCTTAATGACAGCTTTACACACTCTTGGCATTCTCTCAACCAGTTTCATGAGGTAGTCATCTGGAATGCATTTCAATTAACAGGTGTGCCTTCTTAAAAGTTCATTTCTGGAATTTCTTCCCTTCTTAATGCGTTTGAGCCAATCAGTTGTGTTGTAACAATTTAGGGTTGGTATACAGAAGATAGCCCTCTTTGGTAAAAAAAAAGTCCATATTATGGCAAGAACAGCTCAAATAAGCAAAGAGAAATGACAGTCCATCATTACTTCAAACATGAAGGTCAGTCAATCATCAACTTTGAAGAATCTCAAATATAAAATATGTACTGATTTGTTTGACACTTTTTGGGTTACTACATGATTCCATATGTGGTATTTCATAGTGTTGACGTCTTCACTATACATTCTACAATGTAGAAAATAGTCAAAGAAATAAAAACCCTTGAATGAGTAGGTGTGTCCAAACTTTTGACTGGTACTGTATATGTGCTTTTTGTTTTGATGACCCTATGACCCAATCAAAGAGAAGATAGTATTCTCTCCAACAGATGGAGCTTTCAAAATGTTAAGCATATTCCTACATTTCCACCTCTGCATAAATCATCAGCACTGCTGGCAAATGTTGCGTTGTTCTATCTCCTGTTTCATCTCAGAACAAACAAGAGCCTCTCTAGAGCCTTCAGCCAGAGGAGCAATGATACTCCTATTAGAGAAGGAAAGGCTGTTTAATTTGTCTCGTGTCCAGCTCTGATACGGTGTGTCTGATACGGTGACTATTCCCCAAACTATTCATTCCGATGTGCATATTGATGTGGGTTTTATCTCCCTGTGATTTGTTGGCTGAGGATGGCAGGATGCCCTGCGATATCCTCTGTAGTCCCACTGCGGGATGATGTCATCGCTCTACGGATGGTTCAAGGGATAAAGGAGTGTGGACAGGCTTTGGGTTTGGGAGTCTATTTGCCATGGGAAGCCGTTCACAAGCGCATTATACCCCCATTATACCGCTAATGTTACGCAGTGCTGCCTCTTGCGCTCATTTCCCTCAGAGAATCTGCTGGTGCTGGTATGTTCATGCCTGTGGCTCCAACATTAAGCAATGCTAACCACAGGCTGAGCAGGCATACACAAGAGACTACAAAGGGCTTTGAGTCTCAGGGTTTGAGATAGTGTTCACTTTACGCTTAGACAATCAGCAAACAAATACAAGAGAATAAAGCTTTTGGTAGCGATAAATCATCAGGAAGAGACAATAAAATATTTATATTTGCAGATGCATCAACAACAGTTAATGGCCCCATGGAATGGAAAGGGGAAATTAATCATTTCCAGTTCCAATGGAAACTATCTCTGCTAGAATCTATGCTCAATAGGAAATCAAATATTCATATTATTTATTGTAATATATTCCTGGAGATTCTTAGGAAGAAGTACCCTGGAATATCAGCATCTGACTAAATGAGTTTAGAGGAACAAGGTCACTGAGTGTGAAATCATTCTGCTGTTGCACTACGGATGCCGTAATTGGTGGAGTTACAGATGAAGGTCAGTGTCTTTTTGAAGTTTGTTGATTGAGTTTATTATATATATATATATATATATATATATATATATATATATATATATATATATATATATATATATATATATATATACACTGCTCAAAAAAATAAAGGGGACACTTAAACAACACAATGTACCTCCAAGTCAATCACACTTCTGTGAAATCAAACTGTCCACTTAGGAAGCAACACTGATTGACAAAACATTTCACATGCTGGTGTGCAAATCAAATCAAATGTATTTATATAGCCCTTCGTACATCAGCTGATATCTCAAAGTGCTGTACAGAAACCCAGCCTAAAAACCCAAACAGCAAGCAATGCAGGTGTAGAAGCACGGTGGCTAGGAAAAACTCCCTAGAAAGGCCAAAACCTAGGAAGAAACCTAGAGAGGAACCAGGCTATGTGGGGTGGCCAGTCCTCTTCTGGCTGTGCCGGGTGGAGATTATAACAGAACATGGCCAAGATGTTAAAATGTTCATAAATGACCAGCATGGTCGAATAATGATAAGGCAGAACAGTTGAAACTGGAGCAGCAGCACGGTCAGGTGGACTGGGGACAGCAAGGAGTCATCATGTCAGGTAGTCCTGGGGCATGGTCCTAGGGCTCAGGTCCTCCGAGAGAGAGAAAGAAAGAGAGAAGGAGAGAATTAGAGAACGCACACTTAGATTCACACAGGACACCGAATAGGACAGGAGAAGTACTCCAGATATAACAAACTGACCCTAGCCCCCCGACACATAAACTACTGCAGCATAAATACTGGAGGCTGAGACAGGAGGGGTCAGGAGACACTGTGGCCCCATCCGAGGACACCCAGGACAGGGCCAAACAGGAAGGATATAACCCCACCCACTTTGCCAAAGCACAGCCCCCACACCACTAGAGGGATATCTTCAACCACCAACTTACCATCCTGAGACAAGGCTGAGTATAGCCCACAAAGATCTCCGCCATGGCACAACCCAAGGGGGGGCGCCAACCCAGACAGGATGACCACATCAGTGACTCAACCCACTCAGGCGACGCACCCCTTCCAGGGACGGCATGAGAGAGCCCCAGTAGGCCAGTGACTCAGCCCCTGTAATAGGGTTAGAGGCAGAGAATCCACCCCAAAAAGAGGTGGAAAGAGGGGAACCGGCCAGGCAGAGACAGCAAGGGCGGTTCGTTGCTCCAGAGCCTTTCCGTTCACCTTCCCACTCCTGGGCCAGACTACACTCAATCATATGACCCACTGAAGAGATGAGTCTTCAGTAAAGACTTAAAGGTTGAGACCGAGTTTGTGTCTCTGACATGGGTAGGCAGACCGTTCCATAAAAATGGAGCTCTATAGGAGAAAGGCCTGCCTCCAGCTGTTTGCTTAGAAATTCTAGGGACAATTTGGAGGCCTGCGTCTTGTGACTGTAGCGTACGTGTAGGTATGTACGGCAGGACCAAATCAGAGAGATAGGTAGGAGCTAGCCCATGTAATGCTTTGTAGGTTAGCAGTAAAACCTTGAAATCAGCCCTTGCTTTGACAGGAAGCCAGTGTAGAGAGGCTAGCACTGGAGTAATATGATCAAATTTTTTGGTTCTAGTCAGGATTCTAGCAGCCGTATTTAGCACTAACTGAAGTTTATTTAGTGCTTTATCCGGGTAGCCGGAAAGTAGAGCATTGCAGTAGTCTAACCTAGAAGTGACAAAAGCATGGATAAATTTTTCTGCATCATTTTTGGATAGAAAGTTTCTGATTTTTGCAATGTTACGTAGATGGAATGGTCTTGATATGATCTTCAAAAGAGAGATCAGGGTCCAGAGTAATGCCGAGGTCCTTCACAGTTTTATTTGAGACGACTGTACAACCATTAAGATTAATTGTCAGATTCAACAGAAGATCTCTTTGTTTCTTGGGACCTAGAACAAGCATCTCTGTTTTTTTAAAGTAGAAAGTGGAAAATGGAATAGACAACAGGTGGAAATTATAGGCAATTAGCAAGACACCCTCAATAAAGGAGTGGTTCTGCAGGTGGTGACCACTTCTCAGTTCCTATGCTTCCTGGCTGATGTTTTGGTCACTTTTGAATGCTGGCGGTGCTTTCACTCTAGTGGTAGCATGAGACGGAGTCTACAACCCACACAAGTGGCTCAGGTAGTGCAGCTCATCCAGGATAGCACATCAATGCGAGCTGTGGCAAGAAGGTTTGCTGTGTCTGTCAGCGTAGTGTCCAGAGCATGGAGGCGCTACCAGGAGACAGGCCAATACATCACGAGACGTGGAGGAGGCCGTAGGAGGGCAACAACCCAGCAGCAGGACCGCTACCTCCGCCTTTGTGCAAGGAGGAGCACTGCCAGAGCCCTGCAAAATGACCTCCAGCAGGCCACGAATGTGCATGTGTCTGCTCAAACGGTCAGAAACAGACTCCATGAGGGTGGTATGAGGGCCCAATGTCCACAGGTGGGGGTTGTGCTTACAGCCCAACACCGTGCAGGACGTTTGGCATTTGCCAGAGAACACCAAGATTGGCAAATTCGCCACTGGCGCCCTGTGCTCTTCACAGATGAAAGCAGGTTCACACTGAGCACGTGACAGACGTGACAGAGTCTGGAGACGCCGTGGAGAACGTTCTGCTGCCTGCAACATCCTCCAGCATGACCGGTTTGGCGGTGGGTCAGTCATGGTGTGGGGTGGCATTTCTTTGGGGGGCCGCACAGCCCTCCATGTGCTCGCCAGAGGTAGCCTGACTGCCATTAGGTACCGAGATGAGATCCTCAGACCCCTTGTGAGACCATATGCTGGTGCGGTTGGCCCTGGGTTTCTCCTAATGCAAGACAATGCTAGACCTCATGTGGCTGGAGTGTGTCAGCAGTTCCTGCAAGAGGAAGGCATTGATGCTATGGACTGGCCCGCCCGTTCCCCAGACCTGAATCCAATTGAGCACATCTGGGACATCATGTCTCGCTCCATCCACCAACGCCATGTTGCACCACAGACTGTCCAGGAGTTGGCAGATGCTTTAGTCCAGGTCTGGGAGGAGATCCCTCAGGAGACCATCCGCCACCTCATCAGGAGCATGCCCAGGCAGTGTAGGGAGGTCATACAGGCATGTGGAGGCCACACACACTACTGAGCCTCATTTTGACTTGTTTTAAGGACATTACATCAAAGTTGGATCAGCCTGTAGTGTGGTTTTCCACTTTAATTTTGAGTGTGACTCCAAATCGAGACCTCCATGGGTTGATAAATTTGATTTCCATTGATAATTTTTGTGTGATCCTATTGTCAGCACATTCAACTATGTAAAGAAAAAAGTATTTAATAAGAATATTTCATTCATTCAGATCTAGGATGTGTTATTTTAGTGTTCCCTTTATTTTTTTGAGCAGAGTATATTATATATATATTATATTTGCCAGCAGCATACAACCCTGCATCCCAAGCTAAGCTAAGCAGGGTAGGTCCTGGTCTGTCCCTGGATGGGAGACCAGATGCTGCTGGAAGTTGTGCTAGAGGGTCAGTAAGAGGCACTCTTTAACTCTGGTCTTAAAAATAAATCCCAATGCCCCAGGGCAGTGATTGCCCTGTGTAGGGTGCCGTCTTTCAGATGGCACGTTAAAAGGGTGTCATGACTCTCTGTGGTCATTAAAAAAAAACATAGCACTCATAAGAGTAGGGGTGTTAACCCTGGTGTCCTGGCTAAATTCCCAATCATCCCCAGCTTCCAATTGGCTCATTCACCCTCCCCCTCTCCTCTGCAACTGTTCCCCAGGTTGTTGCCGTAAATTATCATGTGTTGTCAGTCAATTTACACGGTAAAATAAGGTTTAAATAAATATTTAATGTGGCCTTGTGTGTGTGAAAAAAAATATCCACAGGCTCACCAATAAATTATGTAATTCGATACACCTTATTGCATGATCATTTTGTTTGTATACATGATCTCTCTCAATCCCTGATTAGAACTCCAAGCATATTGGAGGAAACTGGCACAGGATTATAAAATGAGAATTTCTGTTGGGTAAATAGTTAGTACTGTATGGAAATAAACTGAGCATTGAATTAACTTGCTCAAACATGATGACCCCGATGCTCTGCTGACAGCTTTGATGTAAACACATTTCAGAGGAGTTCTTGTTACCCTTCCTCACTGCAAAGATATTTCATTGTGACTGCAGGTCCTCTATTGCCTCTTTGAATTAGGATTACACTGATCCAAGCCTAAAAGGAAACTAGGAGCTAGTGGCAATAGCAGGAGCAGTGGGACTGGGGAGCAGAGTCAGTGTGAGAAAAGGGAGTGTGTGATGCTAGCGTTAGGTGCAAATAAACATGAACATCGTGCATCCTGAAGTTTTCCACCACCTTTTTTGGACCTGTCCCAAATAGTACTACCTTTCTAAGGTAACATAATCCTTTACTTGTCTAAAAAGGGCCCTTGAGGTGGAAAATGTCAGTAATGTTTTCTGCACATGTGCAGACTGAGGTAGAGGAGGAGGATGTTGGTATTCGTCCCCAGCATCCTGTGGTGTTTGGAGCTGGAAAGCTGCGGGAGCTCACTGAAGAGTCCCAGCCCTGACTTGTCAGAGAGAACCCCCCTTTCACAGCAGGGATGGGATGGGAAAATGGAGAGACAGGGGCAAACTGAGGCCAGGCAGAACACTGGAGAAGAAACCTGGTACCATCCTTTCAGGGTGAGAGGAAGGGGAGGGAACGTGATACACGGAGGATCGATTTTATGGAATGTTGTAAGCCTACTGTTGTACTTTAAATACAGTATTTTATTTATTTATTTTATTGAACCTTTATTTAACTAGGCAAGTCAGTTAAGAACAAATTTCTCTTTTACAATGACGGCCTACAACGACCAAACCCTCCCCTAACCCGGACGACGCTGGGCCAAGCGTCGCCCAACACTAGGTGACCATGACAAAACCAGGGCAGCTGGCCAGACCATTTCTCCAATCCACACCTTGTCTGAAGGTGTAGTACTGCTGCTCCCCTCTCCACCAAAACAAACTTTCACCTTTGCCAGTGACAAGGCTACCTCGTTCAGGTGCTGACATGCCCAGTAGCTCTGAGACTCTTAGCTCCTGTCTTAGCTTGGAGTACAGAGCCATAATGCACCGTTTGCGCCCCTGTTCACCATTTCGGCCAGATTGCATTCGGTTCAGCATTTGAACTTTGGAATTCAGTAACTCATGAGAGATATGGAAAGGCAAAGATTGAAACTGTGACAGGGATCATGAAAGAGAGAGTTACAGAGAGAGAGGGAGTAAGAGAAAATGAAAGGGGGGTATCAGCTGACACAAAATATGGGTTAGGTGCCAGCGTGACCTTCTCGTGCTGCAGATGTTATGCTCTTTGTAGCACATTCTTACCATCCAAGGGGGAGTCGACCAGTCTATAACACAGACGGGCTCTCCCTGTAGTGGGCTAAGTAATTTATAGTGTAACGTGTACAGGAGGGTCAGGCAGGGGAGAGTAGAGGGGGATTCCCTATCAGAACTAGCCTGGGTCTGCCCAGAACATTACTCGTGCTTCTCTGAGTAACAATAGACTGCAGTCCCACTGAACACCAGTGATTTGGATACAGTCATTAAGAAAGAATGAAGAATTGCCCCTGGTTGTTCATATCTTAAACCTTTAGGGTGTTGCTGCTCTGCTACATGGCATGCTAGCGTGAGGAAGCAGCCAAGCTGACTGTGAACTCACTGCTCCACATTGAGATTAACACCAAATGCTTTATGCGCTGTAGTTCCTCCGGTAAATTGAACATGGCTATTTTGAATGAACTGAGTATTGTGAGACATTTGTGATGACCGTTTCATAATCCATCCCACAGTACTACTGACTGCCACAAGATGGAGATGGTCACAGCATTGATTCAAGAGAGCTATCTGAAAGAAATAGCAGCATAGTCCCAAACAGGTTCAGGAATATGGTACCTCACTTTTTTAATCTGAGTTACTGTATGCATTACTCTATATGACAATAACTTACCATAAACTTACAATTGTAAGTTAATATCATATAGAAAGGACAATAATAATAGTCAATCACAGGAGAGTAGTCACATTTATTGTGTTTTAAATGATTTTACCGATGATGTTTCATGTTCAAAAACCACACCTTACTCATCAGCACAGAGAAGCAATATCAAGGAGCCCCTGCACCCAAGACAAATCTGTTGACCAGACTATGGTATGCATCATAACCGTGTTTAGACAGATACACATGGATTGTGATGTACATATCATATAACATTTCCCATTTCCTTTTCCTGGTCAGTGCAGCTCAACAGCTGATCTGTCTACCACTCTAACAAACCACCATGTTTGTGTGTCCCATTGGTCTGTCTATCCATCCATATATGTCATTTCTGGAAAGAGTAAAAGCTTGGTCTGAAACCCTAGCCTCTAGGCTGTTTTCCCCTTCATGAGTATCACCTTCCATGCGGTCTGTAAAGATAACGGCTAAAAGAAATTTGGGCGGGGGTGAGGAAGAGAAAAAAAGACACATATGTTATATGAATACCTACTGTACAGTCGTACATTCGTGGTCCCAATGTATGAGGAGCTAGAGAATGTAGGTCTCTAGCATCCCTCTCTCAACTGTGACAGCCTCTCCATGAATGCTGTCTGACCAAACCGGTACACGTGGCACGGACAAGGTCATATCCTCAGACGCATAATCTCCAGGAGGAAGAACCAATCCCCAAATCTGTGCATGTTTCATTTGCTCAGTGACCAGACGGAGGCTTAGAGGATCACTCCCTTTTAATACGTCTTTAGATACTGATGCACCTCTTGATTTAATCTTTCATTTTTCTTTTTCTACCAGAAAAGCCAAATCCCTCTCTGTTGTCGTTCCACACACGTGTGTGTGTGTGTGTGTTGTCTATAAGATACTTATATGTTTCTTTGGGGAATGGCTGCTGATTGTCAGCACTGCGGTTGAGAATTATGGGTAATGATTTTGTGTGAATCATTTAAATGTTTGCTGAAGGTTGTCTAACATTTACCATTTCATATAATCCTGCTCACTTCTCACATCTGTCTACATGGGTTTGTATACACTGAGTGTCAAAAACATTAGGCACATCTTCCTAATATTGAGTTGCACACCCTCCCTCCCCACCTTTGCCCTCAGAACAGCATCAATTGGTTGTCCTTTGGGTGGTGGACCATTCTCGATACATACAGGCAACTGTTGAGCGCGAAAAACCCAACAGCGTTGCAATTCTTAACACACTCAAACCATGGCACCTACTACCATACCCTGTTCAAAGGCATTTCAATCTTTTGTCTTGCCCATTTACCCTTTGAATAGCACAAATACACAATCCAATTTAACCTGTCTCCACCCATTCATCTACACTGATTGAAGGGGATTTACCAGGTGACATCAATAATGGATCATAGCTTTCACCTAGATTCACCTGGTCAGTCTATGTCATGGAAAGAGCAGGTGTTCCTAATGTTTTGTAAACTCAGTGTATACCGGTATGGCTCAGACCTGGGTTCAAATAAATGTGTTTGTATTTGAAATACTTATTTTCTGTGACCAAATCAACTACTTTTATTTATTTATTTATTTATTTTTCAAACACATTATAATATCCCTCAGAACAAACATACCCAAGTTTTAATGCATGGAGTATTTAAATATTTGTATTTGAAAAACAATCGTTTGTGTATTTCAGTATTTTCAAATACACACCAATACTTTCCAAGTGAATTTCCAAATACATTCCACTATTCAACTACTTGTATCTTCAAAGAAGATATATCAAAATAATTACTTTGAAATATCTTGAAATGAAAATAATTGAAATACCCTAAATAGTATTTGAACCCAGGTCTGGTATACTATACCATGATGATGGATATACAGTACTATACACTCTCAGAAAAAAAGGTACGGTTAGGGTACAGTATTGCTCCCTCGGGTACAAAAATATCAAAATACACAATGCACAGCACCTTCAAATATGACTTTAGATGGTACTGTTCAAATCAAAATCAAATCAAATGTTATTTGTCACATGCACGTGTTTAGCAGATGTTATTGCGAAATGCTTGTGTTTCTAGCTCCAACAGTGCAGTAATATCTGACAAGTAATATCAAACAATTTCACAACAATACACACAAATCTAAAGTAAAGGAATGGAATTAAGAATATATACATATTTGGATGAGCAATGTCAGAGCGGCCACCCATAGCAATGTTATTTTTGGCCACCCATGAGGGCCGTCGCTCGTTATCACAGCCACAAAGTCAGAATTATGGCTAAACCCGGCCTATTTCTACAATTTCTCTTCCTAAAATCGGATTTTAAACCTAACCCTAACTTTAACAACACTGCTAACCTTATGCCTAAACCCTAACCTTAAATTAAGACCAAAAAGCATTTAGGTTTTCCTCAATTTTTAACATATAACCAATTTCGACTTTGTGGCTGTGTTAACTAATGACAAACATCCATGAGTGGAAGTGTTGTACCAGTTTAAGTGGTCTATGGTTATGTTAATTAAAGTTTGAATTTGTGAAGTCTTTTTAAAGGCTTACATACTGTAAGAGCATGTGACAATAAAGAGCTGTAATTAAAATTAGAACCACCTTAGCACTACACTGAGTGACCTCGTCAAGATGAGCAGACATCTTAGTGTAATGGTTAAGGTGTTGGCTTGACAGTTGCTTGTCCCAGGTTCAAGTCCTGATTGGGGCTAGTCCCCTGAACTTGCTACATTGGTGTCAAAAGTGGATTAGGGGTGAACTGTGTACACGTGAGGGACTTGGTTTAGAGAAGAGATACATATTTGCCACTTAAAAGGAACAAATGGCTTTGTCAATGGGGCGGTACCTGAAAAAGGCAAATCTGTACACCACTATCTCATGTATACATGATCTCTCTCAAATACTGATTAGAACTCCAAGCATATTAGAGAAAAATGGCACAGGATTATAAAATGAGTCAGGATTTGAGCGTCTAACATGATACTTAAATTACTCCTAAAACACCTCAGTTATGTCTGTAGGGTAAATACCTGGTCTATACTGTTTATACAGCAAATGGACTGAGCATTCAGTAGACTTGCTGAAACATGACCTTGATGCTTTGCAGCCAGCTTTGATGTTAACATACATATTTCAGGGAAGTTCTTGTTACCCTTGCTCACTGGGAAGTGAGTATACAGCAGTATATTACTGTCAGTAGTGCTAATAGTACACAATACTAATAATATACAGTAGTGTGTGAGTGATCCAGGTATTTGGCTACTATCTTATTATGCATTATCTCTTTCAAACATTGATTAAAACTTTAAGCATAGCAGTATTGCTGTCCTGCTGAAAATGCCTCTGCAACCCAGTCTACTTGGATTGAAAGATTTTCTGATGTTGGCTGAAAGTGGATAATGTGATCTAATTCAGTAAGCTATTATCATGTATAGTCTGGTAATACATCAGAAGCGCATTCTTACATTTTTTTACGAGACAGTAATTTGCTGCGGTGCGACGACAGCGTACAGTAGCATTGATTTGGACTCACCACCATTAGAGAGGCATTCATTCATTCTGTGTGTGGGTGAGGATAAACATAGACCACGTTTCCAAACCGAAGTATTAAAGATGTTTGATCTCAGTAAATGTGGCTATTTCTTAACATGAGTGCGATGCCATATAACTCCAGTGACATATTCAGGACAAATAGAGCAAAAAAATTAATCAAAGGTCCTGTGTCCTTAGTGTCATTGTACCTGTATGACATCATCACATCTGCTTACCTTCATGTGTACCTATCCCATTGTCAGTCAAACATTATGATGATGGCCCTGTTTGTGTTTATGGTGTTTTGGCTCTAAATACAATGATGTACCCAAACTTTAACCCGGAGAGAAGACTTCACTCACAACGTTGAAATCCTGCCAAACATAGGAAGTCTTGGATGGGGATTGTGAGATTTTCCGGAACAGGGTTTATCCAAAACACTATAGAACTTTAGAGAGGGTACAGAAGACATGTCAGGGGATTTCTCTTATCAAAGGGAATCTGACAGGCATAGAAATTCACAGACATAATGGATGGTTTTTGGCGTTCAAGTTTCTCATTCATGAAAAGATGCAGACTTGACACCAAACAATACGAACGTTTTCTTAAACTTCATTGATGATGTCTGAGAGGAAATGGACTTCTTATCCCCCATGATGTGTGTGTGTGTGTACACGTGCATCCGTGCATGTTTGTGCGTGCATGGTAGGTTGGTCCTTATAGACTTGCATGGTGTGTATGTGTGTTGGTTTGTTTGTGTGAGGATGCACACTGTGAGTGGGGGTATGTTTGATGTTTGTGCAGGGGTGGAAGGGAAGGTGTGTTGAGCCTAAGGAACTGAACAGCCATTTGCTCGGCACTTTTGGACGGATGTGTATTGTCCTTCAAGGCCAAGCACACTTTAGAAAAGCTCTACCGTGCATCAAACAAACTGTATTGCGCAGTCAAACATTACTTTGTTGGTAACCGAGGGGCAATGTTAAGAAAAGCTGTGAAAAGGTAGTACTGTATTTCGGGCTGGTGGTTCAGTCAGGACATAGTTGTGCAATTTCTCACCATTTCTCACCATTTGATCTAACCTTCAATGTAATGTTGACCTAACAATTTGGTTGGTTTTACAGAAACTACCAATAAGATCACGATTGAGTCTCATGTGAGTCATAGAGGTAGTTTTGGCAGTGGGTTGAGAGGTAAGAGGGTAGTTGTCATAAGTGGTGGGAAAAAGTACTCAATTGTCATACTTGAGTAACAAGTACAGATACCTTTAACAGAAAATGACTCAAGTAAAGGTGAAAGTTACCCAATAAAATACTACTTGAGTAAAAGTCTAAAAGTATCTGGTTTTAAAAGTACAGTGGTAGAAAAAGTACTAAATTGTCATACTTGAGTAAAAATACAAAGCAAAAGTAAATGCTATACATCAAATTCCTTATATTAAGCAAACCAGAAGTCACTCTTTTTGTATAAAAAAAAAAAGGACAGAAAGGGGCACACTCCAAAATTCAGACATAATTCACAAACACAGTAGTTGTGTTTCGTGAGTCCGCCAGATCAGAGGCAGTAGGGATGACAAAGCTCTATATTGATAGGTGCCATAATTCTGTCCTGGTTGAGTATTCTAAATGTAATGAGTACTTTTGTGTGTCAGGGAAAATGTAAGGAGTAAAAAGTTTTTTAAAATTATTTAGGAATTTAGTGGAGTACAAGTAAAAGTTGTCAAACATATAAATAGTAAAGTACAAATACCCCAAAAAACTACTTAAGAAGTACTTAAAAGTATTTTTACTTAAGTACTTTACACCACTGGTTGTCATATGGTCAAAACAAAAGTGGAAAAATATTCTACAATTAAAGTAGGGTGGCCACCTTAAATTTGACATTTTTATGCAAAGTAATTAACAATTTCATGCATTAATGCCATGATTCTCAAATAGACTGACAAATATTTTTTGTTTTTAAATCAATAACTACATTCTAGAATTTCAATTGAAAAACACAATTTCCTGCTGAGTAAGATTCACAGTAATTGTGTACTGTGATGATGTTACCTGCCTCATGCTTTACAATATTTGTATATTTTGTTCAAGGCAAAAATGTATTGCTGTCAAATTTTACAGTTGAAATGTAATTTCTGACCACTTTAAAAATGCAATGAATTATACTTGTGAGCAAACATTTTGTAGGTGGCAGTAAATTGTCATCCAGGCTTTACACCTGTTCAAGCAATACACTCTAGTTGGCAGTATGCACCCTTTCAGTTTGTTTGCCAACTTATAGATGTAGTAGAAGAAAATTGACTACTTCAAAATGGAGATGACCTCAATGGCGCTGCCCATGTGGTCACAGACACTATAATGGGACATATATAAAGATGATATCTAAATCATTATCTATGTTACCACATACGTCTGGGAAATAGCTATTTGAACGGCCCTTCAACTGGTAATTACTAGTGGGAAACCAATCTATTATAATCTGTGTCAATCATAAACAAAAAGTACAGCTATCAGACTTGTAAACAAATTATAGTATTCAAAAACCATATTAATAGACAGCTTTTTTTTACATAATGTTTTGCTCCTCGCCCAAGCCTCTCCAGGTTCTCCTTTAACCAAATCCAGATAGCAGATGTTCTGAAAGAGCTGCAAAACCTGGACCCGTACAAATCAGCTGGGCTTGACAATCTGGACCCTCTATTTCTGAAACTATCTGCCACCATTGTCGCAACACCTATTACCAGCCTGTTCAACCTCTCTTTCATATCGTCTGAGATCCCCAAGGATTGGAAAGCTGCCGCAGTCATCCCCCTCTTCAAAGGGGGAGACACCCTGGACCCAAACTGTTACAGACCTATATCCATCCTGCCCTGCCTATCTAAGGTCTTCGAAAGCCAGGTCAACAAACAGGTCACTGACCATCTCGAATCCCACCGCACCTTCTCCGCTGTGCAATCTGGTTTCCGAGCCGGTCATGGGTGCACCTCAGCCACACTCAAGGTACTCAACGATATCATAACCGCCATCGATAAAAGACAGTACTGTGCAGCCGTCTTCATCGACCTTGCCAAGGCTTTCGACTCTGTCAATCACCATATTCTTATCGGCAGACTCAGGAGCCTCGGTTTTTCGGATGACTGCCTTGCCTGGTTCACCAATTACTTTGCAGACAGAGTTCAGTGCGTCAAATCGGAGGGCATGCTGTCTGGTCCTCTGGCAGTCTCTATGGGGGTGCCACAGGGTTCAATTCTCGGGCCGACTCTTTTCTCTGTGTATATCAATGATGTTGCTCTTGCTGCGGGCGATTCCCTGATCCACCTCTACGCAGACGACACCATTCTATATACCTTCGGCCCGTCTTTGGACACTGTGCTATCTAACCTCCAAACAAGCTTCAATGCCATACAACACTCCTTCCGTGGCCTCCAACTGCTCTTAAACGCTAGTAAATCCAAATTCATGCTTTTCAACCGGTCGCTGCCTGCACCCGCATGCCCGACTAGCATCACCACCCTGGATGGTTCTGACCTAGAATATGTGGACGTCTATAAGTACCTAGGTGTCTGGCTAGACTGCAAACTCTCCTTCCAGACTCATATCAAACATCTCCAATCGAAAATCAAATCAAGAGTCGGCTTTCTATTCCGCAACAAAGCCTCCTTCACTCACGCCGCCAAGCTTACCCTAGTAAAACTGACTATCCTACCGATCCTCGACTTCGGCGATGTCATCTACAAAATGGCTTCCAACACTCTACTCAGCAAACTGGATGCAGTCTATCACAGTGCCATCCGTTTCGTCACTAAAGCACCTTATACCACCCACCACTGCGACTTGTATGCTCTAGTCGGCTGGCCCTCGCTACATATTCATCGCCAGACCCACTGGCTCCAGGTCATCTACAAGTCCATGCTAGGTAAAGCTCCGCCTTATCTCAGCTCACTGGTCACGATGGCAACACCCATCCGTAGCACGCGCTCCAGCAGGTGTATCTCACTGATCATCCCTAAAGCCAACACCTCATTTGGCCGCCTTTCGTTCCAGTACTCTGCTGCCTGTGACTGGAACGAATTGCAAAAATCGCTGAAGTTGGAGACTTTTATCTCCCTCACCAACTTCAAACATCAGCTATCTGAGCGGCTAACCGATCGCTGCAGCTGTACATAGTCTATTGGTAAATAGCCCACCCTTTCTCACCTACCTCATCCCCATACTGTTTTTATTTATTTACTTTTCTGCTCTTTTGCACACCAATATCTCTACCTGTACATGACCATCTGATCATTCATCACTCCAGTGTTAATCTGCAAAATTGTAATTATTTGCCTACCTCCTCATGCCTTTTGCACACATGGTATATAGACTCCCCCTTTGGTTTCTACTGTGTTATTGACTTGTTAATTGTTTACTCCATGTGTAACTCTTTGTTGTCTGCTCACACTGCTATGCTTTATCTTGGCCAGGTCGCAGTTGCAAATGAGAACTTGTTCTCAACTAGCCTACCTGGTTAAATGGTTAAAGGTGAAAAAAAATGGAAAAAAAATAGGTCACCATGTGGCATTAGTTTCCAACTAGTAAATACCAGTTGGAGGGCCGTTTAAATAAAAATGTTCCACTCTTATGTCATAAACATAGAGTATGATAGAGACATCATCTTTATACATGTCCAATTATGGTATCTGTGAGAGCACAGGCACCGCCCTTGAGGTAATCTCAATTTTGAAGAAGTCCATTTTCTTCTTCTACTACTTCATTGAGTTAGCAAACAAACTGAAAGGGTGCATACTGCCATCTAGAGTGTGTTGTTTGAACAGGTATAAAGCCAAGGTTGGCGATTTACTGCCTCCTGCAGTTATGGAATGTTTGACCACAATTATAATTAATTGTCTGATCCCCCCTGATGACCCGAATGGGATAATGTGAACCTTCCTTCACCCATAGGAAGGCCCAAGTTGACTACTTTAAAATGGTGGAAGCCCTCACTGGCAATGACCATGCCAATACAGGTTTTAGCCATCTAGGGTCCTCTATCTAACTCTATGGTGGTAAATTCACATGTTGCAAATTACCACATTTGCTTCAAAATTGTAATAAAATAAATAATACACTGCATGCATTTACTCATGCCTTTAGTAATATGTCACAATTATAACCAATTTAATTTAAGTTATATTTGCGTGTGCCATTATGGACAAGAAAAGGGTGTCACATGCTGCTGTTAGTGTCGGTGGAGCTTCCCCTTACGGGACTCCCAGAGATCCTTCACTCCACCTCCATCTAGTCTCAGATCCATTTCTTATGGGGCCAGTCCCTCTGGGCTCTTCTTTATCCCATGTTAATCAGCTTTACCGCTCAGGCTCCCCTGCCCGCAGTGTGCCAAACCCACATAGATCTAAACACCTGCTAAAACATGATTTACCCACATCAGTCTTCCCCCTATATTTCAAAGAATTACTGCACACACACATTTCATCTGCACATTTTGTGTTCCATATTTCATTGTAGGACACAGTAGTTTTTGTTGTAATAAATGTGTATGACTGTATTTTCTAACCAAATGGCCCTTCATACATAAAATGTTTGCTCAGCCAAAACAAAGACATTGTGAAGACTCTTGGAAATGTGATTTCATGCAGTGTAGCTTGTGTGGCTTATGGTGTACCCACCAGCTGAGATAGGCCGTTCAAAGCTGTGTATAGAAGCCCATTACAGAGTTTCTTCATTTCCTTCTCTGTTGGTAACATCCCATTATGTATCTCATTCACTTTGGAATTGAGAACATGTGAACTACCTCAGGTATACTGGGATCTCCCATTGACTTTGGCTGATGGGATTGAAGACACAAGCTCCAACTGCAGTTTGGATAGTTACAAGTGCTTTTTAAAATGTATACTCCTAAAAGTATGTACCTTGCCTGTTCACAGGGGATTCCTTGTAATGTTATTTATATTTTTATAAGGAGTAATTTCATTACTTAGCTGTCAATATTCAAAAAGCTCTCTATTGACATATTACATTAATATCATTATATTGGCGTACTGTACAAATCCCTCAAAGCATAACCCCATTGCTTCATTTCTGACAGAATTCCTAGATATTACAAACACAACTTAATGCGTGTCCTGAGCATGTAAATAATTACCATGAGTGAAATGATGTCACGTCTACAATTTGGTGTGCATAATATGAATTGTCTCCAGAGAGAGGGGAGTGCTCAGTTCAGCTGACACATCCAAACAGAGTAGCTACTCATTCTCACCAAACAGGGCGGAAAATCGGAGACAAGAGCCTTTCCCTGGACTTCCTGTGCTTGACCAGTGCGACACTGACAATGGCAAAATGCCTCCTCTCTGCCTTGGAATCCTTTCAAAGTGCCCTCACTGACCAGCAAAACAATCCCTATTGTAACAGATCATTGGGAAACAAATGTCATTTCTTTGACATGTGTAATTACTCATGCTAGAGGGAGGGCGTGATGAGGTAATTACCATTTTTTATCGTGCCGACATGTAGGTCCTCAGGCAGGCCGGGGACAGTACTCCTAATGAAGATAGCTCTGTGGGTTCACAACCCCCAGCAGCCCTCAGCCCCACAGGCTCAGAGTAGAGTAGGCAACTGAAACAGGGAAAGCGAGAGATAGGGAAGAGTGTGTGTGTGTGTGTGTGTGTGTGTGTGTGTGTGTGTGTGTGTGTGTGTGTGTGTGTGTGTGTGTGTGTGTGTGTGTGTGTGTGTGTGTGTGTGTGCGTGTGTGCGTGTGTGCGTGTGTGTGTGGTTGTGTGTGCACGTGTGCGCGTGCGTGTGTGTGGAGAGAGACAGCACAGACAGAGGAGCAATGTGAGGGAATGAGCTTACATAATTCACTGTCTCTTCAAGTCTGTCTTAATAAAACTGAAAGGCTTTCCCTAGAATATTACGTTCCTGACGGTTCACCATTTATCATGTTGTGACTCAGGGCAGATAATGTATTAATGTTTATAGCAAATTAGTTTTTCTTAACCAGTTTTTCAATAATGGATAATTACATAATATCAGAAACCAGTATTGTGTTTACTGACTGAGGTTAAATCTATTTGCTATAGGATTTGTGGAACTAAATTTGACAGAGAAAATGTTCTGCTGGGTCAACATTTAATGGACCAGTTGCGTTGTGTTCATACAGTATATTCATTTGATTCATTACACCAACACATGAAAAACACAAGTTGTTGTTTTCTTTGGTTGTGAATTGGCTGCTGTACATCTCAATGAAACAAGGGCTCGGCACTCTAATATCAGGGTCAAATGTCTTTGGCAAGTAGAAACTAATGAAAATGTCTTCCCAAAACACATAAAACCAATACTTTTCAACTGTTTTCTCCAAAAATAATTTAGAGCGCGCCTTCCAGAAAATGAATTCTTGATTAGTACTAATGTGGTTTTGTTCAACGACGTTACTGAGATGGAGATTGAATTACTGCAGTTGAATGTCAACATAACGAGATAGACGCCTCAAACTTTATGATGCTTTTGGTCATGCAGTGGTCCTGTTTTAACAGAGGACAAATTGTCTGCGGAATTTAATTGATGACTCGTCTATTTACTTAAATATGGTTTTGCTGCTATTTTTTTAATCTGATTTATATGTGAAAATGTCTGTGGAGAAATGAGACGTGACTTGGTTGGACTTTTGAGGGGAGACATTTTTTTCCGACGCTTTCTTTGTATAAATGGACAGCATACTCAGATGTTTGCGAAACCCATAACATTACTAATGAAGGTGGTATCAGTCTTAAAAATAGGGTTTGACCTGGTTATTGATAACCTCTTTCTACTAGGCCAGATCACTACCCTCTGTACTAGTGAAATAGTATGAATGATACATTGTATGATACCTGTAAGCTTTATGACAAGTCAAACACACCATCCCTCTGGCACACAACTTAAACAAACTCTCTAGCTAATGACACAAATAATTATACAACACAGGAGAAAGCCAAAGCTATCTCAATGGGTATCTCTTTCCATTTCGATCTGTTTGACTCATTATCCCTTCAGCCCTGAAGGACTCACGCCCAAAAGACGTTAAGGGTGCAGAATAAACAGCCATTGTGTATAAAGTATTATGAGTGTGAGTGTGCACGTACGTGCGCATGCATGTGGGGTGTATTAGGTGGCAGAGAAGGGTAGACGCAGTCAGAGGTGTCATTATTGGCCCATGTGACCTAAGTGTCAGCAGTGCTCGTATGGCATTGGCTTTACGAGACAGGTGAGTGTGTCCCACTGTTGCAGGCCCTGAATAAGCCTTTGGGAAGTCTGTAGCGTGGATGACGTGCACAAGGCTTTGCTTTTCACTAACATAGTTTAACTTAACAAGCTCACTGCCCTGAAATGCCTTGATTATACTCAGTATTTGTTACTTCTGGGATTATCAGTCCATCAAACCCCCTGCAATTACAGCTGATCCACCTATTCATTCTGTAATTAAAGGATAACTACAAAATAGATGACTAAATCAGACCTATACTTTGGAAATGGAGTTTCTGCTCTTCTTTCTAGGAACAATAGGGACAATAACATGTTACCACTGATATAGTATTTTATCTAACGAGCAGTACAGACCTGCCTCTGGGTTTTCAAGTAAAGAACATAGAATGCATCTACAGTATGTATTGCGCTAAGGGGGACATCATGCAGTCTTCTGGCATGCTCTTGGGGGTGGTAAATGAAGAGCCGCTGTTTCCAATCAGAAATAAATGACTTTTTATTGTTTAGAAAGTCCCAGTGCATGTGTGCAGGTGCCCAGTCTGGGTTGTTATATTATGAAACTGGATCTCAGCAGAAGGCCGAACCTAAACCCCGCCAGGCCCTAACCAATCAACACACAACGCAGAACTATGCCTCCTGTGGGCTTTGGGGTCAAAGCACTTCATTCTGCAAACCTGTTGAACTTGGAAGGGATTCCTAGTCATTCCACAGTGGAGGAGCTGGCCGGGATGCACACAGATCCCGTCTTATTTTCACAAACCTACATTTCAAGCGCAGAGACGGGAGTTTCGAATCCACTTCAATTCAATAATAGACATTTTTTATTATATTTCTTATTTTACTATTACTAGTTAAGGTGACATAATATTACTCTCAGCTCATGTAAAAACCTGTAATTGTGAGTTAAATAGTTTTGCATTTAAATAAACTGCTTCCTTCCAAGGTCATAAGTCCAAACGTGCATCAAAAAGCACTAGGTGGAATGGCTCCAGTTGAGCTCTGTCATTTAACTCAGCTATCTAACCTCCCGTCTAAACTATCAACCTACAAGGGAGATAGACTTTCACCTTCCTTGCACTAGCTCTTTCAGGGCATCCAAATACACGTATAATTGCCTCCGAGTGCTGATAAGATTTGAAATGCCATCCATGATCATACTCTGAAGGGCTGCATGTTGCTGTAATATCCTGTCTCCATTGTATAGATTGAGTGTGTGACAGGGCATTGTGCCACTCCTCAGGTCACTTCATCAATGAGGCCCTGCTCCTTTTCTCTGCCTCATTCCTTCTTTTCTTGTCTTCAGGATAGTCACTGTGCTTCTTTTAAAGGGATACTGCAAGATTCTGGCAAATAAGTCTACGTTAGCATACCTGTAGAGTTGGCTCACAAAATGACCTCTAACTTCCTTCATACTGCACGCAGATACATAACATGGTTCATCTGACTCTGGGTAAGTAGAATAAATGTTTAATTCGGCATGAAAGTGACACGTTGTTTTCGAGGAAGTAGTCTTGTAGTTCTGGAACTTTGGTAGGCTTTTTGAATGGTATTCAACGGACAAAAACATGGTCTTCAGCTCAAAAACTTCATAAAAGGTATCTGGCAGAAGTAAATTAATCCACAAACACAAATATATTTGTATAATTATCTTAAATTAACACATGTTAATGAATTTAATGATTGTCAAGCCCATTCAAAAGATTAGGGGACAGGACCCGGAAGTATGACATAGTACGACGTCACTTCCACATCGCACTGCCAGAATCTCTCAGTATCCCTTTGAACAAATGTTTGATGCAGGGACATACACACAGGGCCCTGGACATAAGCGACATAGGTGGTCATCTAGGGCCCCCGCCCCCTAGGGGGCCCCTGACCCCTCCATTAACCTGTTGAGGGTTATAATAGTAGAATACACAAATTTGGCTGTGCATCAGCAGTTTTCCTCTGACAGTCACTCAACTAGCCTATGTCAGCAAAAAAATATTAACGTGGTAAATTAGTCAACCCAGCTATCAAATTACAGACCAGGCACATGCCCAGGCTTTCATACCTCCAGCGGGCCCCCATTGATTTTGTTAGTCACTCTCACTGAGATATATTAACATGGCATAAGTCATGGCAAAATTTGTAGAGTTTCAGCAAATTTGCTGTAAAACAGTATATTTTCTCCCCAAAAGGCTGGGGCCAGCCCTGCACACACACACACACACACACACACACACACACACACACACACACACACACACACACACACACACACACACACACACACACACACACACACACACACACACACACACACACACACACACACACACACACACAGCTAACCTTGTGGGGACACACAATTTAGTCCAATTCAAAATCCTATTTTCCCTAACCCCTAACCCGTACTCTTACCCTAACCCTAATCTTAACCCAAAAACCTAACCTTAACCCTAAACCTAACCCTAGCTGCTAACCCTTAACGTAATTATAATCCTAACACTAATTCTAATCTTAACCCTAAACCCCCCAGAAATAGCATTTGACCTCATGGGGACTAACAAAATGTCTCCAGTTGGTCAAATTTTTGTTTGTTTGTGGGGACTGCTGGTATAGTTAAACACGTCCACACACACACACACACACACACACACACACACACACACACACACACACACACACACACACACACACACACACACACACACACACACACACACACACACACACACACACACACACACACACACACATATATATCTTAGTACGATCCAAAATGAGAAAAGCAAGAAAATCAACAATACAATAATCCAGTGTGGTGCCCTCTTTGAGATGGGGTCAGGAGCTTGTCTCCCTCTATTGTATGGCCCTGGAGCCCAAAGACAAGGTCGGCTTTCCAGGCACTGACCCCAGACAATAGGCACCAGGAGTGGTGAGCGCTGACAAACAGCATGAGGGCCCCCAAGTTTATATTGGTGATCAAGGGAAGCGAGGGAAGAGCGGGAGGGGGCAGGAATGGAGATGAGGTCAATGAACTTCACACCTCATAGCTGGACTTTGATACTGACCATCAAAAGATCTTCAGAAGCCACTGAAAAATGTAATTGTCCTCATGTACCCTCTCCCTTCAGTAAAGTTGTCCGAATATCTTGACTTAAATCTGCGATCTTATAAAACACTATATGTTTCAATGTTCAGTCTTCAATATCTTCAGCAAGACTTAATTTAACATAAAGGATGACATCCCTGTTCCCAAATATCACTTGTGTTTTCAACCCCCTTCTATTTTGTGGTGCGTTTTACAAACAAGCAATACATATTTATAAATACATCAAAAGCAACCATTATACCCTCAGTCAGGGAAAGCCACACATTGGGAATTAACGTCTCCAAAATCAGGGATGAGATGACCTCTTGGAAAGAGAGGCTAAAAATACAACATGCCAACATGTCTTCCAATTTGCTGCCTGCTTGCACTGGAAGGTTGTGTTTTTCCTCTCCTGGTTTATTTTTACAGGAGATGTTTACCCAGGAACTTTGAGTGAGCTGTAATTTGGGCCGTCCAGAATGGCTTTGGGGAGAGAGAGGAGGCTGTGGCCTCTGACCGCTAGGCTCCTGCTGTCCTGCTGATAGCATGTGCTGTGCAGTGGGTGCCTCAGTGTCCAGGACTCAATCTCCAGAAGGTCCTGAGCTCAGTAACATCCCCCGGGCCCTGCCCTAGGCAGCAAGTGTTGTGGGCTGGGCCTCGTGGCCCAGCAGGCCATGCCATGTGGCACAGATGGCTCCCTCATGGGTGAGAGCTGCATGTTGGCACGTCGTTGCGGAGCATGGCCTAGTCTGGATCTCACAGCCCTCATTATTCAATTTGCTCTGAAGTGACTCACTCAGGGAAACTTCCTCTAACCTCTCTCTCTCTCTCTCTCTCTCTCTCTCGTCTCTCTTTCTCTCTCTCTCTGTCTCCTCTCTCTTTCTCTCGGTCCCTTCTCTCTCTCTCTCTCTATGTCCCTTCTTTCTCTCTCTCTGTCTCTGTCTCTCTCTCGCTCTGTGTGTGTGTGTGTGTTTTGAGGTATTTATGTTTCTGTCTCCAGATTGTCTTCAAGGTTAAAACATGATCATGATCCAGACATGCATTAACCAACACTAACGTTCCATTTGGGTAAAAGATACACTAGAACAATCTGGGAATGACATCACCATTAATGTAACTTCCATTTAATTTGATCTAAGTACCACATGTTTAAACTGTCAATTAGACTGGGATGAATGTAGTGTAAGCTGATGGTGGTCAAAGGTTTACTGATGCACTGACAAGGTTTTCCAGCATGCACTACTTGATACCTGTTGTCTGTCTACTTTGGATAAATATTTCATTTTATCTGCTAGCATAGTTTGGAAGGATTAAAAAATGGTTGCCTTAATATGCTCGATCCTTCTGCTAGATGTAACTGCAAATGTACAGCAACATACAATATTAATGTGAAGTTGTATAATATATTATTATTTCTGTTAGACTATTCTGAATCCAGCCAAAACATTCCTGAATATCTCGAAGTACAGAATCATGTTTCAATATGGAAGTTCTAACAGTAGAGGTGTAACGGTTGTCATATGAAGGAGAAGAGGAGGATCAAGGTGCAGCGTGATATGTGTCCATATTTATTAAATGAACATGGAAATAACAAAACTAACAAAGCGAACGACCGAAAACAGTTCTGGCTGGTGCAGACACACAACAGAAAACAGAAAATAATCACCCACAAAACACATTGGAAAACAGGCTACCTAAATATGGTTCTCAATCAGGGACAACGATAAACAGCTGCCTTTGATTGAGAACCATACCAGGCCAAACACAGAAATCCCAAAAGAAAAAAGGAACATAGACAACCCACCCAACTCACGCCCTGACCATACCAAAACAAAGACATAATAAAATAACTAAGGTCAGAATGTGACAGTCCCCCCCCCCCAAAGGTGTGGACTCCGGCCACAAAAACCTAAACCTATAGGGGAGGGTCTGGGTGGGTGTCTGGAGACGGGAGATTCCGGCAGCACCGGACGGACGGGAGATTCCGGCAGCACCGGACAGGCGGGAGACTCCAGCAGCTCCGGAGAGAAGGGCGATTCTGGCAGCTCCTGGCTGACGGACGGCTCTGGAAGCTTCTGCCTGACTGACGACTCTGGCAGCTCCTGGCTGACTGTCGGCTCTGGCAGCTCCTGGCTGACTGGCGGCTCTGGCAGCTCCTGGCTGATTGGCGGCTCTGGCAGCTCCTGGCTGACGGGCGACTCTGGCAGCTCAGGACAGACGGGTGACTCTGGCAGCTCAGGACAGACGGGCGACTCTGGCAGCTCAGGACAGACGGGCGACTCTGGCAGCTCAGGACAGACGGGAGACTCTGGCAGCTCAGGACAGACGGGAGACTCTGGCAGCTCAGGACAGACGGGAGACTCTGGCAGCTCAGGACAGACGGGAGACTCTGGCAGCTCAGGACAGACGGGAGACTCTGGCAGCTCAGGACAGACGGGAGACTCTGGCAGCTCAGGGCAGACGGGAGACTATGGCAGCTCAGGACAGATGGGAGACTCTGGCAGCTCAGGACAGATGGGAGACTCTGGCAGCGCTGGGCAGGAGGAAGGCTCTGGCAGTGCTGGACAGGCGGGAGCACCTGTAGGGAGGAGACGGAGAGACAGCCTGGTGTGGGGGGCTGCCACCGGAGGGCTGGTGCATAGAGGTGGCACCGGATAGACCGGACCGTGAATGCTCCCCGTAGCCAGGTCAGTGTGGCGAGGTGGAATAGCCCGCACTGGCGAACCGGGGACACCATGCGTAGGGCTGGTGCCATGTACCCCGGCCCGAAGAGACGCACTGGAGACCTGAGCCGGCTTCATGGCACCTGGCTCGATGCCCGACCTAGCCCGGCCGATACGAGGTGCTGCTATGTACCGCACCGTGCTATGCCTGCGCACCGGGGACACCGTGTGCCTCACGGCATAACATGGTGCCTGCCCGGTCCCTCTCTCTCCACGGTAAGCACGGGGAGTTGGCGCAGGTCTCCTACCTGACTTCACCACACTTCCCGTGTGCCCCCAATACATTTTTGGGGCTGCCTCTCGGGCTTCCAGCTGCGCTGCCGTGCTGCCTCCTCATACCGCCGCCTCTCAGCTTTCGCTGCCTCCAGCTCTGCCTTGGGGCGCGATATTCCCCAGCCTGTGCGCAGGGTCCTTTGTAGTCCAGGATCTCCTCCCATGTCCAGGAGTCCTGAGATCGCTGCTGCTGCTGCTGCCCGTTACCACGCTGCTTGGTCCTTTGGTGGTGGGTGATTCTGTAACGGTCGTCGCATGAAGGAGAAGAGGAGGATCAAGGTGCAGCGTGATATGTGTCCATATTTATTAAATGAACATGGAAATAATAAACTAACAAAGAGAACGACCGAAAACAGTTCTGGCTGGTGCAGACACACAAGAAAATACGAAAATAATCACCCACTAAACACAATAGAAAACAGGCTACCTAAATATGGTTCTCAATCAGGGACAATGATAAACAGCTGCCTCTGATTGAGAACCATACCAGGCCAAACAAAGAAATCGCAAAACATAGAAAAAGGAACATTGACAACCCACCCAACTCACTCCCTGACCATACTAAAACAAAGACATAATAAAAGAACTAAGGTCAGAACGTGACAGGAGGCTCCTCAGAGGAGGAAGGGGAGGACTATACTCCTCAGTGATTTTTTAAATTTAAATGTAAAACATTAAATAAGTTGTCCTTTTGAGATAAAACTAGAAAAAATATTCACGTCGCCATATCATTTATTAAAACACACTGTCTTGCAATGAAGGTCTACAGTAGCCTCAACAGCACTCTGTAGGGTAGCACCATTGTGTAGCTGGAGGACAGCTAGCTTCCGTTCCTCCTCTGGGTACATTGACTTACACAGTAATTATGACAACTTCCGGAGGACATCCTCTTGCAGCAGAAACTGACATGTTGTAAAGTCAAAGGATCAGAAAATGAATCTAGTACTGAAAGCATAAGCTTCAGCTAGCACTGCAGTGCAGTGCATAAAATGTGGTGAGTTGTTGACTCAAAGAGAGAGAGAAAGACAATAGTTGAACAGTTTTGAACAAATTAATTTCTTCAAAAATGAAGGAGAAGCAAGAGAGAGATTTCATTATTTATTTTTCAGTTTCAATTTCACTTACTTAGCTAGCAAATGCAGCTAGCTAGTTTAGCCTACTCAAACACCCTGCTCAAACAGAGGGTTGCTATGTTAGCTTGCTATGTTAGCTTGCTGGATTTGACTATCCAACACAACAACACTGGAACTCTTCCAAGTCAAGGCTTTTGGTTTTACTAATTTAACTGTGTAACTGCTAACTGACCATACAGTACACTGTAAAGTTACTGCATGATTGAAAGTTACTGCATGATTACTGTAAAGTTACTGCATGATTGAAGCAGGTTTACTAATGAGTTAGTTCTGTTAGATGTGTTGACTATGACGTTACTTTAGCTAATATAGCTAACGATGTAGGCTGTGTGTGGCAGTTATGATATGGTTTGGCTTGTAAAGATTTTTTCGCCTGGTCACATACAGCTGATGTGTTGTGCATTGAAGTCCACAAACGAAGGGAAAAGTTGAGAGGAGGAGAGTGCATACAGTAGATGCAAGAAGGTATACAATGTGGCTGCTATGAATGTGAACTGTGTTTACGTGTGACAAGGGGTGTATACATTCTGCCAATTCTGTTGAAAAACGTTTCTTAAACGGAAGCAAATGGAACGAAATGGGGCTAAACATACCTGATTTTGTCCAATAGACACTCTCGTTTGCAACTGTTGGACTAATGATTACACCCTAGATCAGCAAGATGCAGGCAAGAGTGTGCAAGGCGGTATTGAATGTGTCGCTGTCTTTCCATGTGTCACTGTCTGTCACCTCAGCATTTTCTCTCGACCTGTGTGCACTTACTGCATGTTGTAATCTTTCATTTATAGGCTAGGTTGTAGCAACCTCATTATGGGTATAGGGAACATTCAAGAATCATGTAGTAGCCTAAACCTATCAATGTTAAATTGACCTGGGTGAATGGAATATGAATGACAGTCATCCAAAATGCTGTAATAGAAATAAGACCATGCTCATGAAAAAAACTTTGTCCTCCCTCATCTTAAACGGCATTGACCGCCACTGAGTTCTAAGTAATGTATGGGGAAGATAAACTCTATTCATGCTCTTCAGTATTCATCACATGAGATTAAAAACTATCATGCAATTCATATTTTGTCCTGATATAGATGAATGATGGCAGCGTTATGCTCCACAGGGAGTGAAGAGGAGGAAAGCTTGAGTAAATACACATTTTCTTTGTTGCAGCCTTTTTGAAGATCTGAGTCTCATTTGCACAAATGAGTGACAGCTGGTCCCCAAAACAATGCTTCTCTTATCCTCCTACAATCCATAAATCCAAACTAATTTAGGTAATCCCTGACAAATATTCTCTTTGGATCTGATAATATTCATCAAACCTTCCCTGCTGATTTCAACTTCTGATGAATTTCCCACGCCCATGTGGCTTCATGTGCAATGGTACATACAACATAGAGAGACAGACACAAAGGTATTTAGAAAGTGAAGTATTTTTTTATTGTGCCTGTCATAATACTGGCTAATATATCTGTGACTAGCTCCGACTCAGAGATAGACTTTAAGACTTTCACATGGCAGGTCAAAAAGCCTTTCGCTTTGTGTGGAGTACTGCACTGTAATGTTTTGTAATCTGGATTTCCACAGTGTCCACTTAGGTTGATGGTCTCAGAAGGGGCTGTAAAATGTAGTGATCTAGTGCAGGGAGGCGCGGCATTATTCTCAGTAAAACACTGATATACTCTTGGGAATATTTCTCAAACGGCTGGCTGGATGGGTTGAGAGGAGAGGAGTATACACCAATCGTCTACCATGCCCTCCTCCCCTTCACCCCCAAACCAACGTCTCCACTTACATGCCACAAAAGTCTCGCCACACTGATTTTCTTCATAGATAGAGTTTAAAAAAAATAACACAACAGAACAAAGTAAACTTTAGATGGCTTTAAATTTAGATTTAGATGGCTAAAGCATCATTTATGGTATTACAAATATAGCAGTGTATTGTGATCTGGCACTCAAGGGTGATTGTGTGCAGTCCTGTTGACAGTGAGGGATAGGAAGCTCTCAGTGAGGGATAGGAAGCTCTCCCTTTGCTTTTGCTCATCATTCGAACATGCAATCTCTTCCCATCTCTGAGTCCATCTATGGAGGCCAAGGACCATACATCTGGTGTGATGCAATAATGCATTAACTGTTTAAGTAAATTCCCGCTAAAGCTGTACTCGTGTAGGATAAATTATCAGCCATTTGTTTTTTCACACATTTGAACAGAACATGATTCTTTTAACTGAGAACTGTTTAGAGCTTTCAGTTTTAAAATGTACAGCAAGGACTACATTTAGGTAAATCTTCTCATGTCTGGAGAACAAGGAGCCATGCAGTGGCAGGTTGAGTTATGCTCGGAGAGCTAGTTATGCCAAATGCTTCTGTTGTGTAATTGAGGAAACTACCGAACTCGTTAAAAAGGGGCAGATCAAAGCAAACACTTCTCTTTAAAGTATAGGGTTTACTAAAGTTAGAATGGAATAAAGCTGACCAAGAGTTTTTGTTTTCCCAGACCTTAGCATCCTTATGCCCGTCTGCCACCTGTCACCTGATGCCTCCATGTCTTTGTCTCGTCTAACCTATTAAGCTAGTATCTCAGGCCGCCAGGGCGCCGTGTGACAGCAACAAACACACTCTGTCATTCTGCTGTGCCCCCCCCCCCCCCCAATGAGGCAATGCTTCTCCATTCACAAATAAAAAAAGGTGCTCAACCAAAAAAAACTGGGTCAGAAACTTCCACTGTGGGATGGGTAATTGGAGCTGCTCGCATAACCATGTGCCTGCCAACTTCCTTTAAAAAAAAAGCTCTTATTGAATGGCTAACTGTAGTTAACACTGGTGGCCCTGGTAATGACAGTGGCTGGCTTAATGTCTTCTCCTATCTGGTGCGACCTCAATGGGACGAGTCCTCTCATGTTTTCACATTGCATTGCACATGAATGAAAGTTAAACATTTATTCATGGACTATGGTGTGTTTAAAGGGGTTCTTATACAGGTCACTCTTACAACAGTAGTGGTACTGTAAGATCTTCCTCACATTGTTCCGTTATTATTGTTCATGTGTGGGGTGATGTCATTATCAAACCCTATTCATACAGGTTGCTCTAATGGTGGAGACTAAGGTGTCCCTTCAAGACTGCTCTTGTCACCTCAGCACGCTCTCTTCTGTATTCCTTCCACTGCTATAGCCTTTAGCTCAGGAACCAAATACAGACGCAATATCCTCACCCGTGCCCATTCTCTGTCAAGACAGTGTGATAGAGAGAGCACAGTGCAACAGCCAACTCATTTCCACTCAGACATTGAAATGATTTCCTCCTGCAAAATAGTGGCCTATTCAGATTTGGTCTGAATAGGCCACACAATCTGAGGGCCAACTAGAGCTGATATGAGTGACATTTTCTGACCTTCTCTCCTGGAAGAAGAAAGCCATATTGTCAGTATTGTCCTGGATAGTGCTCACACTGAGCTATGAGGTAAGGTTCTGTCTCTCTTGAAGAAAGAGGAGTGTGAATTAAGCAGAGTTCTTCCAAGCATCTTTCAGTGTGTGTGTGTGTGTGTGTTTGTGCCTGTGTGTGTGTATGTTAGTTAAAGGCCAGAGGAAAGGGAACAGAGAGGCAGGGGTGTATTCAGAGCAGTGAAAGGCCCACCAGCAGGAGATCACAGTGGGCACCCTTACGACCCGCTGGGACTCAGACCCGGGCCTGTCAATAGGGTGCTCAGCCTCATGACAATCCTCTCTCAGACTGGCTCCTCATTCAGCTAAACCTCATTCAAACTGACACAGCCAACACTCTTCATTTTTCCCTCTACCCTTTCTCTCTCTCCTCCATTCTTCTGATGCATCTCTTTGTCAACATGAAATCCTCAATGGTGAAACTGCCATGTCCGTTTGCGATATTACAACAACAAAGAAGTTACTGCAAACAACCAACACTGTTTTTTTTCCCCCTCTGACATCTTTGCATGAGTGAAGGAACAGTAGAATATGCGCTGACATGTTTTTAAACCGGGTTGCGCAGCGCTCTCTGACGCTCCTCACATCCACTTTGTCAGCAAAACAAAACAAATAACAGCGGTGGGGCAGACAGTGGCGGTGTTTCCCACTACTGTGGATTCCATCTTTAAACTTTCTCACCCTTGTTTCCATGTGTCTCTTTTGCCATTCAACATTATTATACTAATTGAGTTGTGCACATACTGGCTTACCCAAAGATAATTAAGGTTTAATTACTCTACAAATTATTTTTGTCGTAGAGAAGCAAAAAGAGAGAATGTTTCTCACACAAGAAAACTGGTACTCACATTTAATCTGCCCAAATGTTCACCATTGCGATGTGTGAGGTGTTAGGCAGATTGATACATACCGTGCCTTCGGAAAGTATTCAGACCCCTTCACTTTTTCCAAATGTTGTTACGTTACATCCTTATTCTAAAATGGATGCAATTAATAAAAATAAAAAATCCTTAGCAATCTATACACAATTTCCCATAATGAGAAAGCGAAAACAGGTTTTTCCATTTTTTTGCAAATGTATTAAAATAAATAAACAGAAATACCTTATTTACATAAGTATTCAGACTCTTTGCTATGAGACTCGGAATTGAGCTCAGGTGCATCCTGTTTCCATTGATCATCCTTGAGATGTTTCTACAAATTGATTGGAGTCCACCTGTGGTAAATTCAATTGATTGGACATGATTTTAAAAATGCACACACCTGTCTATATAATGTCCCACAGTTGACAGTGCATGTCAGAGCAAAAAACAATCCATGTAGTCGAAGGAATTGTCCGTAGAGCTCCGAGACAGGATTGTGTCGACGCACTGATCTGGAGAAGGGTAACAAAAAATATCTGCAGCATTGAAGGTCCCCAAGAACACAGTGGCCTCCATCATTCTTAAATGGAAGAAGTTTGGAATCACCAAGCTGGCCGCCTGGCCAAACTGAGGAATCGGGGGAGAAGGGGCTTGGTCAGGGAGGTAACCAAGAACACAATGGTCACTCTGACAGAACTATAGAGTTCCTCTGGGGAGATGGGAGGACCTTCCAGAAAGACAACCATTTCTGCAGCACTCCACCAATCAGGCCTTTATGGTAGAGTGGCCAGTCGGAAAACACTCCTGAGTAAAAGGCACATGACTGCCCACTTGGAGTTTGCCAAATGGCACCTAAAGACACTAAGACCATGAGAAACAACATTCTCTGGTCTGATGAAACCAAGATTCAATACTTTGGCTTGAATGACAATCGTCACATCTGGAGGAAACATGGCACCATACCTATGGTGAAGCATGGTGGTGGCAACATCATGCTGTGGGGATGTTTTTCAGGGGCAGGGACTGGGAGACTAGTCAGGATTGAGGCAAAGATGAACGGAGCAAAGTACAGAGAGAGCCTTGATGAAAACCTGCTCCAGTGCACTCAGGACCTCAGACTGGGGCGAAGGTTCACCTTCTAACAGGACAACGACCATAAGCACACAGCCAAGACAACGCAGGAGGGGCTTTGGGACAAGTCTCTGAATATCCTTGAGTGGCCCAGCCAGAGTCCGGACTTGAACTCGATCGAACATCTCTGGACGGACCTGAAAATAGCTGTGCAGCACCACTCCCCATCCATCCTGACAGAGCTTGACAGGATCTGCAGAGAAGAATGTGAGAAACTCCCCAAATTCAGGTGTGCCAAGCATGTAGCGTCATACCCAAGAAGACTCAAGGCTGTAATTGCTGCCAATGGTGCTTCAACAGAATACTGAGTAAAGGGCCTGAATAATTATATAATGTGATATTTCTGTTTTTTTTATTTTTAATAAATTAGCAAACATTTCTAAAAACCTGTTTTTGCTTTGTCATTTTGGGGTATTGAGTGTAGATTGATGATGGAAAATAACAATTGAATCCATTTTAGAATAAGGCAGTAACCTAACAAAAAGAGGAAAAAGTCAAGGGGTCTGAATACTTTCTGAAGGTACTGTCCATATGACTGGTTTAAAGTTAGAAAATCCTTGCAAGGTTTATGTCTTCTCATTTTAAAATATGTCTGCCATTGCCATTTTAGTAGCTCATCCCCTTAAGAGGGCATGCAAATACCTTTTTGGAAATATACACCACCGTTCAAAAGTTTGGGGTCACTTAGAAATGTCCTTCTTCTTGGAAGAAAATAAAAAATGTTGTCCATTAAAATAACATCAAATTGATCAGAAATACAATGTAGACATTGTTAATGTTTTAAATGACTATTATAGATGGAAACTGCAGATTTTTGATTGTTGTCCTGATTAAAGAAGCAATACATCTGGCCTTCTTAAGACTAGTTGAGTATCTGGAGCATCAGCATTTGTGGGGTCGATTACAGGCTCAAAATGGCCAGAAACAAAGCACTTTCTTCTGAAACTCGTCAGTCTATTCTTGTTCTGAGAAATAAAGGCTATTCCATGCGAGAAATTGCCAAGAAACTGAAGATCTGGTACAACGCTGTGTACTACTCCCGTCACAGAACAGCGCAAACTAGCTCTAACCAGAATAGAAAGAGGAGTGGGAGGCCCCGGAGGCACAACTGAGCAAGGGGACCTAGATTTAGAAACAGACACTTCACAAGTCCTCAACTGGCAGCTCCATTAAATAATACCCGCAAACACCAGTCTCAACGTCAACAGTGAAGAGGCGACTCCGGGATGCTGGCCTTCTAGGCAGAGTTCCTCTGTCCATTGTCTTAATCTTTTCTTTTTATTGGCCAGTTTGAGATATGGCTTTTCTTTGAAACTCTGCCTAGAAGGCCGGGTACTATTTAAAGGAAATACTTGAACTCCGTGAGGCATTTATTTGGGCTGCAATCTGAGGTGCAGTTAACTCTAATGAACTTTTTCTCTGCAGCAGAGGTAACTCTGGGTCTTCCTTTCCTGTGGCGGTCCTCATGAGAGCCAGTTTCATCATAGCGCTTGATGGTTTTTGTGACTGCACTTGAAGAAACTTTCCAAGTTCTTTACATTGCCTGGATTGACTGACCATGTCTGAAGTAATGATGGACCGTTGTTTCTCTTTGCTTATTTGAGCTGTTCTTGCCATAATAATGACTTGGTCTTTTACCAAATAGGGCTATCTTCTGTATACCACCTACCACCTACCTTGTCACAACACAACTGATTGGCCCAAACGCATTAAGAAGGTAAGAAATTCCACAAATTAACTTTGTACAAGGCACACCTGTTAATTGAAATGCTTTCCAGGTGACTACCCCATGAAGCTTGTTGAGAGAATGCCAAGAGTGTGCAAATCTGTCATCAAGGCAAAGGGTGGCTACTTTGAATAATCTCAAAAATAACATTTTTGGTTACTACATGATTCCATAAGTGTCATTTCATAGTTGTGATGTCTTTGCTATTAGTCTAAAATGTAGAAAGTTGAAATAAAGAAAAGTCCTGAAATGAGTAGGTGTGTCCAAACTGTGGACTAATATAAATAAAGAAATGAGTAGGTGTGTCCAAACCTTGGACTAATATAAATAAAGAAATGAGTAGGTGTGTCCAAACCTTGGACTAATATAAATAAAGAAATGAGTAGGTGTGTCCAAACCTTGGACTAATATAAATAAAGAAATGAGTAGGTGTGTCCAAACCTTGGACTAATATAAATAAAGAAATGAGTAGGTGTGTCCAAACTGTGGACTAATATAAATAAAGAAATGAGTAGGTGTGTCCAAACCTTGGACTAATATAAATAAAGAAATGAGTAGGTGTGTCCAAACCTTGGACTAATATAAATAAAGAAATGAGTAGGTGTGTCCAAACCTTGGACTAATATAAATAAAGAAATGAGTAGGTGTGTCCAAACCTTGGACTAATATAAATAAAGAAATGAGTAGGTGTGTCCAAACCTTGGACTAATATAAATAAAGAAATGAGTAGGTGTGTCCAAACCTTGGACTAATATAAATAAAGAAATGAGTAGGTGTGTCCAAACCTTGGACTAATATAAATAAAGAAATGAGTAGGTGTGTCCAAACCTTGGACTAATATAAATAAAGAAATGAGTAGGTGTGTCCAAACCTTGGACTAATATAAATAAAGAAATGAGTAGGTGTGTCCAAACCTTGGACTAATATAAATAAAGAAATGAGTAGGTGTGTCCAAACCTTGGACTAATATAAATAAAGAAATGAGTAGGTGTGTCCAAACCTTGGACTAATATAAATAAAGAAATGAGTAGGTGTGTCCAAACCTTGGACTAATATAAATAAAGGTAATTGTTTTTGATTGAAATGTAATTTGTTACAATATATCAATCTTGCTAATGCCTGCATGCATGTTTGTGTGTTGCATCTTCATATTACTTTGTCTATTTTGATTTGGTTGCTGTCATATTGACAAAGTATTTTTTTGAAATGTACAATTGGGTAACTTGGTGATCCAAGCTGATTGTTATTAAAGCATCACTTGTTAATGCTTCAATACACTTCCTGAGCTAAGGCTGTGTGTGTGTGTGTGTGTGTGTGTGTGTGTGTGTGTGTGTGTGTGTGTGTGTGTGTGTGTGTGTGTGTGTGTGTGTGTGTGTGTGTGTGTGTGTGTGTGTGTGTGTGTGTGTGTGTGTGTGTGTGTGTGTACGTGTGTGTACGTGTGAGTGTGCATTCCTGCGCACTTGTGTGTGTGGCATTTGAATGAAGGGAGATCTCAGCTGAACTGGGCCCAAGGGTATTGGAAGTAGTATTATGTTTCAGAGCCATGCAAATGCCACCTTGGTATGTATATTCTGAATGTGACAGGATTAGCAATAAGACTCATGACATGCCTCCCTGCGGATGCCTTGTTCGCCTCTATCTGAATGTCTGTTAAGATGGGGAATCACTGAGGACATTTATCCCCAAGCCACCTCACCCTACCCTATGTATTCACTGAGCCGTGTAAAGACAAAATACACTGAACTTCTAATGCACCTCGTTCCATTTTACAAGGTATGAAAAGTGGACTATTCTAGGAGTAACCTAAAACAGTTCAGATTTACACAGCCTTTGATAAATCGAAATGAAATTAAAAGATGTTAACCATTCCTCACAATGCATAAAACAGAATTCATACGAACCACAGCGCCATCGGCAGGATTGCTTGTCATATAAATGACATTCACAGATAGACATTATTTAGCAATCTCCTCTTAATAAAACAAGACAAAGAATCCTACGAATTCATAGGGACTGAAGTTAGGGAAGTGGCGGCGCCGTAAAGGAAAGGCCTTGTTCAAACTCATCGTGCCATTCCAGTCACACACACTTAAACATGCATTACCATTTTTTAGCCAAACTGGCTTCCATAGGTTCTATAATGTCTCTCTCACCAGTCACTGAAGTGGTTAATTCAGTCTTTTAGAATCTGACCTCAAATCCACAAAACACAGCCTTTCAATGGCCAAAACCTATACTTTATCTTCATTTTTAGAAAAAATAAACACCCACATTGACTGCAATTTGTCACTCTAGACTCTGGAAAGATGGAACCCAAAATCCCATTCCCGAAAGCACATGGAGATGGACAAAATAAAGAAAAGGAGAAAAACAACAAAGTCCTCAAAGCTCAGTTTAGGAGTGTGGCCCTATTCAGAAAGCTCATTTGTCAGAAATAGAGCATCACAAACTCCGGGTGAAGATTGTGAGAGGAGAGGTCTCTCTCTGTTGTCAATGTTGTTATTGATTAGACTATTTAACTGTCACCTCACTATCTATCAATGAGGAAAAGATCCAGGTTGTAAAATAACAGGGTTTCACAGTAACGTCGATATATCTGCATGGGTGGAGCCTCGATCGAAAAGGTCAGGCTGATTAGATTGAGTAATGTTTTCAGGATAAGACAGGACACTTCTGCAGGCAGCCCTGCCAGTTGGTCTTTTGGTGGTGCAGTGGGTGGGAATTGAGCCATACAAACAGTAAAATTCAGGGCACGACCCCACCACCAGACCGTGGCTAAGGGGAATTAAACGATGTATTAACATTTTGTGCAGTCATGTTTCTGTCCACCACAGCAATTGGAAAAATGTTAAGCTGAGCTATGAGGACTTTAAGCCATAGTCCAGTGAGAGGGAGAGTGGTCAGTTCTCTTACAGTGTACAGAGAGATTCATTCTTACAACAGATATTGGGAGTCTGTAGAAGTCCCACACTGGCTTCACTTGTACTTTAATTGACATGTATTCTTCATCAACATATTTTACTACACCCCCCCAAAAAAGAATAACAGTATAGGATATACAGTATATCTTCTGATACTCCTTCCATTTCAATATTATCGCTTGCACAGTGCTCCTTGGGATGTTTAAAGCTTGGGAAATCTTTTTGTATCCAAATCCGGCTTTAAACTTCTTCACAACAGTATCTCGGACCTGCCTGGTGTGTTCCTTGTTCTTCATGATGCTCTCTGCGCTTTTAACGGACCTCTGAGACTATCACAGTGCAGGTGCATTTATACGGAGACTTGATTACACACAGGTGGATTGTATTTATCATCATTAGTCATTTAGGTCAACATTGGATCATTCAGAGATCCTCACTGAACTTCTGGATAGAGTTTGCTGCACTGAAAGTAAAGGGGCTGAATAATTTTGCACGCCCAATTTTTCAGTTTTTGATTTGTTAAAAAAGTTTGAAATATCCAATAAATGTCATTCCACTTCATGATTGTGTCCCACTTGTTGTTGATTCTTCACAAAAAAATACAGTTTTATATCTTTATGTTTGAAGCCTGAAATGTGGCAAAAGGTCGCAAAGTTCAAGGGGGCCGAATACTTTCGAAAGGCACTGTAGGGTTCAGTGTGTCAAATCGGAGGGCCTGTTGTCCGGACCTCTGGCAGTCTCTATGAGGGTGCCACAGGGTTCACTTCTCGGGACGACTCTATTGTCTGTATATATCCATGATGTTGTTCTTGCAGCTGGTGATTCTCTGATCCACCTCTATGCAGACGACACAATTCTGTATACATCTGGCCCTTCTTTGGACACTGTGTTAACTAACCTCCAAACAAGCTTCAATGCCATACAACACTCCTTCCGTGGCCTCCAACTGCTTTTAAATACAAGTAAAACTAAGTGCATGTTCTTCAACCGATTGCTACCCGCACCCTCCCGCCCGACTAGCATCACTACTCTGGACGGTTCTGACCTAGAATATGTGGACAACTACAAATTCCTAGGTGTCTGGTTAGACTGTAAACTCTCCTTCCAGACTCACATTAAGCATCTCCAATCCAAAATGAAATTTAGAATCGGCTTCCTATTTCGCAACAAAGCCTCCTTCATTCATGCTGCCAAACATACCCTCGTAAAACTGACTATCTTACTAATCCTGGACATCGGCTATGTCATTTACAAAATGGCCCCCAACACTCTACTCAACAAACTGAATGCAGTCCATCACAGTGCCATCCGTTTTGTCACCAAAGCCCCATATACCACCCACCACTGCAACCTGTGTGCTCTCGTTGGCTGGCCCTCACTACATACCCGTTGCCAAACCCACTGGCTCCAGGTCATCTATAAGTTATTGCTAGGTAAAGCCCCGCCTTATCTCAGCTCACTGGTCACCATAGCAACACCCACTCATAGCACGCGCTCCAGCAGGTATATTGCACTGGTCATCACCAAAGCCAACACTTCCTTTGGCCACCTTTCCTTCCAGTTCTCTTCTGCTAATGACTGGAACGAATTGCAAAAATCTCTGAAGCTGGAGTCTTATATCTCCCTCTCTAACTTTAAGCATCAGCTGTCAGAGCAGTTTACCGATCACTGTACCTGTACACAGCCAATCTGTAATAAGTACACCCAACTACCTCATCCCCATATTATTACTTACCCTCTTGCTCTTTTGCACCCCAGTATCTCTACTTGCACGTCATCATCTGCACGTCTATCACACCAGTATTAATGCTAAAATGTAATTATTTAGCCTCTGTCCTATTTGTTGCCTACCTCCCTACATTTGCACACACTGTACATGTACAGATTTGTCTATTTTTCTTTTCTATTGTGTTATTGACTGTACGTTTGTTTATGTGCAACTGTGTTGTTGTTTTTGTCGCACTGCTTTGCTTCATCTTGGCCAGGTCGCAGTTGAAATTAGAACTTGTTCTCAACTGGCCTACCTGGTTAAATAAAGTTGAAATAAATTAATTAGACAATAATGTTGGCCCTGTTATCATGACTGTCCTCTGCAGTCCTCAAAAGGAATTTTTAGCTTCTATAATCTTTTGAGAATCAGGGATGCCAAATATTGGCCCGTGGACTCCTCTGCTTCCAAAACCCCCATAAAATGTTCATTATGTGGGGCTCTTCCTTCAGTGACATAATTCTAATCACAACTGACAACTGTTCAGTGTGGCTGACATCTGAGGTGCAATCCAGAATGATAGAGAAGAATTTTGCCAGCTTGATGTCACTCACCATTATTGAAATGACCTTGCTGCTCAACAAATCAATGAGTTCATTTTGTATTTGGTGGCCAAGGTAGCTGGTGGTGTGACTCAAGGTCCCTTTTTGGACATGATTAAGGTGCTCTTTCATGCCTGGATCAAATTGTGCCATCAGTTCAACCTCTTTGAGGAAATGTCCATTTGATGGAGAGTACAGTGTTTCTGTGTGTCCCCTTAGTGCCAGATTTCTAACTGCCAGAGACTGCACAATAACAGTCAGACGTGTCAACACCTCTCTCCATCTTGTCCTCTCATGCTCCATAAGTGCCATCTCATGTTTATCAATTGTTTCCCCTTTTTTGATCCTTATTGCCAGTTCTTTCCTTGTTGTCATGCAGATTTGGTGTTCTGGACTGCTGTTGAGTGAAGTCAATAAATAACTTGCATGTTTCCAGTCTGTCAGTCCTGAGTTTGCTAAGAGATTGCAGCAGAAGAGGCTGTTGTTTCTTTCAGAATACACCAACCAACTTCTACTGATTCTTTCACCACTCACCAAGGTCTTCCTGAAATACTGGTGGTGGCAAGTTCTTCCATCACTCTCATTCCTTGGGAAAACAAAGATAGGCGGTACCTCACTTAGTCCTATGCAAACTAGTTGTGTTCGAATTCTGTCAGTCAGAACCGAAGGCCAGTCAGCAGGGTCTGTAGACAGTGGTTCATCCTCAGCAGCAGGATTTGGTGGGGATGCTGTTGCAGGCATTTCTAACGGAGAGCACATGGGCATTCGTTTACACAAGTTATTCACAGCATTTATAGTGGTGGAACATCCCACATACAAACCCAACAATAATAAAACCATCATTGTTACCTACAATATGGAAACTTAAAACTTTGCAAAAGGGAAATTAGTTATTTTGTTTATGTTGTGCAGGGATGCACACATAAACACATGTGCATGTACCCACACACACACACACACACACACACAATTCCCCTTACTGAGCTTAGGACCTAGTCAGTACAATCACAGAAAACCTTTATGATGTCATTTCAATGAAAGTTAACCAAATCACTAATGTGCTAGTTATGGTAGGTTGTAATCGGTTTGCTGCAGGCTACACATATTATCATGATGAAACTGTATGAAATTATATCCAATGTTATGTAAGCTAGTTGGACAGAAAAAGGAAAATTGTCACCCTATGTGTAATAGCATAGCAAGCAACATAGTAACATAGGCTAACAGGCATAAGTGTTATACTAGCCTATTTCATTACATGCATAATAAACTCAGCAAAGAAATAAAGGTCCTCTCACTGTCAACTGCGTTTATTTTCAGCAAACTTAACATGTGTAAATATTTGTATGAACAAAACTAAATTCAACAACTGAGAGATAAACTGAACAAGTTCCACAGACATGTGACTAACAGAAATAAAATGTGTCCCTGAACAAGGGGGGGGGGGCAAAATCAGAAGTAACAGTCAGTACCTTGTGCATTATGCCACCCGCTGCATGAAGTACTGCAGTGCATCTCCTCCTTATGGACTGCACCAGATGTGCCAGTTCTTGCTGTGAGATGTTACCCCACTTTTCCACCAAGGCACCTGCAAGTTCCCAGACATTTCTGGGTGGAATGACCCTAGCCGTCACCCTTCGATCCAACAGACGTGCTCAATGGGATTGAGATCCGGGCTCTTCGCTGGCCATGGCAGAACACTGACATTCCTGTCTTGCAGGAAATCACACACAGAACAAGCAGTATGGCTGGAGGCATTGTCATGCTGGAAGGTCATGTCAGGATGAGCCTGCAGGAAGGGTACCACCTGAGGGAGGAGGATGTCTTCCCTGTAACGCACAGCATTGAGTTTGCCTGCAATGACAACAAGCTCAGTCAGATGATGCTGTAACAGACCACCCCACACCATGACGGACCCTCCACCTCCAAATCTATCCTGCTCCAGAGAACAGGCCTCGATGTAGCGCTCATTCCTTCAACGATAAACGCGAATCTGACCATCACTGCTGGTGAGACAAAACCGTGACTCGTAAGTGAAGAGCACTTTTTGCCAGTCCTGTCTGGTCCAGTGACGGTGGGTTTGTGCCCATAGGCGGCGTTGTTGCCGGTGATGTCTGGTGAGGACCTGCCTTACAACAGGCCTAAAAGCCCTCAGTCCAGCCTCTATCAGCTTATTGTGGACAGTCTGAGCACTGATGGAGGGATTGTGCTTTTCTGGTGTAACCCGGGCAGTTGTTGTTGCCATCCTGTAGCTGTCCTGCAGGTGTGATGTTCGAATGTACCGATCCTGTGCAGGTGTTGTTACACGTGGTCTGACACTGCAAGGACAATCAGCTGTCCGTCCTTTCTCCCTGTAGCATTGTCTTAGGCGTCTCACAGTACGGAATTGCAATTTATTGCCCTGGCCACATCTGCAGTCCTCATGCCTCCTTGCAGCATGCCTAAGGCACGTTCACGCAGATGAGCAGGGACCCTGGGCATCTTTCTTTTGGTGTTTTTCAGAGTCAGTAGAAAGTCCTTTTTAGTGTCCTAAGTTTTCATAACTGACCTTAATTGCCTACCGTCTGTAAGTTCTTAGTGTCTTAATGACCGTTCCACATGTGTATGTTCATTAATTGTTTATGGTTCATTGAACAAGCATGGAAACAGTGTTTAAACCGTTTACAATGAAGATCTGTGAAGTTATTTGGATTTTTACAAATGATCTTTAAAATACAGGGTCCTGAAAAAGGGACGTTTCTCTTTTTGCTGAGTTTATTATACTCATAAAGAGATGACATAGCTGCATACCTTTATCTTTTGCGCGTTTCTCCTCTTCTGCTTCCCTCTTTTTCCTAAACTGGGCACCTGATGGCTTAGACCTTTTCTTATCCATTTGTGTTGATTTGGCACTAATACATTACCTATCCCTCAACACGGTCAACCAAGAGTCAAGACTAAACCAATTCACCTTGGTGGTGTGCAGACTGGTTTTATATTATTCTTATTATTCCTAATTTCGCACAAACCAGAAAAAAAGGTAACAATATGTCTGTGAAGCTATATATTCACAGTATTATGCATGAATTGTGGTTTATTTCGTAGCAATTTTGTAGTGTGACTGATTTGACTTATTGCATTAGTACTGTACAAAGTTAGAGGTGCGCTATTTGATAGATTCCCCCGCTCCCCCTACCTCGGGCCTCCAGTCGGGGTCCTGAGGTCAACCTACCCCTGCCCCCCTCCCCATCTTGTACTTCTGAGTGGGAGACCTTCCCAGGCAGTAGCCTGCCTAGCTCACAAACTAGAATCAGGGCGCCCACTCTGACAAGGTTAATTGAACCACAGTCCCACACATGATATCATTGACGTGACGTGCAAATGTCACCATAACAGTTTTTTTGGGTGCAGGCGCCCCGTGATGCCGCCCTGGTCGGCTGCCCATGTCACCCATACCTAAATCCGCCACCGATTACGGTCACTATTCATTCTAAGCTTTTTAGTCGGTTGTTTAGTAATATAGGTTATTTGAGTGTCATGCATCATTATGGTTCCTATAAAGTTTCTCTATAAATGCATGCACAGGCATTTAGAAACACACAGGGACTTGTCCTTCAGCAACTGTTGTGATTCATGTTGGATCAATAAAGCTGGAGACAGTACATGACTCACTCATAATAAAAATCTTGAACAATCATTAAGTCATACTGGTGCATTTTACATTGAGATGGATAAACAAGAACACATGAAAGTCCATTTCTCATTCCTTTGATCATTGGTTTCTATGTGTGCTTGCTGTGTAGTGTATGTTTCTATATGTGTTTCCTATGACAATGAGAAAAATTTGTGAATCAGTATGGGTGTGTGTGTGTGTGTGTGAATCTGTTTGCATCAAAGTGTGAGATGAGTGGCACTTCACTTGAGAGGGGTCTGTCTTTGAGCCAGGTGGAGGCCAGGTGGCTTGGCTGGTGTAGCCCACCCCTCTAGGCCTTGGGGCCACCTATAGCGCCAGGTACAGTCTGGGGCCTGATAAGGCTCTACTCTCTCTCTGGGTTCTACTTCCAGTGCCTCTTACCAAAGAGTCCCAGATGGTTTGGATCAGGGCCAAATGGTACGCTTTCTGATCACATCATCTAAAGTATGTTTAAGGGCCCTGGAGCCCAAAAGTATTGGGAAAAAGGGGTTGGCCCTCTTCTCACTAAATCATTCAACTGAATATGATTTGTGACAGTAACTTGTTTTATTGTTTTCATTTGGGAACAGAGTAGAGGTCTGTTGCTGTTAAACATTCTGATTTGTCCACGGACAGTGGCATTGAAAAGTATTTGCCCTCTTTTATTATTTTCTCTACTTTTGCATATTTTTGATACTGAATGTTATCAAATCTTCAATCAAAACCAAATATTAGATAAAGGGAACCTGAATTTACAAATAACAAAAAATATATATACTTAATTGATTTAATTAACAAAGCTATGCATCATTCAATTCCCCTGTGTGAAAAAGTAATGTCCCCCTTACACTCAATACCTGGTTGTGCCACCTTCAGCTGCAATGACTGCAACCAAACACTTCCTGTAGTCGTTGATCAGTCTCTGACGTTGCTATGGAGGAATTCTGGCCCACTCGTCCATGCAGAACTGCTTTAACTCAGCGACATTTGTGGTTTTCAAGTATGAACGGCTCATTTCAAGTCCTGCCACAACATCTGAATTGGGATTAGGTCTTGACTTTGACTAGGCCATTCCAAAACTTCAAATTTGTTGTTTTTTAGCCATTTTCTTGTAGACTTCATTGTGTTTTGGATCATTGTCTTGCTGCATGACCAAGCTGCGCTTTAGCTTCAGCTCACAGACGGATGGCCTGACATTCTCCTGTAGAATTCTCTGATACAGAGCAGGATCCTGAGGCGGCAAAGCATCCCCAAACCATCACACTATCATCACCATGCTTGACCGTTGGTATGAGGTTCTTACTGTGGAATGCAGTGTTTGGTTTTCACCAGACATAATGGGACATAATAGGTTCCCATGACCCAGTCTACCCGAAGCGGTCCGACTTTCTTCCCATCTTGACCAAACATGTATTGCAGTAAACAACACACTGCCGCCACCACCAGGCCGTTCCTCTTGAGGTCAAAAATAGAAGTGTATAATTATTTATTTTTGGATGAACTTTCGCCATTTAGATGGAATATCATCAATCTACGTTGTTAGATTTGTGGAAATATATCATGCAATCTGTCCTTTAACCCTCTTTCAGTAAGTAGCCCTATCAGACACACACACACACAAATCAGTTAGCGCGTCGATTTGTTTGAGGGCATAAAGAGATGGAGTGAAAAAAATACAAGTGCTGATTCAAAGGAAATGGGCAATGTCTTTCTCCTGACATCTGGCTTAAAAGTAATGACATATTTTAAAACCTGTAATCGCCTCAAGATCAAAGTAAAACGGGGGAAATCCCACCACACACTCTGTATGTACAAATGTTCTCTCTACTGCTAAGCAAAAGTCCTTTAATTTGCTTTGCAGTAATAAACCATTGGAGATGTTACTAGGTGTAAAACTGCTGCTTGTTTGGTTGTGATTCTTGACACAATTTCTTGGGACAATAGCTTAGGTCAAATAGCTTATCCAGGAAACAACATCTGCCATGTATCACCTTAAAACTAAACATCATCCTAGCTACACTCAGCTCTCCAGATAATCACATTGATCCGTGGTCTATGAGAATCTGTGCTATTAAATGAATAATGTTAAGCATAACATTGACCATTTTACATAAAAGGTGAGTCAGGTCTCCCCTGAAACATGTGATCTTGAGTTTTGGATGAGATAACAGTCAGACTGTGGTCTTCAGCAGCCATTAGGACTGGGATAACTGGGATGGATGGAGAACTGGGATAAAGGGTTAAGCTTGCAGGTCAGTATTGAAAGGCGATTACCCAGTCCTGTAGACTGTTTGGGCTCTCGATGACAGAGAAAAATAAACAATTTGAGAGACCCCCCCACCGTACCCCTCCACCCATTGTGTGTGTAACCGATGTGAAATGGCTAGTTAGTTAGCGGTGATGCGCGCTAATAGTGTTTCAATCGGTGACGACACTCGCTCTGAGACCTTGAAGTAGTTGTTCCCTTTGCTCTGCAAGGGCTGTGGCTTTTGTGGCGCGATGGGTAATGATGCTTCGTGGGTGTCAGTTGTTGATGTGTGCAGAGGGTCCCTGGTTCGAGCCCAGGTAGGGATGAGGAGAGGGACGGAAACTATACTGTTACATGTGCTCATGTCACATCTTCTGATTGATGACCCCATAACCCAAGTGTGGATGCTGAAAGTAAGTACAGAGGAATCCAATTATGATATATGCTGAGGTTAGCCTATACAGTATATAATTTGATTTAGCCTAATGTGTGGTCTTCAGTCAATCTCCCAAAAATGATGACCAGGACTAAATCCTGACCCCCCAAAAAAAGACATATGAACAGTGACTAATCTAAGTCAAATATCACTCCTCTAAACGACATAAAAAGTCATATGAAGTATTCCATGCATGCTCAATGATAAAAAGCATATGGCATCGGTGGTATGTCGTGCAGACAAAACAGGGTTATTTCTCTGCTCAGTTACGGAAAATCACATGGGCAAAGGACGAGCACTGACTGAGTGACAGGCAAACATATGGCTGCCACAGTGGCAACCACTAAAAGCACCAAAAATAAAATCTAGGAGAAATAGCAGAAATCCTCCCCCTAAAACGTTTGCAGATATGACCAGCAATGAAATTACAAGGAAATGAGGAGCAGATACAGGGAGCAGTATATGGATGCCGGCAAAAGAATCTGAACTCAAGCCACGGCTGGAAAAGGGACTGACACACAATAAGCAAACAGACAAATTAAAAACAAACTAAACTAAAGGAGGAAAAGAGAATGGGGAAAAAACTTTAGTAACCCTTTGGTTAACCCTTTGGTTATGACCTCATTGAGTATTTGAGTATTTGTGTTATTGGGTAAATAATTTGATTCAAAACAGAATTCACTAATTCTCTTTGCCAGTTCCCAGTGCAAATGCTGAGGAAACTGCTGTGTCTTGCTTATGATAGCATAAGCTTTGCATATTGAAATGACAGCAAGTGAGAGTTCTCGGTGCACAGTATGTACATTAGTTAATCAGGTCTTTTGTTGTCAGATGTCATGTCCTGCTGCGGTTTCTGGGATTTTATATCCATCCCCACGAGAACCACACTGGTTACATGTATTCGTAATGTGATATCTTGTATTGCTCTCCTGAAACAAACAACTTAGCTGTCTGACAGGCTCCAATGAACAGAGAAGCTTGGGTGAACTTCTTGACTTTTGGGACATTTTGGACAGTTGGTTAAGCGTACCGTATATAAACTAATCTGTGAACACAGTGGTGTGGTGTGGCCTTGTTCAGTTTGGGGCCATCTGTGGCCACTCTACCCTGCATTGTCAGGACTGAAAAGAGAGAAGAAAGAGAAACATCGGAAAACAAGAACCATCTGGTAAACAACCACGTTGTAGTCAAAGCAAAATGTGCTTTCCTGCCCTCTGTCCTACTTGCAATTCAACAGTTCCATAGGTTGAGCACATTAATAGGGCTGTGGGTGACTGGCCTGACACCGACGATGGCAACCACAGTATCTCGGAAAGATGATAAATATTAACTGCACAGACAACCAGACTCATAGAAAAAAAGTGTTCCCTTTAAACAGAGGGTTCTACATAGATCCGAAAAGAGTTCTCCCTGGAACCAAAAAAGGTTCTCACTGGAACCAAAAAAGGGTTTTCCTATAGGGACAGCCGAAGAACCCTTTTGGAACCCTTTTTTCTAAGAGTGCAGAACCAAAGCTTTAGCTCTGAGAGCTGTTTGGTAACTAATTACACAAGTATAGTTCCCTGAACCACCTCCGTTACATTTACAGCAGACGTGCTTGTTTGACCCTTCACAATCTCGTCACTTACTTACTGAAACTTTGGTAAGGTGAACAAAATCATATGTATTTTATACTTTAGCCCTAACTCCAATATCTGCAACAAGATGTTTTAAAATGATGTCATAAACTGGCAAAGTACACAGTTTTGTTTATTTTACTAGGCAAGTCAGTTAAGAACAAATTCTTATTTTCAATGACAGCCTAGGAACAGTGGGTTAAATGCCTTGCTCATGGGCAGAGATACATATCTTTATGTTGTCAGCTCGGGGATTCAATCTGTCAACCTTTCGGTTACAAGTCCAACACTCTAACCACTAGGCTACCTGCCGCCCCGATAAATGAGTAAGAACCATAAGAATCACAAAATATAATACACAACCGTATGGTAAATACTGTCTATAATACCAAATAATTATGGCACTGAAAAGCTATAGACAGAGAACTGCAGAAGTAGGTTACACCTTTAGATGGACCAGTCGCAGCTGTCCTCTGTCAGCTCCCAGACATGGCAGGAGCTCAGGGGGCTTGCTGTGACACAGGTCACAGATGTGAAAGTGTGAAAAGTTGGTGGAGTGAGAGGTAATGGGTAGCTACAGCGGAGGTGTCCGTGTGCTACAGGTTGGCCTAGACTGCGTCATGTCATGAGTGCAAAACATCCTACCCATACAGCCCACGGATACAGAAATATTATAACACATGAATAGGCAAATACTTGGATTCTGAATCATTTCACAGAGTGGCCTACCATCAAAAACAACGGAGGAAATGCATCCCATAACATGGAAATAGCTGTTCTATCATTCAGCCTACAGTAGCAGCCAATGTGTGGTGTTCAATGTAGGCCTACATTCCATGAGACTTTTGAAGAAAAAAAAACATGCAGGGCTTGACATTAAGCTGTTTATCAACTTGTTTGATGCAAGAAATCACTTTACAAAATAAAACACATTATTATTCCCATAGCATTATTACAGAGAATCAGACAATATATGCTACCATCTGCCTATGGTCTACTTACCGTAGCTTATTGAAGCCGGTCTCCAAATACACCACTGCCCCATTAACACAGAAAAAGGCTCTTTACCTGACTTACTTTTCAAAGAAATGTACACGTTTTGTGCTCTTGTAGGAAGCAATCACTCCCCTATTGCTGACTTCAAATTATCTATAACTGAGCCAATAACTCACTAATTAGCAAACAAAATGTGCGCAAGTGGCTACATGCAGCTCTTGCTTTGATCTCAAAACAAGCGCATGTACTCATGACCGCTCATTCGTGTAAACAGTCCAGTTCAAAGTTAACTTCACAGATAAAAAAAGTAAATTTCACAGATCCATATATGGCAATAGTCTATTTGCATATAGGCCCACTGCAGCTCTGATTGGTTATACCACAATGGTCTGTGTAGATTACGGGCTGTGTCGTGCGTGTCCAATGCGTTCTGCCTTCAACAAAATCTCCTGCATTTAGTTTTGCATACTAAATATTGCATAGTTCGTTTTGTTTCGGTACGTTGCATTGAAAGTGACTAATATTGCATTGATTCGATCACAATTTCTACAGTAAAGGGAACGTTGATAGTGTTAGCTAACAGGGGAAACTCTAGTTCAATCTCGTGCTTCTCTGCATGGGTTGATACCGTTTTCTTCTGCGCCGCAGTCCGGGGGGAGCTGGGCGGCAGTCTCCGGGCTACTGCGCGCAGTTTAGAAGCGTACGTTGCCCCTAACATAATTTCAAGGGTACGGGTTTAACAGGGCCGGTTCAGGCATACACGACGTAAAAGGTAGTTTAGGGGCCCCAGTCGCTAGTATTGGCCACTAGCCTATACTCTTCTTGACTAAGGTGGGATAGTGACCAAGCCACTGACACATCTGCTAAATGAAAAAAACATAGTAGGCTGCACGACTTGAAAACTAACCCAAAATGTGCAAAAAATGATCCCTTTATGTTTACACGTAATTCACCAATTTGCATGAATGACCTGTTGTAGAATAGAAAGGTTTGCCTATAATAACACATAGTTTATTAATCTCTCTACTCTGGCCCTACATTTCATACAAAGGTCAGTCAGGTGGGCAATTTCTTACGCAACTCCAGAAGTGGAATGAAAATCTGACCTTGAATTATAAACTACACAATTTACATCCAATCAAATACTTTCTGTATTTTCATTCATTTGTAAAGTTGCATAGACCTGCAATATTAATTGAAGAGCTTTATAGGTCAATTCAACAAAAAAAATGCGTGAAAGAAATACGGAATGTCCTGTTGATGAAGAGGGGGGGGGGGGGGGGGGGGGGGGTTGAAATGAAACTACGTGGAAACAACGTTGATTTAACCTGTTTTTGCCCGGTGGGTTGTGCGGCGAGCACGAATTTGTTAAACTCAACACTGAGCCAAAGATAGTTAAGAGTTTTCCTGCACAACAGTAGGCTACTCATCTCAGAGAAGATGATGCTCTTTGCTGATTGGCCCATCTCCGTTTCCACCCGCTGGTGCTACTTACGGTCTGCAGGAGCTGACTGTCACTGTTCACTGTAGAGAGCACAGTCAGCACTCCGGCGATTTGCTACCTGTTTCAGAAAGACGCACGAGTGCGCTTTACCTCTCCAGGCACAGCCAAATGGACCCGGCGGACTAGACGTGATTACATGTAAAAGGCACCTAAAGAAATCAGCAATGTCTTACAGTTGCATTATCCGCTGCCACAGGTTATTACTTCTGTGTTTGTTGAGGAGGTAACAGAGGACATTGCATGCCAACATGGATTGCCTTTTTCTTTTGATATGGACTTTGCCTATCCCACTTGTCAGCTGCACATCAGTGAAGATTTTATCCACTCTGTGGTTCTGGAACACATTGAAGGCAGGTGACAATTAACTGTATCATCAGATATACTTTTAAATTGCAGTAGGCTGCCTGTTACACTACACTGTTGCGCTTGTTGTGCCATTAACTTGTTGCTACCTGTCGTTTTGCAGACGCTGCATATCTACTGCTCACATTCCATTTACTCTGTTTCGTCCACTTTTGCCAGTGACACCAGTGGACTGAATCATGGTTTGTATTTTGCACGGGCCGGTTGTTTACTTCTCTCCATAACTGATAAGACAATGGTTACTAACAACATTGTAGTCTGCAGCAGTCTGTAACTTTTACAATCTTTTCGAATGAAACAATAACAAAGCTACTGTTCAGAAAGAATCAAACGCATTACTTGTATGTGTTGTGTCAGGTTTATCGATGAGTCACCAGGTAAAGCGCTCATGGTGCCTTGCGCGCATACTGCCTCTCTTGTCTTCTTGGCTGGTAAATTTAAGCCACGCGCGTTTGCCGGTGAAGGAATTCCCTGCAGAAGCGGCAGTTTCCTCCTTGAGCAGCCGGCAACGGGGCGGGTAGAGTTTAGATGATTTACATTCTTTGATTTACCAATGAGAGTGGATGTGACTGTAAAAAAAGATTTGGATTTGTTTCTGGGCGTTCCTTTTAGGCCTACGTGGCGTCTGATACTGTTCCTAAATGATGGGTGTCTTTGTGCTCTTATTGAATAACTGTTTATTAGATTAATATAGGCTATGGTAGTGGAATAAGGTTTACAACTTTTGGATCTGAAACTTGGTTTGATTATGAAAGACCCGAATACACAAGCCAGTATGTTATCAAATTCTCCCCTCATAAGTCACTTAAATATTATAACACTGTTTGATCAATTATACCGTGATCAGTATAAACAGACGGAGTTGAAGGGAGGGAGTTGAAATGTGTGCAAATGCTTGTGCCAATAAGATTAACTTATTGGATGTGGGTTTGGTGGTGACCTTTTCTGTGGTTCTCCCCCAGATTACATGTTTGTGACGCCAATTGAGGTGGATGCTCGGGGTGGGTATGTGTCCCACGATATGCTGCGGCGAGGCCGGAATAAGAGGTCCCTGTCGTCCATGGGGGGCCCTGTACACTACAGGCTCTCTGCCTTCGGGAGGGACATGCACCTGGACTTACAGCCTGCCATGGTAGTGGCAGAGGGCTTCACAGTACAGGTACTGGGGACAGAGGGCATCACCACATTGGCACAGGAGCCAGCCCATCAGGACTGCTTGTATCAGGGATTCATACGCAACCTCACAGCTTCCTCTGCAGCCATATCTACATGTTCTGGCTTGGTAAGTGTCCCCTTGAGTCGTTAAACGTTACCCTGCGTCAGGAAACATACACCTGTTTTTTTTCTCTCGTGATTTAGATTTGTCTTGTGTCAAACCACCTTTTATGTTATGCAAAGTAAGCAATGAAAGAGAAAAAGAGTGTGTTTCTGTTTCTGTGTGTGAGGAAGAGAGAGGGGTGTGTGTGTGTGGGAGTGAGAAGGGGGGGGGGGGGGGTGGGGAGAAGAAGGGAGGAGAGTGGAAAAGAGACAGTTCTGTTTTAAAAAAAGTTGCTGGCCTTAGTGTCTCTCTCACTCTTTCCTCCCTTAGGCAGACAAGCAGATCACATGTCCCACCCCGGACACTAGGCCTCCATAAAACATGCCTTTATTTTTGCCAATAGCCTCTACCTCCTTTGCTCCTTGCTCTTTTGTCCCTTGTTTGCCCTGCTTCCCCATCTCCCTTGTTCAGTGCAATTAAACCCTGAGTGAAGTTTCAGCCGCTTGGCTGGCAGTGCTAATCTTTGTATTGTTCTTTTCATTAGTAGTAGTTTCTCCACAATTAAACAGCAGTGACCCATTATTTTTAAAACTGTGCAAGGACACAATGTAATTTGGGAGCAGACGCATTTGAATAGACTGGAAGGACTCTTTGATCTGTTTTTCTCCTCCCCAGTTTTTCTCCTCCCTAGTTATCCTTTTTTCCTTTCCCAAGGATGACCCGAGGGCCATCAGAAATGCACTTAGTCTATCGTTTCTTAAAATGTGCTTCTACTTTTAGATTTCAGATGGAAGGGAGGGAGAGCCACATTAAAAGACCTACTTTTACAGTAGTACATTAAAACTGAATAAAGGAAGAGAGGAAAATGCACAAGAAAGAAGGTCTGTCTGTTGCACTGAAAGAGTGCATAGCCTGGAGGAGTTTAACCCCACATGTCATCTCCCCTTCACGAGGAGCTTTGGATTAAGTACAAATGAGGACCCATTCATCCCCGTTGATCCTCAGCAGCTTCTTTTGCCTAGAAACAGAGGATAACTGGCAGCCTGTTTGGGTGAGAGCTAGATTTTTTTTCTGCAAGAAGAATGTTAATTCCGTGTTTAGAGTGGCACTCCGAGGGAGGATGGTTGCTCTCTCTATGGGCCGATGGAGGCCCTCTTTGTGGTAGTGTAGGTCTCCACTGCTGGCACACAGACAGACGGCCGGTCAGAGAAGCCCCGGCCTCCACAGTCCGCCCACGCTGGTCCTCTTAACTACTGTTTGGGTGCATCATGCCCCAGCAGATGGAGGGGGATTCTGTTTTTAAATCAAGAACAGGCAGACTCTGTATTAAGACCGGGGATAGGGGATTTGCTTAGTCAACCCTGAATAATTTAACATGGTGTTTTTAATTACACTCCTCATGAGAAGGACATGTACTTCCTTTGTGTGTCGAAAGTATTTTCTCTTTTTCTCTTTTCTGCTGACCTCAAATGACTTGAAGGCATCGGTTAAAAAAAATAATTGTACAGGTATTGCTGGTTGCACACAGGAGTTCTCTGCCTGCATTCTCTGTTCCAGAGGTCCCGGTGGTTGACCTCAGCAGCTCCCTCTTTCAGGGTCATGCTGGCCTCAGTTCCTCTGTAGTGCAAGTTCAAAGCTGCTCTCCCATTCCTCTGTGAATGCAGGGAGAGATAAATTAGAGCTCTGCTGTCCTCCCCAGGTCACCGCTCCGTACACTGGGTGACAGAGCCAGCCCTTCCTCACAAGGATCAGACCCCAAGAGCTGAACTGAACTCAACAAGAACAGTAGGCTTGGATGCACTCTCTGAGACCTTCATTAATATGTCATTTATTATCTTATTGGACGGCGGGATCATTGGTGTGTGGGCCAGCTATATTGTCTGGCTGTTGAGCCATTAGATTGCCCCTTCAGCGGATTCCGGTTCTCTGGCTAAGCGTGTCCGACCATGACAAACTCAGCCATGACCTTTCCCAAGCCCCCTCTTCCACGTTAGGATGCATGTCTCTTTAGTCTATACAGTTACAGCCATACCTTCGAAGGTTTTAAGTGCTAGCTGAGAAAACGATGAAACACGTTTCTGATAAGACTTCAAGTTCATCTAGGGGGCATATTTTATGTGGTTGAAATAGTCTGCTTGCATAAAAGTGTCAAAGATAACACGTTACGCACGCATTCACATTTTCTCAAGAGATGCTGAAAGAAAGAAATCATATTTCTCCACTCCTGTTCCGAGACAAAATTAACATTTGTTGTATAATGTTACTGCAATAAATGCATAATTCTGCTAGAGTTAATATTATATTACTCTACATGTGAGAGGTTATAGGCCTACAGTCAGTGTCCAGATTGCAGTTATTATTCCATTTAACCCATATGAACTTCAATTAGGAATATTCTGTTTATTTACAGATACAGGGATACTCGTGAACGGGATATCAAAGGTTCATGTAAACAGCTTATCCCGAGTAAGACCAAAAGCGGGATATGAGCTACCATCCGGAATACTGTGCGCATGTAAACGTGGTCTCTCTGAGACATCTCTCTTTTCAGTGTTTCCTGTGGTATTAAAGCAGGTCACTCTCTCTTAGGTAACCACATATATTCTGAGAACAGGTTTTTGTTGTTCTTCTTTATTTTCGAAACGAGGCTGGGAGGGCTAGGTGTATTCTTTTCCCACAACCCCTGTAGAGTTGTAGACCGGTTCTAATTAGGGAGGTAATTGAGTCTGTTTTGATGTGTACTAGGGGTCTTTTTTAATGACCCCCATGTACTAGGGGATGAGTGTGAAAACAAACCTCCCCTTTTCCTTTCCTTTCTCTCATTCCCCAGCTTGTTGCTCTCTGACACCTCAAAGGAGGCTGTTTATTTTGCTCAGGGTCTTATTGCAGGGACAGTTGTGATATCCTTTAACAATGATCTGAGGAAAGGAAACACGTCAGCAGACATGCACATTTGACTGTCTCAACAAGGTGTAAGTCGTAGGACGTTCCACTGTGTGGAGAAAAAAAAAGACACTCATTCTCTTCCCGTGGTGTGGTATCCGTCATATAACCGGTTTAGTGGGATTATTTAAATAAAATCAGAATTATAGTCCTACATATATTACTAAACATGAGTTATAGGTGATGTAGTACTTTTCTCTGTAGAGTGTCATATTTAAATGTTGTGCACAGGCCTGAAAAAAAACAAGATGGCTGATGCTCAGTTCTTTCTCAGCACCTCATATGACCTACTGTAAACCACAACTCTCTCTGCTCAGTGTCCCATGGGCTCCATCTCCCCACAATGGGCTCCATATGGATGCAGGGCGTACAGGGCGTAGGGCTGAGTCTGACACATGATGAGAAATTCTCAGGTAGGACTTTGGGCATTTGTACTTGTCCATTTTCATAAGAGGACTGGACAAATTGGAACGTCTGTTGAAACTCTGTAGTTACCCTGGCTCCCTAGTCCCACTCATAACTCATAGGCTGTTATGCCACATACGACGTGAGCCGGTCATGTTGTGAGCGCTGCGGAGGGAGATTCCCTGGTGGTCTCCGTGGTGACAATGATGTAGTGCCCACCGCTAGATGCCAGTAGGAGAGGGAGCCAAGCCCTTGCCATTCTGCTCTTGTCACAGGCATTGTGCTCGGGTTTCTCACACAAGACGAATGAGGAGTGTTGAAGTGGTCGTCACTTCACAAAGCAGAATCCATACATATTCCTCGACCCGTCTGTGTCAGCACAATAGATGCAGTACCCCTTTTGTTAGACAATAAGTTATTTTCCGACAACGGTTCTGGCTTGTCGTTGAATGAGGATGGCGTTTTGACCTGTATGGCTGCTTTAGTGAACAATTTTTCTCTGTATATAAGACGTGCACAAACATGGTTGCAGAACAGACCAAATCAACATTTATTGGTTGCAGATATTGCAGATGTTATCACAGGTGCAGCTAAATGCTGGTGTTTCTAGCTCCAACAGTGCAGCAATAGGTAGCAATACAAAATAATACACACATAATCCAAAAAGTAAAAAATAAAGAAATTAAGAAATGTCGTAACGAATCCAATTAACAACCCAAATAGCAATGTAACAGTAATCCAAATGCAACCTACACTGGATGAATTTACGCAAGGAATATTCTAGGAATGATATGTACAGCAGTAGATACAGTGCCTTGCGAAAGTATTCGGCCCCCTTGAACTTTGCGACCTTTTGTCACATTTCAGGCTTCAAACATAAAGATATAAAACTGTATTTTTTTGTGAAGAATCAACAACAAGTTGGACACAATCATGAAGTGGAACGACATTTATTGGATATTTCAAACTTTTTTAACAAATCAAAAACTGAAAAATTGGGCGTGCAAAATGATTCAGCCCCCTTAAGTTAATACTTTGTAGCGCCACCTTTTGCTGCGATTACAGCTGTAAGTCGCTTGGGGTATGTCTCTATTAGTTTTGCACATCGAGAGACTGAAATTTTTTCCCATTCCTCCTTGCAAAACAGTTCGAGCTCAGTGAGGTTGGATGGAGAGCATTTGTGAACAGCAGTTTTCAGTTCTTTCCACAGATCCTCGATTGGATTCAGGTTTGGACTTTGACTTGGCCATTCTAACACCTGGATATGTTTATTTTTGAACCATTCCATTGTAGATTTTGCTTTATGTTTTGGATCATTGTCTTGTTGGAAGACAAATCTCTGTCCCAGTCTCAGGTCTTTTGCAGACTCCATCAGGTTTTCTTCCAGAATGGTCCTGTATTTGGCTCCATCCATCTTCCCATCAATTTTAACCATCTTCCATGTCCCTGCTGAAGAAAAGCAGGCCCAAACCATGATGCTGCCACCACCATGTTTGACAGTGGGGATGGTGTGTTCAGGGTGATGAGCTGTGTTGCTTTTACACCAAACATAACGTTTTGCATTGTTGCCAAAAAGTTCAATTTTGGTTTCATCTGACCAGAGCACCTTCTTCCACATGTTTGGTGTGTCTCCCAGGTGGCTTGTGGCAAACTTTAAACAACACTTTTTATGGATATATTTAAGAAATGGCTTTCTTCTTGCCACTCTTCCATAAAGGCCAGATTTGTGCAATATAGGACTGATTGTTGTCCTATGGACAGAGTCTCCCACCTCAGCTGTAGATCTCTGCAGTTCATCCATAGTGATCATGGGCCTCTTGGCTGCATCTCTGATCAGTCTTCTCCTTGTATGAGCTGAAAGTTTAGAGGGACAGCCAGGTCTTGGTAGATTTGCAGTGGTCTGATACTCCTTCCATTTCAATATTATCGCTTGCACAGTGCTCCTTGGGATGTTTAAAGTTTGGGAAATATTTTTGTATCCAAATCCGGCTTTACAACAGTATCTCGGACCTGCCTGGTGTGTTCCTTGTTCTTCATGATGCTCTCTGCGCTTTTAACGGACCTCTGAGACTATCACAGTGCAGGTGCACTTATACGGAGACTTGATTACACACAGGTGGATTGTATTTTAGTCATTTAGGTCAACATTGGATCATTCAGAGATCCTCACTGAACTTCTGGAGAAAGTTTGCTGCACTGAAAGTAAAGGGGCTGAATAATTTTGCACGCCCAATTTTTCAGTTTTTGATTTGTTAAAAAAGTTTGAAATATCCAATAAATGTCGTTCCACTTCATGATTGTGTCCCACTTGTTGTTGATTGTTCACAAAAAAATACAGTTTTATATCTTCATGTTTGAAGCCTGAAATGTGGCAAAAGGTCGCAAGGTTCAAGGGGGCCGAATACTTTCGCAAGGCACTGTATATTATGTCAAGAATCTGGTAAATATGCTGTGTGCATAAACAGTGTAACTAAAATGCCATGTACATTAGTAGAAATATTAGTATGAGCTATGTCGAGAACACAGTATTTAAATGCACAGTACACAACCCCATAGCAAAATGGATAGAATTGCAGGAAATTAGCTTCCTGAGTCCGGAATATAAATGATACATACGTATGTATGTGAATGGTGGGTATAGACAGTATGGACAGTATGTGAATAGAAAAGGTGTGTGTGTGTGTGTGTGTGTGTGTGTGTATAGCAGTAGATTCTTTATTTATCGAAGTTTTATTTGATCAGGGAGTCATACTGAGACCAAGGTCTATTTTACAGATGAGCCTTGAATTACAGAAATGACAGAAAATACACACATCAAAATATAAATACAAAATGCAAGTAGAAAGAAAAACACATTCATCAATAAGAAGGTCCTCAATCAGCTATATAGGATGAGCCATGTCTAGAATACAGTATGTACATATAAAGTGGGTAAAACAGTATGGAAATATTATTAAAGTGACTGGTGTTCAATGACTGTACATAGGGCAAAAGTCTCTTAAGGTGCAGGGTGGAGTACTGGATGGTAGCTGGCTAGTGACCGTGTCCGAGGTTCAGGGCAGAGTACTGGAAGCAATGGAAACAGTAAAGATGTTAGCTTAAATTGAACACAGAACCATATACAGTATATCCCATATTTACTTCAATTTCCTTTTCCCCCTCATATCCTCTCCTTTTCTCTATTTCTGACCTCTGGTGAGTTTGGGAGGGACTGACTGCCTGAAATAGTGGACTTCCCAATTTGGCCACCTGCTGAGTCATCATCCACTGTCAGAGGAAGTTGCTTGGTCCCAACTGGCCTGACAGGAAAATGAGGTGAACCTTGCCCATTTCGATTCAGCTGATAAGGGGGCTCTATAACATCATTAGCCATGGTGTTTCCAGGCCCACCTGTGCTTTATTTGGAGAACAAGGGCTGCTCAGTGGGTGTCTATGCTCTTTAAAGGCAATTAGTGACGCCACACACTCTGTGGAATGCTCTAGGCTAACGCTGAGGGAAACTCAAATCATTATTGGCCAGGTCAAATGATAGACACGGAGACATAGGCCGCTCACACAGACGAGGGCTGTATTTTGGACTGATAATGGCCTGTATCCTTTTACCATAGCTGACAGACACTGAGTGATGTGGATGCTCTGGTCTGTATTCGCCGACACTGTGGTCACATGTAACGCTGAGCTGGAGTGCAGATGTGTTTTAGAGCTTTATAATCACTGGGTTTGGGTTTCTCACACATCTCTCTCCCAGTCTTTAACAGCATGTAAGCACTTACTAATTCAAAATATAATGTCATGGTTGGGAGCCTTAAAAGCAGCTACAGTTTACACAAAGACAAGCTAATTACGTTTTCCCCCGCAACAGATCCTAAGGAACGAGCTATAAATTGTGTCTCGCACTTACACTGAAGACATGCATGGTCGAAATGTGTAAGGTTACATGTGTGTAGTCACAGGCCTCAGAAAACCACATGAAAGCCAAAGCAAAGTAATTTTGTAAAAGCTTCCATAGGAAAGTCCTCTGAGACCATTGGTGTATTTGCTAATTCCCAACAACATAGACGGTTGGGTTCGGAAAACTGTCTCCTCAGAGTAACCATGTGCATGTTATGCTGTAAACTGAGAATGGTGGTGGTGGTGGTGGGGGGGGGGGAGTCGTCTGATGTCTGCAGGTCTGAGGAGAAATAGACTGGTGTTTAACAGAGGACATCTCCCTCTAATCTGTGTAACTCTTACAAGTGTACATTTAAGGAAATCACTAGAGGTCTGCCACATCAATATTACTTGAAGTCTCAGGACCTGGTGTCTCTTTGCTCCCTGTGAAATTCCATAAATCTCAAGTACCTTTCAGAGGATATATGTTGTCATGAATAACATCCATTTAACAGCATGTTACTATACATAGCAAAACATGTATTAAATGTAATGCCGGAAATAATACAGTACATTGAGGTATGTACCTGATATCACCTGATATTACTATCGGTATCTGATATTAGTGATATTTTATGGCTACTAGTATGCTTAAGTTTTCTTTGCAAGTTGTCCCTCCAGTGTTCTACTTTTACATTTCATCTGGCAGTTCTTCTAGTCTTCTCAGGACTCTCACAGACATACAGTTCAGGCAGAACAAGAAGAGAGACGCACCACATCCCGACAGATGGAATCAATTTCCTCCCATTATCAAGCATAGGCACCTCCATATGCTAACTGCTGGAAGATGTTGATAGATATTTTACAGTGAAGTTTGGTATGTTTCTGAGACAAATGGAATACATGTGTGATAATTGAGTGTGAGGTGGTGTGGGGGCTTGGCAGACAATGGGAAGCGCTAGCTAGCTAACAGTGGATTTCCTCCAGGGTGTTGGTTAACGTTTGTTGTGGGTTAAAGGGGAGCAGGCACATCACAACAGGAAGTGGCTAGCGAGATTCCAGGCTAATATGCTATTAGATTTACACAGATAGGGATTGGAACCTGGAAGAGGTACTTTGTCTCCTCCATCTTTGTCTCTTTTACAGTTTCAGTCTGTGTGAGTAATTCGGTCGCTGTCAGATTTGTTAATATTGCTACAGGCTTAGTTCAGGGTAGCTTCACAAAACATATGCAAATGTTAAAAATGGGCTCATCTGGGATGAAGGACTACTGTCGCCACTGCAAAAATGAGCAGAAAACATTATCTTTATTGATGTAATGCATAGCAGAGATTTATACAAATAGCATCCATATATCCATGCATAGGCCTATGTTGCTTGACAGTTTGTTGAGAGTTAGTTGGTGAGATCCCTAAACTCGTTCAAAGGGCTGGAGCAGTCACCAGACCGACCAGGCTGCCAGATCTTTACAGTGCAGTGGAAAAGTGTAATGAAATGACAGTGCGGGTTACACTCAAGTCTTGTGGCTATTAAGGAAGTGGAAGGGTTTCTAAGTCCAGTATAGCATTGTGTATCCTCCCCAAGTTTGTCAGTGTCTCCCTGCTCTCTGTCCTCACGCGGTCTACTCCTAGATTATGGCCTGTGTCGGGGGCTAGCTAGGGCTGGTTCATAAGGAGGGGTCCTGGCTGTTCTGGCTGCCCAGCTGTGGTGAAGACATGTCATACTGTTATCCTCTCTCTGTCTGGACACAGTGTTTGAAGGCATGTGGGGCTCTGCCGAGGTCACATTAGAGGAAGAGGAGGAAAATGTGACACAGGAAGGCAAGGCACACAAGGTACCCTGTGGCTCTGCCAAAATAGACGTCACTGCATTTAGTGTAAACCCCCTTTTGATTGAAACCCATCAGTCGGAAAGAGAAATCACTCTGCCTCAACAAAGCACTGGAGCAACACAGAGAACGAGGCTGACAGACATCGACGGACGCCCGATGCCATTACTGCCCATTACTATCATGGGAGAAACAGAACCAAATTTGACAAGAGCCTCTGGGTTACTCACATGGCCTTTTGATCCTCATCGGGGGAGGAAGGAGTGATACGAGGTGGTTTGGTGGTTCTGTCAGGTCCTGGGAGAAGAGGGATAGATGGGGTTATGGTGGACTTTGCCTCCCCAGAGTGCCCCTGTTGTACCTCTGTCCTGTCCCAGGAGGTGGGAGTCAGGGAGCGGATGCCTGTGCATGGTGGCAGTCTGCCATGGCTCGCCACTGTTTTCACAACAAGAGCTTCTGCATGGCTCCCCCTTTGTGCGCCTATGTTTACTTTGCCACCTGCTAGTCTGGGGAAATGTGGATCAGGAGGGTGAAGGGGGAGGTGGGTGTCACGCATAGAAAAGGGGTCATGGGGTGTGAGGGGTGTGGATGACAATGCACAGCTATTTGGGCTGGATTTGGAGAGTAGGAGGTGAGATTAGATGGCATTTCATGGCCAGACAGAATTTGTGAGGTTCAGCACTCATAGTGATGGATCTCAGACATGGTCAGAGAGTGGAATGAACTGCTTAACTTGGTCATCAAATGGGAGAAAGGACAGAGGTTTGGGGAAACCAAACAACAATTAAATGGCTGCATTCACCTTTCTTCACTCAGTTCTTTCTCTGTCTCATGCAATCACATAAACAAATGATCCGGCAATACATAATAATATAGTAGTGCTGACCAAAAGAAAATACATATATTTTGTCTGCCAATGCTTATCGAGTCCATTTCATCATTATTCCTCTCTTTGTAACTCACTGTGGATGAGGCCAAGTGGATACACGCCGCTACCCAGTGCTGTCTGACGCTGTCTGACCCTGCTGACATGAACAGCCACAGCAGTGAACGGATGGTCTGTCAGAGGCCAGGGTGTTTATCAGCCTGTCTGTCTGTCTGTCTGGTAGCCCTGCCAGGCGAAATAAACCAAACCACTGCTTCTTCATTCTACAGCAACACGACACGTTTCACGTACTGAGATAAATGCACGCTCAGCTAGCACAGCGCAGTGAACTCTTCCAGAACATCTTGGATGCGGTCGTTGCTGCCAGATTAATGGTAACTCTGTTCTAGTCTTATATTGCAATCCTTAAGCTGGAGGGCTGTTGCAAATGCATTACAATTGCTCAACTATAACCAACCAAAACTACACTGAACAAAAATATAGATGCATCATGTAAAGTGTTGGTCCCATGTTTCATGAGCTGAAGTAAAATATCCCAGAAATGTTCCATATGCACAAAAAGCTTATCTTTCCTCAAATGTTCTGCCCAAATTTGTAAAGATCCCTGTTAGTGAGCATTTATCCTTTGCCAAGATAATCCATCCACCTGACAGGTGTGGCATATCAAGAAGCTGATTATTAAGCAGTATGATCATTACACAAGTGCACCTGTGCTGGGGACAATGAAAGGACACTCTAAAATGTGCAGTTTTGTCACAATGCCACAGATGTCTCAAGTTTTGAGGGAGTGTGCATTTCGCATGCTGACTGCAGGAATGTCCACCAGAGCTGTTGCCAGATCATTTAATGTTCACTTCTCTACCATAATCCACCTCCAACTGCATTTTAGAGAATTTGTCAGTACGTCCAACCGGCTTCACAACCGCAGACCACATGTATGAGGTCGTGTGGACTAGCGGTGTGATGATGTCAACATTGTGAACAGAGTGCCCCATGGTGGGGGTGGGGTAATGGTAATGGTAGGCATAAGCTACGGACAACGAACACAATTGTATTTTATTGATGCCAATTTGAATGCACAGAGATGCCGTGACGAGATCTTGAGGCCCATTGTCATCCCATTCATCTGCCACCATCACCTCATATTTCAGCATGGTAATGCACAGCCCCATGTTGCAAGGATCTGTACATGATTCCTGGAAGCTGAAAATGTCATACTCACCAGACATGTCACCCATTGAGCATGTTTGGGATGCTCTGGACACCGTGTTCCAGTTCATGCCAATATCCAGCAACTTTGCACAGCCATTGAATAGGATTAGGACAACACCCCACAGGCCACAATCAACAGCCTGATCAACTCTATGTGAAAGAGATGAGTCGCGCTGCATGAGGCAAATGGTGGTCACACCAGATACTGACTGGTTTTCTGAACCACTCCTCTACCTTTTATTTTAAGGTATCTACAGTACACCAACAGATGTACTGTATATCCTGTATTCCCAGTCATGTGAAATCCATAGATTAGGGCCTAATACATTTATTTCAATTGACTGATTTCCTTATATGAACTGTAACTCAGTAAAATCTTTGGAATTGTTGCATGTTGCATTTATATTGATTTTGAGTATAAATGAAACTGTCAGCCTGTGGTGATGTTTGAAATAATATTTTACACTTCCATATAATGGTATAAATAAGGATTCTACAGTTGTATTATATGTATTATAAATGTTTTATTAATTGGAAAGTGCTCTGTATCAATATGTCAAACACACACACACACACACACGCACACACACACACACACACACACACACACACACACACACACACACACACACACACACACACACACACACACACACACACACACACACACACACACACACAGGGAGGGTGTTGAAGAAAAGCCTAGCTATCTGCCTCGGAGGATGACAAAGAGCTAATATTGGATCTTTTCAATCAGTGGTTGGCTTGCTGACAGGGTTCCATAGAGAGGCTATCTCATACATCGTAGCCCTCCTCTAACACGTGAAGGGAAAGTGAATGCCGCTGTGTTTCAGCTCTTTTCGCTAATCAAATGGATTCAGTCCCATCCAGTGCTCGCTCCGATAACAGGACCACGCTGAAGTTGAAGATTAATGGCCTCCCGCCTGACTGTGTTTTTACAGGCAGTCTCCAAGAGGTTGTCTCAACACTTTATTCCTTTCTTTGGAGTGTATTGGAATCGTTTACATGAAAAGCTGGTTAGGTAAAGAGCAGTTTTTGGCAGAGGTCTGTTCAAAGGGACTTTTTTCACTTTGAGTTTTTGAGTTGTTCTTTCTGTTGACCTGCAAGCATTTTAAACACAACTAGTTAGCAAACTTTTACCAGTTACACTCTGACTGCACTATCATATATAAAGCTCTTGCATCATGCTACTTTATATATTTTTTCACTGTATCTGACTGCTGTATCCATGGCGACTGCCAGTACTTAGGTTGTGCGCAGCAGTTTTTTTTTGCGGACGTGTTTGAGAAGTAAACTACACTGTAACTGAAGACTGTAATTTATACAGTAATGTGGGGTATTATCAACAGTAGAATGGTACTGTTCCTAGAATACTAGGGCCGGGACGATACAAGTATCACAATACTGGTTATTATTGTGACAAAGAAACAAAACACAAAGCATATTTATCTTTAGGAAAACAGCGCTAATGTTGGAATCAAACATCATTATGTTGTCATTCAGAGTCACATGTATTTATTTTCCAAGCTATAGCCCACAATATTTTTTTACTTAAAGCAGGTTTTTAAAGGACCAAAAAGTTTGGTCTACTTCATGTTTTCACTTTTGGGTACCGTACGCCAAAAACATTTTTGGGTGCATAGAATTGTTGTTTATGGCTCATTAACATATTTTGAGGCGTGCCTTGTTTAGAGGCTATATACTGTCAAATTCACAGCAACCCCTTTACAGTGTAAGAGTTGGTTCTAGATTGTCTCAGAACCCACTAACCTTCTGGGTAAGGAATCCTATGTTGAGGAACAGCTGTCCCAGACTACCTCTTGTAGCCTGTGTTATCATCCTGACAGACAGTAAGTCACATTCCTATGGGAGCCTGACCTATGGAGACACCACCTTGTCCCAGGGTTTCTTGTGTCTGTGTCTGGTTTGACATGACTCCTCTCTATTTTTATGTCCCTTCAGGCCTTATCTAAGAACTGCTGACAGACCTCTTACTTACGCCATTCCTTAACACATGACAATCTACATGACTTATTACTCATCCGGCTCTCGTCTTCATCCACCATGATGAATGTTTAATGTTGATGAATAAATCTAAGGCCCAGGGGTATCTGTGCTCTTCAGTCAGGTCTGATCCGGATGTCTGATGATGAGTACTTCATCGCCCCCTTGCCCCAGCACCTAGCTGCAGAGCACAACTACACCTCCCCGAGTGGACACCACCCACACGTGGTCTACAAACGCTCGGCTGAACACAAAGTCCATGGTGGCCAGAGGTCTGTCCACAGCTCCCAACCTGACAACCCATATCTACAGCACCATCACCAGCATCACCACGACTACCAGCACGGGAAGCTGCAGAGACAACACTTCTGTGGACGCCGCAAGCAATGTATGTAAGGGAACTTCCTTATTATTATGACTGCCTTTGATCCGCTCACATGAGAAAAACACATTACAGTCACGTGGGACTGTGTGTACAGGACAGTGGTAGTAAAGATGGTAGAGAGACATGCTTTGTAGTTTCATCACAGGAACAGAATGATAACAGTACAATGACAAATAACAAAAATGAAGGTCAACATGTTCAAATGTTCCACTACTGATGGTTTTTGATGTAATGTGTATAATGTATTTTGAAAGAAATATAGTGCTCAGATTGCACAGGGATATAAAGTAGCTGGCCTTTATTGAAATTAAAACTCAGAAGCAGCATGAGGAGTGAATGACTTTGAATATTTCCTGCTCTTTCAACGCTCTGCCGGCCCCTTGCTCTTATCAGGGAAAGGTCCAGGAAAAAGGAGGAGCTGTCATTTGAGCTCCTTTCCAAAGCATTTCTCCCCCTGTCTCCTCTTTCTCTCTCTCCATATCTCTATCCCTCCCTATCCCTCCCTACCTGCCCTCTATCTACCATATCTCTGCAGACACTCCCAAGCCCCCTGCTGAGGATCGTCTCGTCATGCCTGATGAGTTTGAGCTCCCAGGCAGGGGGAAGCGATCACCCGTCACGTCTAACAAGGTGGGGACCCTGAATGTGGAAACGCTGGTGGTGGCAGACAGGAAGATGCTGGAGAAACACGGCAGAGAGAACGTCACCACCTACGTCCTCACTGTTATGAACATGGTGAGCAGGGGAGGGACACCAGTCAGTCAGTCAGTCATCAGTCATGTAACATCTCCCAAAGTAGATTTTATCCTTAAGCAAAACCCTGGCCTTGACAAGCAATGAATGTCATGATTTCTGTATTTACTTCACACAAAATGTTAAGCAACGATTCATTTGAACCGAAATGTTAATCTACAACTGGCAATCTGGGTTGGTTTTGTTTCAGGTTTCCAGCCTTTTCAAAGACGGCACCATTGGAACTGATATCAACATTGTGGTGGTCAGCCTGCTTCTTCTAGAGCAAGATCCAGTGAGTCACATTGATCTGAGTGCCTGACAAAAAAAATCACCAGTCTCCCCAACGTCATGAATTCTCCAGTCTCCCCTTCTGATCTCTTCCTCTCTGTCTCTTCCCCAGCTCGGCCTGTCCATCAACCACCACGCTGACCAGTCTCTCAACAGTTTCTGCCAGTGGCAGTCGGGCCTGATCGGTAAGCGCCACGACCATGCCGTGCTCCTCACCGGCCTGGACATCTGCTCTTGGAAGAACGAGCCCTGTGACACCCTGGGTAAGGGGGTTTGGTGGGGGGGTTGGTAGGGGTGGGGGCGGGGGTGAAGGAGGTCAGCCAGGGCTCCTGAGGGGACTGTTGGAGATTAGATCCCTTAGTAATGGTGCTGCTGGGGGATTAGACAGCACCAGAGATCATGGGGTCACTTCCAGGGTGGGCGGGATCCTGCATGCTCTGCCAGGACTCCCTCCGGCAGGGGATTTCTCCTGCACTAAATACACCCTTGTAAAAACTCACTCACACACACACAAGTATGGCATGCATACATGCACGCACGCACACACATGCACCCACCCACACACATCTTACACCCATCCCGTTCTATTCTTCTCTTCAATAGTGTGAACGATTGGCAGCATTGTCAGATCAGTTAAAACTGAAGCATCAGCCAACTATAATTAATTCATCTCAACGGCCCTAAACCACAAGTATGTACTTTGGGACGTACAGTGTGAGGAGCAAGCGGGGCTTTGATTTAAATATGCTCTTTGTAACACAGCCCACAGCTACAATCCATAGCGTTCATGCTCTCCGTGGACCATTTAAACTGTAAAGACTGCCTTTATTGCCCTGTAACAGCAGTCTTTGCTCCCTCTAATAGCGGGATTTGCATTTTTTAGGTTGGCAATAGTAATGCCTGTATTGAAAATAAGTTTGTCGTGTAACACTGCCTGCGGCCTTCCTTTTCCCAGAACAGTTATGTTGTCTGATGGTTTTTGTAGATAGACATAGTAGCTTTGTTCGAATACATATTTGAGCCTGATATCTCCCTTACAATACTCTTTTACATTTCCTCCTCTCCTTCTTCTTGCTCTGCTTATCTCTGCAGGTTTTGCTCCTATAAGTGGAATGTGTAGTAAATACCGTAGCTGTACGATTAATGAAGACACAGGACTGGGCTTAGCTTTCACCATCGCTCATGAATCAGGCCACAAGTAAGTCCATCAATGCCCTCGCAATTAGCACTAGCCATTAGCTTTACCTTCACATGCAGCAGAATAGACCCCCATGCATTTTAGGAGAACAGGAGAACACCTAGTGCAGGTGATGAACATGTTACTATACAGCAGTGTATTCGTGGGACATTAGTCCTAACAAATGCATGCAGGCTTAGTTTTTATAGAAAGTCGTGCTTAGTTGCGATGGGACTGCTTTAATCTACAGTGCTACATCAAAGATGCAAAAAATACGGACTGAAACAATCGCATTACGCTAGCAAAGAACTTCATCTTCTCCACGACAATGTGTGAAACCATATGAAGTGCCACAGGCGATGGGTATGCTCTGTTTGTGTTTACACGTTTCCATCGAGATAAGAGGCAGTTTATATTTGACATTTGAGATTGACTTATTATGGTGAAGCCCTTTGTCTGCTTGGCACTCTCTCAACACAAACGGGAAAGAACCTGTTCCTTCGATACGCCGAGCCGGTAATATGTCAGAATTCCTGTAATTTTCATAATCACATTTGGTCAAATTAATAGGAATCATTCCCAGAATTTGCACATTGTTCAGATGAAAACCACTTCCAGGCCAAATACCATTAATCACTGACAAATTGAGGGCATGTCATTTCTAAATAGATGACGTCGTCTTTTACAGACTAGTGAACCTCAGCTATGTACTGTTCTGTAGGAGGGTAGACCTTAATGCTGTATCAACACATGCCTGGCTATAACACATCTGTTTCTAAAACAAGCGTGAGGCAATGTGTGACCCATCGCACTCCATGGAGCTTAACGAGTTTTATAAAAAAATAAAATGTTGTAAGGTTACTGAGGTAAGAGTTCAAACCTCTCTCTCTCTCTCTCTCTTAATGATCTGTCTCTCTGGCAGTTTTGGGATGATCCATGATGGAGAGGGGAATCCTTGTCGGAAAGCTGAAGGAAACATCATGTCTCCAACCCTGGCAGGAAATAATGGGGTCTTCTCCTGGTCTGCCTGCAGTCGCCAATACCTCAGCCGCTTCCTTGGGTAAGCCTTATATATTGACAACTGATATGGCTGCCATGCATGTAATGATGTGTGGTTCTCTCCTGCACCTGTTTGTGTTTAGGAGTCTATCATTCTAGGTCCCTGTCTGATTGTTTTCTTGGTTTTATTCCACAGAACAGCTCAAGCATCATGTCTGGTGGATGAGCCCAGGCAGATTGGGCAGTATAAATACCCAGAGCAGCTCCCAGGTCAGCTCTATGATGCTGACACACAGTGCAAGTGGCAGTTTGGCTCCAAGGCGAAACTGTGCAACCTGGACTTTGTCAAGGTAGCTGACACTGATAGGCACATTCTTACTGGGTTGCATGAAACTGTCTGACAAGTGTGCTACTGGGAAAACTAGGCAGGGTTTAAAACCAGTATTATTTAATTTGCATGATCTTTCTGGGACAAACCATTCTATGTCTAAAACAGCCATATTTAATCTCCCATTACAGTATTCAAAATGGGTCCAAGAGACTTGAACACAACCCTAAGGGAATGGGCCTCCTTAAGCTTCCACTATAATACATTCAACAAGACATGCATTGACATGCAAATCCAGCATGAATAAGGAACGGGTCAAGAAAAGGAGGTTGTGTGTGGGAAATCAACATCCACGCCAGTCCATCTGTAGGATTAGTGCTCATGGTATAGCCTGCTCCATTGTGTATCCCCCCATACAACCTTTTGTGTTCTCCTGAACCCCAGCCCTAAGTTTGAACCCGTCTCCTGAACCTCGACGTAGGTGACTCTACATCTTAATTAACAAGGATTTGGGATGTTTGCCTCCCCGTGTTTCTTCCCCCTGTTGGGATTCTGCGGTCGTTTCGCACGGTGCAGAGGAGAGCTAATTAGCCGCGTGCTCTGCTCTTACGGCTGGCCGTGGCACACTAGCTCAGTCAGTCTGCTGCAGAGTTAGATTAGAACGGGGGGGGGGGGGACCAGCTCTCTCACAACCCCGGTCTCGCTAGCTGTCTGCCAGATGCAATCGGGCGGCACGCCAGCGTGGCACAGGTCCACTGCCTGGCTCCCAATGCCTCATCTCTCCATACATACTGCATTGTGGGAAGAAATAAAAGATACATGAATAGCGTGTTTCAGGGAATACAATGATTGGTTTTGACAGTTTTTTTGGAAATGGGGGATATTGCGTGTAACCATGGCAGTGGGATGTTGGTGGTGTTCTGATGAGGGGAGGCAGATGCTGGACTCACTGTTTGGTGTTTCCGGTCACTCGGCAGGACATCTGTAAGTCACTGTGGTGCCACAGGACAGGTCACCGGTGTGAGACCAAGTTCATGCCCGCTGCCGAGGGCACCAGCTGTGGGACTGACATGGTAAGTGTACCATCTGTTTCCATGGCAATGTTGCCCATCGTGAACGGGATGGGAGGAGACAGGGATTTCCCTCTAACATTATCATTCAGCGTAACACACTTTCAAACACACACAGATGTAAAAACACACAAATGCCCAAGGACAAAAGACAGGTTCACTCACAAATCCACATATGCACACACCTGCAGGAGCGTTTTGTGCATTGTTAAATGTCCCATAAGGACACAAGGCTCCTATTCTTTTTCCACAGTGAAAGATGATATTGGGAGAGAAAGAAAGGTGGTGATGTGTGTGAGTGTGTGGTTTGGCTCAGACAGGCCTAGGTCTCCAGGTGTGGTGCTGGGCATTCACCCAAACCAGGAACCTCAGCACTGGGGCAAGCCAAAGATCCTACCACCGATACTAACTCAACTTTTTCCTCTCCTCTCCACCCCGCCCCCATCTCTCTCTCTCTCTCTCTCTCAACAGTGGTGTCGGCGAGGCCAGTGTGTGAAGTATGGTGACCACGGTCCGAGAGCTGTTAACGGTCAGTGGTCAGGATGGTTGGAGTGGTCGGACTGTTCCAGGACCTGTGGGGGAGGGGTGATGTACAGGGAGCGATCCTGCACCAGCCCCAGGTACAGTACTGTTAGTCATACTAGGGGGTCAGGTGTATTATTTTTAACAAAAATATCTACATATATTTTAGGATGTTGTGTATCCCTCTAAATAAATCCGAAATCATGTAAAAATTACAGTTTTGAACACAAAGCTTGTCCCAAAAATGTGGTATCTTGACCAAACGTACCCCAGGGACGGGGTAAGTTGAGCCATGGGACAGGGTAAGTTAAGCCGTCTACAAATGATCATAGGTCAGGCCCCGTTGTTACCTCATATCCCAACGATAATGCCTTGCATTACGTCTGTAATGAAAATACTTAAATTTGCTCAACTTGCTCTTGGCTCAAGCATTGGCTCAACTTACCCGATGGCCGTTTGCTCAAGTTACCCCAAGGCAAACATTTTGACTATATTAGCCCACAAAGCTACAAGGATGCACTTTCATGCAAGGTTTAGGACCTCATATTCACACTTATAGAGACCCCAACTGGTGTATAGAACTATCTTAAAATGTTCCACTTGAAACATCTAACACACCAAATTAATTTGACTTGGTAAGAATCAGTTTTTTGGACCTAACTTGTTTACCACTTTTTCCATGACTCCATGAAATTATGACCTCTTCCTAAAATATTTGGTCAAATTATTAAAGTTGTATATGGTGGCTCAACTTACCCCTTTGGCTCATCTTAGCCCACTCTCCCCTACCATAACAAGCCTAGATTTGCACTGGGTGAACTCAAGAACCCCTGGTAATACCCCAGAGAGGATTGTTACTGTGATAGTTACTCCTCCCTCTTTTGAGGCACTTTACCTTGTGGATAGATACCGATGGATAGATGAGCTTGAGGCATGATTAGCCACGTTTTACCTCAACTGTTGCTTGTCTTCGCTAAGTCTCTACCAGCACCACCATAGAACACATGAAGAGTTCCACATACAGTGTGTCTGCTCTGTGCAAACAGAACAGGGTTGGATTTTGACAGGTAAACATGGCCTTCCTCCCAGTCAGCTCCCCCTGACTTACTAACTGAGCACCTGAGAGCGTGGCCTGCCTGGCTGCCTGCCTGCCTGCCAGTTGGCTGTCAGCCCATTAAACTATTATCTGTCAGTCTACAAACAGACAGCAGGCCAGATTAAAGGGTTCTCTCTCATGCCAGTTTAACCTGCTCAGCCCACAGTGCTACTCAATGCTCTGTCTCAAGCTACTCGTCCAATCTTCTGACTTCCCTAGGAAACACAAACCTCTTCTTCTTCAAGCAGTCACAGCCGAGGCAGACACTGAACACACACAAGTAAATATAGAGACATAGCACACAAATGCCCCAACACTCGATTCTATTCTCAGGTCCAGATTAGTTTGTCAGATCTTCTGTGCACTTGGGGGCTCCCGAGTGGTGCAGTGGTCTAAGGCCCTGGTTCGATTCCAGGCTGTATCACAACCAGCTTGTTGTTGTAAATAAGAATTTGATCTTAACTGACTTGCCTAGTTAAATAAAGGTCAAATAATTATCTCTTTCCTAGATTGTTCTCAGAATACGTCTGATTGATGTCAGGTGTGCTTGTTGCCTGGTACACCCACTAGTAGTCAGATTGATGTGAAAGCTCAAGAAGAGTCTGTATTCATTTGAGATTACGACTCCCTCTGAGGGCATGTTTGGCTTTGGAGGGCTTGGTTGCATCAGAAAAGGACAAGGAGCTGAAAGAAGGAGGGACATTATTGATGGACAGGTGGTTTAGATTTCTAAGCATCTGGCTTGTTCTCAGGTTTGTGTCTTGCAGGATGGGGATGTGATCATGCCTATTGGATAACGTCCAGCCAGTCAACCACTTTGATTGCGTCAATGATATTGAAGACATCAACTCAAACCTTTCCAGTGTGTTGAGAACAACTGATTTCTTTGTTCCATAATATTGATGAATATGGTGATCTGTTAGCCACACCAATTAGACTATGATTGAGAAATGTAATTTCATAAGACTATGATTTAGAAATGTAATGGCAGATATGATTTCCAGGACAGTTTAGTGTGTGTGTGTTTGTGTGGGTGTGTGTGTGTCTGATGGTGTAAGCCCAGGTGTTTCCTCCCAGCAGTTGCAGCAGGTTGGTGGAGGACCTCTCCTCTCAGCAGAGTAATCTTCCCAGGCACAGGTCTTCCTATGCTGTCACTGTGTGTAAACTATGTGGCATGGGAAGTCCACCTTACCTTCCTCACTTACGTATGTCTCTTTTCGTTAATGGCGTAACGTCTCAATGGCTTTTTACTGGTACCTCAAATCAATACATGCAGACAAAAGCAAAAGAAATACAAAAATCCCACAAGTTGGAACCCTCAATTGGAATGGATGTAGTGGCTCAGCAAACTACATCCACTCTCTCCCCCAACAGTCTGTCCAGTCAACAAGCCATATATGTGTTGGAGGACTGACATTGGTGAGGTGCTGTCCTTTCTGCTGTACCTGATTGTTCACTTAATCCATCTTGGACCAGCCTGGGGAACCAGACGCAGACAGACCCTCATACGATGCACATTATACAGTCAGTGATTAGCAGACAGACCCTCATACGATGCACATTATACAGCCAGTGATTAGCAGACAGACCCTCATACGATGCACATTATACAGTCAGTGATTAGCAGACAGACCCTCATACGATGCACATTATACAGTCAGTGATTAGCAGACAGACCCTCATACGATGCACATTATACAGTCAGTGATTAGCAGACAGACCCTCATACGATGCACATTATACAGTCAGTGATTAGCAGACAGACCCTCATACGATGCACATTATACAGTCAGTGATTAGCAGACAGACCCTCATACGATGCACATTATACAGTCAGTGATTAGCAGACAGACCCTCATACGATGCACATTATACAGTCAGTGATTAGCAGACAGACCCTCATACGATGCACATTATACAGTCAGTGATTAGCAGACAGACCCTCATACGATGCACATTATACAGTCAGTGATTAGCAGACAGACCCTCATACGATGCACATTATACAGTCAGTGATTAGCAGACAGACCCTCATACGATGCACATTATACAGTCAGTGATTAGCAGACAGACCCTCATACGATGCACATTATACAGTCAGTGATTAGCAGACAGACCCTCATACGATGCACATTATACAGTCAGTGATTAGCAGACAGACCCTCATACGATGCACATTATACAGTCAGTGATTAGCAGACAGACCCTCATACGATGCACATTATACAGTCAGTGATTAGCAGACAGACCCTCATACGATGCACATTATACAGTCAGTGATTAGCAGACAGACCCTCATACGATGCACATTATACAGTCAGTGATTAGCAGACAGACCCTCATACGATGCACATTATACAGTCAGTGATTAGCAGACAGACCATACATGGAGCTATATAAGTATAATCCACTTTAAGAGTAATGTTGATTTTAAAATGTTTTTGGGGGCATTTAAGAGGTCTTTTTAGTATGAAGCAACCACTAAATCCTGGTTGATGTTGCGAATTGGGAATCATGGCGAATCCTGACCTAGTATTGTTAGTTTACCTACAGATCCAACATGATGTCAGTTTGATCACCCTGTTGCAGGATAACTTTTCTGCAGGAAATGTAAAACTTGTAGAGTATTTGATGTTTAAAAAGGCTTCTGAAGTTTATAATTTCCACTTTAAAATGTTCCCTTACGAAAAATGCATCAAACCCCATACACAAATTATAATCCACAAAATAGTTTACATTTCCTGTTGCTGCAGGATTATTTTCCTGCTGTAGCAATCTGGCTCAAATTAAGATTCTACATCTATACAGTATGGAGCAATGATATTTATGATATCGTTGCCCCTTTTGGGCTCCCGAGTGGCGCAGCGGTCTAAGACACTGCATCTTAGTGCAAGAGGTGTCACTACAGTCCCTGGTTCAAATCCAGGCTGTATCACATCCGGCTGTGATTGGGAGCCCCATAGGGCAGTGCACAATTGGACCAGCATCGTTAGGGTTTGGCCGGGGTAGACCGTCATTGTAAATAAGAATACGTTTTTAACTGACTTGTTTAGTTAAATAGAAATATCTAATATAAATGATACTTTACTTCTCTGCTGACTACATTCTGTGTTTCTGACAGTTTGCTGTCCATTACAGTATTAGAATCATATATACAGTAACTCCATTCTGAGCACAGTGTCTTCCCTTTCACCATTGGACTGTTGGATCTGTTTGTCTCCTTGAATCACATTTGAGCTCTGATCCGTGAGAACAGGAGAGTCGATTTTAAGCAATCTGTCAGATTATTTTGGCAGCCCAATCTCGGTATAATCTCTGGTTCTGGAGATAGATTGCCCTCAATCTGCTCACTTGTTTTGGCTATCAGACTGTAACATCCCCATGTAGTTTACAGATTAGGAGAATATGTTCTCTCCTCAAAAACCACAGAACATATTATATAATGTATTATGCAATTCTATTCAGTAAATATTCTATCTTTGTTTGCAGACCTTTTAAAACAGCCTCAAAAGTTTCAAATCATCTTGAAGAGACTGTCGATAGGGCGCTAACGCACATCTTTGCAGGTGTTGTAAAATGATTTATTTTTTATCAGTCTCATTTGAATTTTGTAGTGAGGGAAGCCCCCTCTGAACACAGCAATCACCTGGCAGAGTAAATTAATGAACAGTCTTGATAAATATGGCAACATAGGTTGGTGTTTGATAGTAAAAACCCTTTATAATGTTGCATGGGACCGGTGATGATCAGATTGCCTGTTTCACGACAGCATCTGACAGGATCTTAAAGATGCTTTACAAAGGTTTAAAACACAGCAGTTATTGGCAGTGTGTATCAGGTACCAAGGTAAGACCCAAGTGCAGACTGTGTGAAGTAATAATGTTTATTGTAACAACAGGGGCAAGCAAACGACAGGTCAAGGCAGGCAGGGGTTGATAATCCAGAGTAGAGGCCAAGGTACAGGACGGCAGGCAGGCTCAGGTCAGGCGGAGTGGTCAGCTAGGCAGGTACAGCTCAGGACAGGGCCAAAAACCAGGAGGACGAGAAAAATCGAAACTGGAAAAAGCAGGATCTGAGACACAAACCGCTGGTAGACTTGAAGAAACAAGACAAACTCGCAACAGACAGACAGACAACACAGGTATAAATACACAGGGGATAATGGGGAAGATGGGCGACACCTGGAGGGGGGTGGAGACAATCACAAAGACCGGTGAAACAGATCAGGGCGTGACAGTGTGTGCAGCCTGTGACGCTATCAGGTTGCAGACCCCTGGGTTAATCGCAGCCTGGCATAAGGGAGGTTCAGTAGGCCCTGAGGGGAGAGGTCAGTAGGGCTCACTGGGGGCTCCGCACCACACAGAGGGAAGTGTGATCCAGCAGGCCTTTGATTCTGGTGGGAGTACTAGTGCGGAGTGACTGGGGAGGAAGCAGGGCAGCAAAGTAGGAGGTCCAGTGGTGGTTAGGGGTGGTCAGGAGCCTGAGAGAGATTACCCTGTGTAGTGGTGGTTAGGGGTGGTCAGGAGCCTGAGAGAGATGATCCTGTGTAGTGGTGGTTAGGGGTGGTCAGGAGCCTGAGAGAGATGACCCTGTGTAGTGGTGGTTAGGGGTGGTCAGGAGCCTGAGAGAGATGACCCTGTGTAGTGGTGGTTAGGGGTGTTCAGGAGCCTGAGAGAGATGACCCTGTGTAGTGGTGGTTAGGGGTGGTCAGGAGCCTGAGAGAGATGACCCTGTGTAGTGGTGGTTAGGGGTGGTCAGGAGCCTGAGAGATGACCCTGTGTAGTGGTGGTTAGGGGTGGTCAGGAGCCTGAGAGAGATGACCCTGTGTAGTGGTGGTTAGGGGTGTTCAGGAGCCTGAGAGAGATGACCCTGTGTAGTGGTGGTTAGGGGTGGTCAGGGGCCTGAGAGAGATGACCCTGTGTAGTGGTGGTTAGGGGTGGTCAGGAGCCTGAGAGAGATGACCCTGTGTAGTGGTGGTCGCTGTGTGAGGGACAGGGAGGAGGATGAAAGAAAGGGGGACAAGGAGGGGGAAGAGGGGGAAGGGAGAGAGCAGGTGACGACTAGCCAGACAGGATGACCTCTAGGCCACTGAAATCTGGACTCATAGCTGTCGCCGTGAGATTTAATGTCCCTCTGGGATGCTGGAGGTACAGCATCTGTTGCGAGAGAGAGAGAGAAGAAAATAAAAAGGGTATAACAAGAAGTTCAACTTGGCTGGTACCCCCCCGTATGCATGTGAGTGAGTAGTCAGCTATCCAAAAGGTTTTGGGTGATTTTATTTGGCCACCCCAATTTTAATTTAAATATATAAAAAAAAATGACTTGTTGGACATGAAAGACTATAAAAACAGCAGCAAATCAGCTCCAAGTGATTTACATGTTTTAAATCTGCTCCAAAGTATTAACACACATAATAGAGAGATGTATTTGATCGTATAAAAATGTAAGCAAGGTTTGAAATGATGTTTTAGGTAAATATTATATCTGTTTGGGCTTCTTGCGGTCAATTTGCCGTCTAGAAATTATTTGTAATTATGTACCGGCCCCCTGACCATCCGCTCAATATTTTTTTTCGCCAGCGGCTGAATGTAGTTAATGATCCTTTACCTCATCTGCCTGAATGAAACAAGTAGCACCCGAACCCCTGTTAGAACCCCGACAACGTCTGGTTGTCTGCAGACCTCATAAGCAGTCTAACATATGGGCCTATATGTCTCCGTTCCTAAGCTCTAATAGGATCAGACTGGGAGCTCAGGCCCAGATCTCTGCACACAAAATGAGTGGTGTTCTGCAAACAGGAGGTTTACACAGACACCTTTAATAGAGCCTGTCATTCTGGGCCTTCCTAGCAGCTCTGGGACGCACCAGAAAGAGGTTTGCCATCCAGGTTTTATGTGTGACAATCCACTGTTATCAGCGCTCGCATTTATCGGTGTATCGAGTGTTGACAGTAAAATAAATGATGGAATGTGTGCCGCTTTGCTGCTGAACATAATACACATATCATATTTTCGCTGTGTGTGGTTTGATAGGAATTAGTGGTTTGAGGTTTTATGCTTTACCACAAATAGTGTTTTTTTAAATTGTGTTTTCCTTTGCTGTTTAGTGTCTGAGCTGATGTTGTTGTTGTGTTAGCTTACATATTTGATCTTGGCAATGAAATCCAATAATATTTCCCAGAGCTTGTCTAGGTGACTATGACAAGTGTTGTGTTTATTTGTTTCTATTTCGGTTGACATTTTGAACCCAGACTGTCTACTAATGCACACACATCTACCCAGGGCTTTTGAAATGAAGACTTATTACTCAGTCACTTGAATGAATCATGGAAGACTTTCCTTCTCATTTAACAACACACTGATCCCCATGTGTGAACACGCAAGCACACACACACACACACACAAACACCGACATCCACACATTCACTTAGCTGTAAGTGAATGCTGGCTCTGCTCCAGCAGGAAGAGCCTAACGGAGATTCATTTGCTCTGAGGTTAGGCAGTGGAAGCCTGCCCAAGAAGTGCACCGCTCCACTTTAAAACAGCCTATCAGGCTCACAACAGGGAAACGGTGTGAGTAGGTTCCACAGGAGGTTGGTGGCAGCGTAATTAGGGAGGACGGGCTCATGGTAAATGGCTGGAGGGGAATGAGTGGAATGGTATCAAATACATCAAACACGTGGTTTCCATGTATCTGATGACATTCGCTTCGTTCCAGCCATTATTAATGAGCCGTCCTCCCCTCAACAGCCTCCACTGGTAGGTTGCTCCTAAGAACAGAAGGCCTTTTCTATTAATGTGGCAGACTGGAGGTACTTGAGGCTGCTGTCTTCACAGGAGTGGTTGGGAACCTGGATGAAAACCCATTAACCTGAGTAGTAGTGTTGTTTTGAGGCTGTCATTGTATACTTTGTCTTAAATGTGATTTATTTCATTCTGCTTTGAAACTGTCAAAACAGGGCCCTGGAAATGTTGGCTTGAGTCCCTTCTCATGCCACTGGACTATTTACATTGACCCCCCCCCCCCGTACACTGCTGCTACTCACTGTTTATTATCTATCCATAGTCACTTCACCATTACCTGCATGCACAAAGTACCTCAACAGGTTAGTTGAGGTAATTTGTGTTGAACATGAGGAGAAGAGAATGCCTGCCCTAACCTATGCCACATCTGTGTTGGGTCTACATGTGTTAATTGTCTGTTGTTTTAGGCCACAACACAACGGGAAGTTTTGCCAGGGCTCCAGTCGTCTCAACCAGCTGTGTAACACAAAGCTGTGCCAGCCCAGCGGAGTGGACTTCCGTGCTCAGCAGTGTGCTGAGTACAACAGCAAACCCTTCAGGGGATGGTACTACAAATGGAAGCCCTACACCAAGGTGGAAGGTATGGCAACTATTTGTTCAATTCCCCCTGTAATTAGGAACAGGGTAAATGTTGAATGAGCAAATAGAGTCCATCTAGAATGCACCTCATTCAGCCAGATTTGATAGATTCACTGTTTGTTAATACAGTACAGGCTTGTTAAAAAAAGTGCATTTAATTAGCATTGCAGATTAATCAGAGCGTTATGTCCTGTTTCAACTCTCAAATTAGGATTACTTTTTGAATCTTTTGTGACAAACCTGGTGTACTAATTTTAATGTTGAAGCCAAAAATGTGCCTCATGTGCACCATATCAATGTGTCAGTCTACTCTACATATGTATCAGTCTACTCATGCCTGGGAGGGCTGTGGATAACCGGTCAGTCTAATCTACATGGGAAACATGTAGCCACCTGCTCTCTCAGGGAGAAGGAATATATTATAAAGGAAGCCCTTAAGGCAGGTTTTACCTGTGTCTACAGCATACATACTGTATGAGTGAGAGAGAAGGGAGGGAGAGAGAGAGAGAGAGTTTGGCTGTCACCCCATTTACCTTAGTGAGACGCTGATTCATGAAGATGCAAGCAGCAGATCCCGAAAAGCCTCTTGGGGACTGAGTTGAATGGTCGCCTCGGTGATTGTAGAGTGGTTCCACACCGCTCGCCCTCCTCCCTCTCTCTCCCCCTGTGGAGGGACACTCCCTAAGGCCCAGCCCCCAGGGCAGCCTGTAGTGTTTGACCGTGGCACCATTTCAGAGGACAAGCCGAGGTATCAGGAGGTAAGGGCAGTCTAACTGGGCTCTAAGCACCAAATCCAATAGACTTTATGAAATCAAGGGACTTGGCCTACGGAAGTGAATTACTAACATTAAATGTCAAATAGAAATGCTTATGGAATGCATTCAGTGGTTCACATCCTCTGTAATGGAAGAGATTGACATTAAGACAAAACGGAAGGAATCTGAATAGTCCCAAAACTGAAGCTGGTCAGATAATGATGCCCCTGTGTCACTAGGCTGTTTCCATGCTGCTGGTAACACCCCTGTCATTAGACTATGACTGTGTGTTGTACAGAGAACCCGGAACCCATGTCTGGAACTCTGTGTGAGATCTGTGGAGAAGCTGCCCTCCCTGCATTCCTGTTTTATGGGCCCATTTGTAACAGCCTTTCAGCTCTGACATATGTGAATTGTGCCAGAGGTCTGCTACTCCTTCAGTCCCCAGAGGGTCCGTACATTGCACTGCAGTGGACATGCATCGTTAACACAATAGAACCCTGAATACACTATTCACCATTACTCCCATCGATTGGCTCCTAGCTTGCCCTCATCAATTGGCGAGTACGGTTCCTTCATTACCATAGGCCTTTCCCAAGCCCCACATTGCAATATGGAGTGTACCAGTGACAGAGAGAGGCCATACGGAGGTTTGTGCTCTTTATGTAGTCCTGGAGACTCACACCTGGGAAGGAGGAATTGGTTAATGCACAGGTGCAGAGTAACCTCCATGATCTTGTTTATAACACCTGTTAAATCTTCTCTATGTCCTCTGCAGCTGAGGATATCTGCAAGCTGTACTGCATCGCCGAGGACTTTGACTTCTTCTTTGCCATGGCCAGCAAAGTCAAGGACGGGACATCCTGCTCAGACCACAGAGGGGACTTGTGCATCGAAGGAGTCTGTGAGGTAAAGTGCAGATCTGAGGAACATGATGTACAGCAACTCATTAACTACATCTAAGTCTACTGAATGTGATGTTGGACCCAGGATGCCTTCTGTGTTGTCCAATTTCCTTATGTTTCTTCCATCTTGTAGCCGGTGGGTTGTGACCAGGTGCTGGGCTCTAAGGCAACTCTGGATGCCTGTGGAGTTTGTAGAGGGGACAACTCCACCTGTAAGTTCTTCAAAGGCCAGTACGTCCTCCAGCACAGAGCTAACGGTACGTCAAGCGGGAAGACTGACGGGTCAATTTGATGCAGTGGGAGAGAGTGGGAGCTCTGTTGTTGGACATTTCTGGCACAGTGTCATTGGGGCAGAGTTATCTGAACATCACAGGATGAATTCTCTAGCAGATGCCACTGTGTGGGAGACGGTCCCTTCCTCCAGACCTCATACTATACTCTCACAACTGGCTAAGAGCAACCTTTCCAGATCACCGTCTGTGTGTATGTATGTGTGTCTGTGTGTGGCCCTTTAAGGGTCCAATAGACAAAGCTCTGTGACTGAACCGAAAAGTGACCGCTTGGCAGACCTAGATGTTGGGTCATGGAGCACAGGCAGGGGTTGCTTCTAATATAGTGGAAAGTTATTTATGTGGCCGCTTGCATGTGTCGTTACACCAGGGCAGCCGTATACTGCAGAGAGTTATAATGGTTTATGCTGTCTCAGTGAATTAAGCTTACTGTCTCACCGCTTTACTGAAAACACAGCACCATATGATCATGTTATATAAAACACTGTGTAATACAATGTACAAAGGTAAGATTAAAACCAGGGAAAGTTGTTAGTCGAAAGGTGTTTTCTGCTAATAATGGTAATCTACTTTTGGGTTTGGTCTTGATGATAATTCATCCCAGTGAAATACTTGAATATACCCAGGACAGTGTAATGAGTGTTGCCATGTTGTACGAAATAGGAATCTCTAACAAATCAATTTCCTGACTCTCAGAAGGTAAATGAGCTCTTTCTCTCCCTGTTCAGAATACTACGCCATGGTGACCATCCCACCTGGAGCGCGGAGCATCCTTGTTCAGGAGATGGAGATCTCCACCAGCTACCTGGCTGTGCGCACCCTGAAGAGGAAGTACTATCTGACAGGGGACTGGACAGTGGACTGGCCTGGAAAGTTCCAGTTTGGTGGGACGGTGTTTGACTATCAGCGCTCTTTCAACCACCCAGAGAGCCTGTACACGGCTGGACCCACTAATGAGACCCTGGTCTTTGAAGTAAGCTGCCCCTCCGTCCCCGTCTACCCTGACATCCGTTACCGAATTAGCGGTGACAGGGCCTTGGCACAGGGCTCGGTTGCTCACCCAGATGAAAACAAGGCCGGGCTGTAGTGCAGGGTGGGCGGGAAAAAAGAGAGCTCCCAACAACAACGAAGGGTTCAGGATGAATTGTGTCCTGATTCTGATGTTGTCGGGGCTTTCGTCTCTATAATCAAGAGGTCTGGGGTTCAAACAGATCGCCATGTGCTTTGAACTTCCAGGTTCCTGCACTTCCTGCACACAGAGAGAGAGAGAGAGAGAGAGAGAGAGAATTAAGGTCAAAGTGGACACCTCACCTTATGTGTCACAGGCTCTAGTATGTGATCCTATGATTTAGTGTTTTCCTTTTAAAAACGTAAGGATGTAGACATAGCAGCTGGTTGGACACTGCACAGTTCACACGCCCGTAGGACATTCTTTTGTCTTACCTGTCAGAGCAGAGGCCTAAGCTCTGAGGTAAAAGCAAGCCTTTACTTGTCGTCACTCACTGCTGCAACTGATGGTCGAAAAGAATGGAAATGAAGCTCCTGACAGTCGAATGAAAATAAGTGTTGTTGATTGTCCTTGGAGAATAAGTGACTCTCAAGCTTGCTCATGCTTTAGTTTGTATATTTAAGAGTTAGGGTGTTGAGAGGTAGAGGATATATTCCCCAGATAGCTATGTAAACGGTGGCAAGCTTTTTTCACATGCCCTTTGAACTCTTAAAAACAGAGGGGGAAAACCAGGTGAGTTTGGAAAGTTTGGTCTGTTATCTATCCACCAAAGGCAAGGTGAAAGTAATGTAAAAGCTAGTTTGGACAAAGCCCTCGGCCTCGGGCTGCCTGTGAACTGAGAGCTGAAGTTTAAATGGCGCCTATAAATATATGAGAAATGCCATAGTAAAATCCCTGGAATGCCTTTCAGTAATTTGTCATTTTGCAGAAAGAGTGGATTTGACCATGTCGTTTCTAAATGTTTTTCTACATGTTTTTGTTAGCTTTACATCACCACACAAAGTTCAAATGGCCTGATTTGATGGACTTTAAAGTGCTTAGTGCTCCATTCTCAGTGTGGTAACAGCATGCTGCTCGCTGCACTGACGTGGTTTCTCCCATGTAGCCTGAGAGTCATGTGTCCACTAGTGCGGTTAGCAGTAGCAGGGTTAGCAGTAGCAGGTTGCTGATATGCAGATGAGAGGACATTAATCTCTCTAAGTATGTTCCGTAATTACAAAAAAGAAGAGAGGGACCCAGTTTAAAAGATTAAAAGAATTCTGCAATTGAACTGTATAGATCTGAAGAGCTTGGGTCAGGGCACAGAGAGAGAGAGAGAGAGAGAGAGAGAGAGACTTAAATGCGTTCCAAATTATAAAGTTAGCAGAAAGGGAAGGAAACTGGGTTCCACTGAGCCTGGCAGATCTGTTATGCTGTCGTGGAAAACTAGAACAATGCTGATGGCTCTGAGACCCTGACTCGGCTAGAAACAATTCATGAAAACAAATGTTGAAGAGTGGTGAGGGTAAACTCTGACCGTGTTCATGTATATAGCCTAATCAGACAGGAGAATGGCAAGAAAAAGGCAGGGAGAAACGAGACACAACATATGGTGAGCTCTAGGGATGTTATTTGAATTGGAATAGGGATTACCTCTGTATTGACAAAGTGGCAAAGAGTTTGGTGGGGTCACGTCAGTCGAGAGCAGAGGATTGTGGACCTGGGCAGCAGGCAGGCAGTAGGTGATGCTGGGGAGTTGTAGCCATGTCTGCCACTCTGTAATTCATCATCATTTCCCCCTTAGCCTAATGAGCGCTACAGTGAAATGAATAATATACCCTGGTACAAAAGATGAATTATTATTTTCATAGGCATTAATCTACCCTAGTCATGTGAGAATGGCAAAATGAGATGTTGTTAGATTGTTTGGTTTTTGTCTGTTTGAAACCACTGCGGCATATCAGAGAGAAGTCATGCACAGTGAATTAGGTTGAGGCTCGGATGGCGGTGGAGGTGGGGAGAGGGCATTTAGGGCTGTGGACTATCCCAGGCAAGCAGGGTTAGGGAGAGCTGTCTCGTGTTGTGTCTGATGTCAGGGCTCCAAATGGACAGGGGAGCCCCTGGGGCTGCGTTCTGGAACTTGTGTTTGCTGTGCAGTGCCAGCAGTAAATTTGGACCGGTCCTGGAAAGGCTAGTGTGAAAGGGTCCAATGGCACAGGTCCAGGGCAATATATTTAGCCTGGAAGCTCTGGGGGTTTAGCTTAAAGCTTTATTAAGTTCATAGCTAAGTCAACATTTTCCACCTCACTTTCTCTTTCCACTAAACCCTTTCTGCAACGACTCCTCTGATAACGCTTTAAATCCAATTCGCTTCTCACCATACCTACTGCCGAGGTTCTTGGTTTCTGTTACCTGTTGTGGACTCACTGGAGAGTGCCTCTGGAGCCCGTACAGAGCAGTCTCATGTTCGTATGTCCTGCTTCACTGAGCTTTGGAGAGCGCATGTTTCAACATCTATCCGGATGCACATAAAGTTCATATCGCTGACCGTGCCCACGGGACAGATGTACAGTCATTTTATCTGATCCCAGTACATTGAACAGGAGGACCTTTCCTTCAGACATCTGATCCCAGTACAGATGTCTTCTCCATGTGTAAACCCCCTGCCTTTGCTCTAGTTGGACTACAATAGGGATAATCTACGGTGAGAGCTGAGGCTGTTAGCATATTTAAGTTGTAAAAGTCTGAACCCCCTGTAGTAATTAAAGTGTGTGTGTGTGTCTTACTGGTTTACATACACAACAACATTTGAGACAAATGTTAGAGTTTGATATGAGAGACAATTACTTGTAATAGGTAAATAATTAGCTATTTGCTTGCATGCCTGAATCGGTGTCATTGCTGCTGGGCATTGTCAACAAATCCATCAGTTTGGCGGTTTGAATATTGACCCCAAAATGTTTTGACCAAGTCTATGGGGAACAAAGCAGCCCTTCATTTTGAGAGAGAGCTTTCCACTCCATTAGAAGCAACCCCAGCCTGTGCTCCATAATCCAACATCTAGGTCTGCCAAGCGGTCACTTTTCAGTTCAGTCACAGAGCTTTGTCTATTGGACCCTTACAAGGGCTACACACAGACACACACAAAGACTTGCACGCGCACACACATGCGCACGCACACACACACAGTTCCACAACACCATTGTCACCAAGTCACCAGTTTCCTGCCACTTCACTTGTCTTAGTTTTTCATTGTCATTCTCTATGGCCCATTGCTTGGAACCACTTCAGGGTATGCTTAGCCTTGTCTATTTTGGCAGGGAGGGAAATGACTGCTAACCACACTTGTGGAGGTGCTAATACCTCACTGTCATATTCTCCCTCAGATCCTGCTGCAGGGTAAGAACTCAGGTGTGGTGTGGGAGTACACCTTGCCCCGCAGTGAGAGGAAACCCAACTACACATGGGGAGTGGTTCGTTCTGACTGCTCGGCCCCGTGTGCTGGAGGTGAGCCCAGGATGAGAGAATTCCATGAGTGTGTGTGTGTGTGTGTGTGTGTGTGTGTGTGTGTGTGTGTGTGTGTGTGTGTGTGTGTGTGTGTGTGTGTGTGTGTGTGTGTATGTGTGTGGTGCATTGGGCTAGCAGGAAGTGCATTCTGGCTCATCAAAAGCATCTTTGTAAGCAACAGTGAAAAGGTTGCACGGTCTCCCTTGGTCCTTTACAGACCTCCCTGAGTACTCTATCCTATTCACTCATCAATGTATGTCAGCGAATGTGTGTGTTTTTATATGTGAGCCTGGATCAGTGGTTCCCTTGCTCTATTCACTCTATCCCAGTAGGGAGGGTGAAAGCAGACAGAGAGCTCTAGACAAGCTTAGAGCAGAGATCGCTATCTGCACCCGGTCACTATTTCGTTCATACTTTACTTTAGTTGTCAAGCCCCCCCGTGTTGCTCAGATGGGAGAAGAGTGTGGGCTTTGTATGTGACCTTTTCAGTGGTTGTAAAAGACAAGGCAAACTGATAGGAATGATGATGTCTGTCTGCCTCGCTCTCCTTCTCACTCTCTCTCTTTTTCTCTCTTTCAGGTCGGATCTCGACAAAAGCCATCTGTTTGCAAGATCAGCGGACCCAAGTCAACTCGACACAGTGCAACCCTCAGACCCGACCAGTGCTTAGCTCTCACCTGTGCAACACGCAGCCCTGCCCAGCCTAGTAATTAACCCTCTATTTCTCAGTCTGTCTCTCTGTCTCTCTCTCTCATTCTGACAGACATATACCACAACCTCAGCCTACTGTCTTTGCTTTAGTTCCATTGGCGAGCTGCTGTGGCTTGGTCTGGGATGCTGGTGTGGTCTCTTTGCTGCGGGCAGGGACCACTCAGCCTTCTCTCCCTGTCGCGTCCTGCTGGAGAGCCCCGTACGTTCCTTACCCAAGGCTCAGGCTCCCAAACCAAACGGGATTAACATACCCTCCAGACAGGGACAGGCCGGCCTGGTTTTCCCAGCACTGGCCCCAGCTCAAAGCCACAGCTTCTGGACCAGGCCACAGGAGAGAGCTGCCCCAGCCCCACTCATGCTCAGTTTCACCCTGCCTGACCGTCTGAGTACTGCTCGCACTGATAAGGTTCAGCACAGAGACAACTCTGAAGAAGACCTCCACAGCCTCTCGTTTCTCCTCAATGAGTGGTCTTCACCACCGGTGACAAAGAATGAAGATGCTAGAAAAAGTCAGACAGAGATCACAGATTCAATTGTTTGCCCATTATTAACAACTGTCTGCTAAATTGGGATCGTCAACAATGTTCTACAACCACGGCCAGATCAGTAAAAGTAATTTCCAAACACTTACTGGGCATCAGGATGGAATCCTTTCAGACATTTTGGTTGATCTCATCATTCTGGGAATTTATTTCATACACCAACCATTTTCTTCAGATACTGGATGCAATTCTCAACTTTGCAAATAAAAGTTGGGATATTGAATGAATTTCACTTCGGCTCTGCTCCAGTGACAATCCATTCAGCTCCTATGGGACTGACTCGATTTACGATGCTCCATCTTCAAAGGAACAGCCATGAACCAGTCAGTAGAGAGACTCTTTGAGCCTGACACGCTGACAAAGAGATGACAAACGTCTCTCTCTCTCGCCACCCGCCTGTCATCCTCTCCTTGTTGTTGCCTGATGTCCCACCCCTACACTCACGTTACAGTACAGCGTATATGAGTGATGGTGGGTGAGGGGGAAATCAGGACCATACAACTGTTTCCTTAAAGAAACAATAATAACCAGTGCAGCTTTCCCTGTCCAAATCTTGACAAATCGTTCAATAACAGTGGGTAATTGAAACGACTCTAAGCCTGGTGGGAGTCAGTGAGTGCCTTTGGTGTGTGTGTTGTTGTGTCAGCGCAGTACTGTTGCATCTTGGGGAGTGCGTTGGTACATCATTCTATTCTACATCATTATCTCTCGAGACATGTTTGTAGGCCTGGTGCTAGACCACTTAAACCACTCACTTTCTTCTGTGTTCAGGGGACTATCATCGTAAAAATGTGACAGGGGCACATACCACAAAGATCACCTTCTCTTCTTCTGTGGTATGTGCTGCATAGAAGAAGGCTAAGACCCGAGACTGTGCTGCCCGCCTGTCTCTGAGAGGGTTAATAACCAACCAGCGCGCTATCAGTTACGACTTAAACATGCTGCCACTCTTTCTCTGTGAGGCTCCCACCATTTGAGAGGGGGTTTCTTCCCTGTAATCTGGGTCAAACTATATCTGTTATCTAGGGGAAAGGTTTAAATGGACCAGACCACTAATGACCTCCCCCCGTGTGAGTTGGAGGGGAAGTGTGCCGTCCAGGTGAATGATATCATCAACATAAATCCACGAGCAGAGTCCTGTTCATCAGTACCAGACTCCTGAATCAGTGGACCCTGTTTCCCGCTGATTAAGTGTCAGGATTTATGGGATACCTTTTTACAAATGCTTCCAAACTGTACGGGCATGCTATCAAAAAACAGAGAAGGAGGAGCGTAAAAGAGGCCTCTTTCCATCGACTATCTGCAGTGCTGACAGGTCTGTCCATGTTTTATTATAGAGAGAGAGTCTGGATCCCCATAGGGCCAGATCAGTCTAGCCAGCCAGGAATCCAGCACTGAGTCCCAGCCCTATTGCGCCAACTCCAGCCTTAGCACCGGTCTAGAGCCCCAGCCTCAACCAGACAATGCAGGCTTGCCTGCAAGGGCCACTTGCTTTCAAGCAGTCACTGTGCAGTGTGGGGCATGGCGAGATCAAACACCACGAGGCCTGCTAGGAGCCAACTTTATCTGCCAGCCCAGGATGTCACCGGAGAGATAAATGTTAATGCCTTAAAGAGTTTTGCAGTTCCCCTGGTGCATCCGTTTCTACTCTCTCTCTCTCTCTTTCCTTTCTTCTGTCTGTCTCCCAATGTTACTTTTATACTTCCTTTTTATTTATTTGACATGATTATTTATTTAGTTTTATAGTTTATTTAGTGCTCTGAAGAAGATTCCTGTAGGCAGGCTGCAGCTGTAGAGTTACTTATCTGGCTCATCCTGGGTCGTTGTGGCACGTGCACCAAACTCCGGGAGAAACGGGGAGACATCAGCAGGCGGGCCCAGAGCAGGGAGGAGGAGGTGGTGCTCGGAGAGGCTGCTGTTTTAGAGTGGTGCTTGAAGTCACTAACCTGAAGTGCTGTTGGTTGCTGTGCGACTGCTACTTTGCACTTGAATAGATTGTTAGTATAGTAACAGGTTGTGCATCAGATGGAAAGTCAACGTTTGCCAGTGAAATGCAGCCCGCACCATGACAGGAAAATGTAACCACTGCATGAATGTAAAGCCATCCAGTATTTCTCAATGTTCCCAACATTTTTCAAGTTAAATTGTATGGCTGGAAATATGGGAGTTATTGAAAGATTCCAGAAATACAAATGACAGCTAAGCCAACATTGGTTTGCAGTGAAGCACAGTAATTCAAGCTCATTCCAGTGACATATTGTTATTTATATGGCAGTGAAAAAAGAGAGAAGAGAAATCTGAACCGGTGCTTTGCTAGACGGGTCGTGTTTCTCCCCTCAAAATTGCAGTTTAGCCTTCTCCCTCATTTATCAGAGATGGGTTTGAAGGGAAATGAAAGGTCTGACAGAAGGGCAGTAGGAGTGGCTGGTCGGCAGCGGAGCCTCAGAACTCGACTGAGTCAGCTGTCCGTCCTCCATGCCCCTGGTCATGTGGTAGTCGGAGCAGTCATTTGCGCTAATCTCCCTACGCCCAAAATGCCAAGACACAGTCTATTTTAGAGACTGGCTGCTTTCATCAGAGGCTGAGAATGATCCACAGATACCAGAAGGCCACAACTAGTGGAGACGCTGAGTGTAGGATCCTGTCCCTCCCTACAGCCAGACCAGACCAGGCCAGGGTAGAGGAGAGTTGGGCTAAGGGGAGCTCTGAGGGGAGCTATGGGGTTAACTGAAGGTGAGAATCGGCTGTATAAGGTTAGCCTTATACTGTATGGTGGAAACCTTGCACTGTTCTAGTATGTTGTACACAAATCATACCACATTTTAATAATCACATACTTGGGAAAAAAAGGTGTAGACTTACAGTGAAATGCTTACTTACATCCCTTCCCAACAATGTTTACATTTGTTTTATGTTACCTTTATTTAAATAGGCAAGTCAGTTAAAACAAATTCTTATTTACAATGACGGCCTACCCCTGCCAAACCCTCCCCTGACCGGGACGATGCTGGGCCAATTGTGCGCCGCCCTATGGGACGCCCGATCGTGATACAGCCTGGGATTGAACAAGGGTCTGTAGTGATGCCTCTAGCACTGAGATGCAGCGCCTTAGACCATTGTGCCACTCGGGAGCAGAGAGAGAAAATAGAGAAATAATAGAAAAGTAAAACATAATAATAAAAGTAATAATAGTTACACAATTAGTAACAACTTGGCTATATACAGTTGAAGTCGGAAGTTTACATACACCTTAGCCAAATACATTTAAACTCAGTTTTTCACAATTCCTAATCCTAGTAACAATTCCCTGTTTAGGTCAGTTAGGATCACTACTTTATTTTAAGAATATGAAATGTCAGAATAATAGTAGAGCGAATGATTTATTTCAGCTTTTATTTATTTCATCACATTCCCGGTAGGTCAGAAGTCTATATACACTCAATTAGTATTTGGTAGCATTGCCTTTACATTGTTTAAATTGGGTCAAATGTTTCAGGCAGCCTTCCACAAGCTTCCCACAATAAGTTGGGTGGATTTTGGTCCATTCCTCCTGACAGAGCTGGTGTAACTGAGTCAGGTTTGTAGGCCTCCTTCCTCGCACATTTTTTCAGTTCTTCCCACAAATGTTCTATAGGATTGAGGACAGGGCTTTGTGATGGCCACTCCAGTACCTTGACTGTTGTCCTTAAGCCATTTTGCCAAAACTTTGGAAGTATTCTTGGGGTCATTATCCATTTGGAAGTCCCATTTGCGACCAAGCTTAAACTTCCTGACGGATGTCTTGAGATGTTGCTTCAATATACCCACATAATTTTCCATCCTCATGATGCCATCTATTTTGTGAAGTGCAACAGTCCCTCCTGCAGCTTAACACACCCACAATTTGATGCTGCCACCCCCGTGCTTCAGGGTTGGGATGGTGATCTTCACCTTTTTCCTTGAAACATAATGATGGTCATTATGTCCAAACAGTTCTATTTTTGTTTCATCAGACCAGAGGACATTTCTCGAAGAAAGTATGATCTTTGTCCCCATGTGCAGTTGCAAACCGTAGTCTGGCTTTTTTATGGAGGTTTTGGAGCAGTGGCTTCTTCCTTGCTGAGTGGCCTTTCAAGTTATGTTGATATAGGACTCGTTTTACTGTGGATATAGATACTTTTGTACCTGTTTCCTCCAGCGTCTTCACAAGGTCCTTTGCTGTTGTTCTGGGATTGATTTGTACTTTTCGCACCAAAGTACGTTCATCTCTAGGAGACAGAACACGTCTCCTTCCTGAGGCGTATGACGGCTGCATGGTCCCATGGTGTTTATACTTGCAAACTATTGTTTGTACAGATGAACGTGGTACCTTCAGGCATTTGAAAATTGCTCCCACGGATGAACCAGACTAAAATTTATTTTCTGAGGTCTTGGCTGATTTCTTTTGATTTTCCCATGATGTCAAGCAAAGAGCCACTGAGTTTGAAGGTAGGCCTTGAAATACATCCACAGGTTCACCTCCAATTGACATCAAATAATGTCAATTAGCCTATCAGAAGCTTCTAAAGCCATTACATAATTTTCTGGAATTTTCCAAGCTGTTTAAAGGCACAGTAAACTTTGTATTTAAACTTCTGTCCTACTGGAATTGTGATACAGTATATTATAAGTGAAATAATCTGTCTGTAAACAATTGTTGGAAAAATTACTTGTCTCATGCACAAAGTCGATGTCCTAACCGACAAGAAATGTGTGTATTGGTTGGAAAACGAGTTTTAATGCCTCCAACCTAAGTGTATGTAGTCTTCCGACTTCAACTGTACACCACCGGTCTAAGGTTTTAGAACACCTACCCATTCAAGGGTTTTTCTTATATTTTTTAAAACTATTTTCTATTTGCTACATGATTCCATATGTGTTATTTCATAGTTTTGATGTCTACACTATTACTCTACTATGTAGAAAATAGTAAACAATTAAGAAAAAACCTTGAATGAGTAGGTGTTCTAAAACCTTAGACCGGTAGTGTACACGGGGTACCAGTACCGAGTCGATGTGTAGGGGTACGAGGTAATTGAGGAATGAAATGACAGATAATTAACAGCAGCAGCAGCGTATGTGATGAGTAAAAAAAAGTTTGTGCAAAAATGATCAATGCAGATAATCCGGGTAGCTATTTGGCTAGCTATTTAGCAGTCTTATGGCTTGGGGGTAGAAGCTGTTCAGGGTCCTGTTGGTTCCAGACTTGGGCGGCTGGAGTCTTTGACCATTTTTAGGGCATTCCTCTGACATCGCCTGGTTTAGAGGTCCTGAATGGCTGGGAGATCGTCCCCAGTGATGTACTGTTTATGTTTAGATTCTCATGTGTGTGCTGCGTGCAGCGGTGGGTACTGATGCTTGTCGAGCACATGTGCAGTATATGTGTGTGTGTGCGTGTGTCTCTGTACTTCCTGTGGGCACAGGGGAGAGAGTGATGGATACAGATTGAGGAAATCTGTGGTTCCTTGCCAGGATTAGGGATCTGTGTCATGTGGTTGACACCATTAGAGGTTAGGAGGGGAATGTATACAGCCGAATCATCTGTTTGGATAGGTTCCCTGCTGACTTTGCTGAGTACAGCAGTTATTTTGCATGTGTGTTTGTGACTGTGAGATTATGTGCAGGTTTATGAGTCATTCTAAGAGCTATACCGCCATTCTGTTTCTCATAATTCAGTGACTCTTTTTCGAGGAGCATTTTGTTAGTTTGGTACTTGGGCTGACACATCTCTCTCCATTTCTCTCCTCAGCTGGACGACAGGGGACTGGGGGCCCTGCAGTCGGTCCTGTGGTGGCGGGCAACAGACACATCACATCCAGTGCTTGCGTAAGGTGACGTACCAGCGGGAGGAGGTGGTGGCTCACTCCCTGTGCCCAGTCATCGCCCCGGCCCAGGTGCAGCCCTGCCACACCCAGGCTTGCCCATCTGAGTGGAGCTCTGGAGCCTGGTCACAGGTAGGCCACACTTCGTGACATGCCCATATACTGCCTATTATAGTTTGAAAAAGGTTGTTTTTTGAAATCATTATTATTTTTTTTGATTGTATAAGACTTGTGAGATGTGTCAGCTAGCACTGCAATTAATTAGCAAATGTCTGTGGTGGCCTAATGTAAGGGGAAAACACTCCTCTGCCCTCTGCTGGACACATGGTTAATTGCATACTCACTAGCTGAGAACAGGACACAGACTGCAGAGAACACTTTCAATCATATTATCATCATTAATCACACGTCATTATTGTGATTCCCTCAATTTAGTTGGCTGGGCAAAACTGACATGGCCAGATGTATAGAGGCTATGAATACCTAGTCATGATCAGTGACAGTGTTCTCCATCTTAGTCAGTAGTGACTGGGATCTCCGCCTGTTGTTTCTATAAAAGCCTGTCTGTCAGTGATACCGCAGATACCTGGAGGGGCGTTTCTCTTTAATTCATTATCTGATGTATATGCTTTTATTAAGCAGTGCACAGTATAGGATACAAATAAAATGACTTTAATTCCAGGTCTTTTCACGTCTTATTCAATACTTTAAACATACCGGGCGTACACTGTTACAGTACGAGAGTTCTCGGGCTATCTCAAGTTGAGTGTGTCTCTTTGCAGAGAGAGCCCAGAGTGATTTAGTGCACTGACTTCATCCCTTATTGACGGCATCCTTCACAGGGTTCAGACGCAACACTGAGCATATGCCTCCCAGTATGAGTTCAGTCTGAGTTTACCAGACCCTCTGTTCCTCCGCTCTCCTCTCAGTGTTCCAAGTCATGTGGGCGTGGGATGAGGAAGCGCAGCGTGTTCTGCAGGAGCACTGACCCCGGAGCAAAGGCTGTGGTGGTGCCGGACAGTATGTGTAAGGCACACCACAAACCCAAGGCCCAGGAGACATGCGTCGTGCGCCGCTGCCCCAAGAATGACCGGCTGCAGTGGTTCACAACACCCTGGGGCGAGGTAGGGACTCACGGAGGCAGACAGACAGACGCACATGTACAAACACACCCACACATACTTTGTATAACCTTGTACACACCGGTGCACAAAGAAACCCATACATGCATTGAAGATTGTCTAGACAGAAATGCATTTGTGACGAACATACACATCCAGAGTGCTGATGCTGTGTCCCCTCGTCAAAACAAAGCAAATAGCCTGAATACCAAAGGCAAACATTTCAGACATTCACTTTATAAGTTGAGCACTGTTGCTATGGCGATGTGGGCTGACCTTGTCTTGTTCTCTCCACTGGGGGACCAGCTGTATTTCTCTCTGAGGGTTCTCGCATTGTCTTATTCTCTCCGTTCTCTTTTTGCTAATGGTGCCTCCTCTGGCTGTTCCCTCCGCAGTGCTCCACATCCTGTGGCCCAGGTGTCAGAAGCAGAGAGCTGCGTTGTAGGGAGAGGGATTCACAGGGGGGCTACACAGAGTTCCCTATGAGAAGGTGCAGGAACCTTCCCAAACCCTCTGGGGAGCTCCAGCAGACCTGCAGCATGGGGCCGTGCCCAGAGCCTCAACCTGTCGTCCCAGGAAGGACAGCCAGTGCAGTGGTCCTGGGCTGGTACTCTTCTCCTTGGCAGCAGGTATGTATATCCACTCTCCATCCACCCTGCCTGTTCTCCCAGACATGATGGGGATTCATGTTGAATGGATGTGGACTTAGTGAAACATCCTCTCTCGCCCTCGACTCTCGCTCTCTATCTCTCTGTTGTCAGGCCCAAAGGGGGTGGTATTCATGTATATGTATGTAGTATCTACCAAGGCAACCTCTTGCAGTCTGACATCTGACTTCCCCTTGATCAGGGGGCCTGTGATGTCTGTATGCACATAGGCTCTCTCTCCTCTCCCTAGACATAGCTTGGAGGTAATGGACATGGTGTATGCATTCGTAATCTATTCTAAGTACGATCTTCAACACCTCTCTCTCTCTCTCTCTCTCTCAGTGTTCTGTATCCTGTGGGGGAGGGGTACAGTCCCGTTCTATCCAGTGTCTGAGACAGGGACGTCCTGCAGCTGGATGCCTGAACCCCCAGAGACCCATAACTTCCCGGGCCTGCAACACACACTTCTGTCCTGCTCCTCGTCCTGCTCCCCCTGCTCCTCCTGTTCCTGGGCCAGCCCTCAAAGGTGAACTACTTCAACTCATAGAAACTATCGTAAAGTTCTGTCTGGCACTTTTGTCGGTGCGCGTTTATTGACACGATCCCCCTGATCTTCTCTCCATCAGACGAACAGTCTTGTGTCGACTTCTTCAGCTGGTGTCACCTGGTTCCTCAGCACAGTGTGTGCAATCACAAGTTCTACGGACATCAGTGCTGCAAGTCCTGCAATGGCAAAAAGCTATAAGTTCGGAGGACACCTTTTCCCATGAGCCTCTAGCTGCGAATAGCTTAATATGCGCTACAACTCTAAAGGTTGTTGTGGTTGAAAATACACTTTGGGCCATAATGCACAAGAGAACTGTGGTGCAGTCTCTGTTCCTGGAGTACTTGACTAACAGTGATTTAGCAAAATAAAAGAGAATAATCTCCATCTTTCTGGATACGTTGTGCTAAAGATGGCAATATGGGCAAAGACATTCATGCGAACGCAGCATCTCATAACTGTAACTGGAAATGCAGTGCAACAAATCATTGCAGGACATTCTCTGTGTAAATATATGTGTTGTATGTCCTGATACTGTCAACATCTAACTTAAAGCCATCAAGAGAGCTCTGAGAATATCTGCATTTTAGCTCACTCATGTTTTGGATATGTAAAGGCATCTGGTTTCAGACGACATTTTAAGTTATTATGGCACACATGTTATTTAGCATTTGTCAGGTGTACCATGTGCTCTGTGTGCTGCATGTGCTCTGTGTGCTGCATGTGCTCCATGTTTCAAGCTCTTTACATGTAGCAGGCTACCTATCACAGAAATGATACATGTAAATAGATTTTGAAGTTGATCACAACTCCCAAATGCACTTATCAGGCCCAGTCCCTCTATCTCTCATGGTTCATGATTGGTGCTTCATTGTGTAACAAGATACAGTACTTACAGTGCATGTGTACATTCCATACATCTTCATGTTGTGAATACATGCATATTTGTGTATGAGAAAATAATGTTTGTTTACCCATATTTTAATGTATGCTCCAAGTGTCCTGAGCAAGGCAGTTAACCCACTGTTCCATCGGGCGCCGATGACTTGGACGTTGATTAAGGCAGCCTCATACACCACTCTGATTCAGAGGGGTTGGGTTAAATGCGGAAGACACATTTCAGTTGCATGCATTTAGTTGCACAAACTGTCTAGGTATCCCCCTTCCCTTTTCTTGTGAAAATATTGGTGCAATTCTGACAGCCGCCGGGATACCCTATGTTCTTTCCCATCATTCCCGTCATCATGATAAGGAAACATCCTCTGTCCATTGGGCCAGCAGCACTGAACCTAGGTCCTCTCACACCAGATAGATATGATGCCAAATCATTAACTAGCGCTGGGTATAGCCACAGAGGATCCCCCAGACTTCCACCACTCATTCATGAAAATCAATGTCTGCAGGCTAGTAAAGGGAGCTGTGGATGGGGCCGGGTCAGAGAAGATGCTTTACTTCCTCTGCCTGGCCTGGTGGGAGATGTGGAGAGAAGTGGTAGGCGAGAGTTGGCGGCATAGTTGAGAGGGAGGAAGGGGTAGCCAGGTTTGAGGTTGTCACGTGCTCTCGACATACTTTTTCAGAATGCTAATTAGTCACAGAGCCTGGCGTGGTGGGAGCAGACAGACTTTAGGGGGGGGCAGAGCAGACCAACAAAGGCCTCTAAAGAGGGCTGCTGCATACCTCCCTCTGTTTACTCTGCCCCTGCTCTCACCATCCAGACCAGCTCTGTTTGGTTTGTTTGAGAAAATGTCAGCATCCCTCCACTCCCCCGCTCCCTCTCTCGTGACCCCCCCCCCCCCCCCCCCCACACCTTCATTTTAGCATCAGTCAGTGCTACGAAGTACTGTAGATTGCAGCTACATGATGGTAAATCCCATTTTTGCACTATTGGCCATGTGGAAGGCAATGGGATAGCCAATTGTACAGACAGCAAAGGCAACCTACTTCCAGCCAGCAGGGAGAGAAACAGGAAGAGCATGGCTAGAGTATAGGATGTTGTTTGCTGTAAATCATAAAGATCCTACGTCTCCCCCTGCTCCAGAGAGGGATGGTCCCATACAGAGAGAGATGTCTGGTCTGGTCAGAGGCTCTATGACCATAGAGTTGTTTTTCCTCCTCCTCAGCCTGCTCTCCATCAGTGGCTTGGAATGGAGAGTGTAGAGGGACAGAGAGAGAAAGACTGATATGATTGTGAAGGACATTCCTGAGCGGTGGCTCTCTCTGCCTCTGGTCTGGCCTGCTCACGGCTAACACAGTCATTCTCATGGGAGGCTACCATTCCTTCCAATACCACAGGTTCCTCCCCTGCCTTCACCAGGCCTGTACAGCATCCCTGCAACCTACGCTCACAAAGGGTCAAGATAGACTGTTGACTGTTCATTCTCCCTTTCTTGCTATACTCGTATGGTCATTTTATGTTTTTGTTTGTTATATTGGTTAATGAACTAGTTTCCACCAGGGATGGTACTCTCTCTCTGTATTGTAAAACCACTCAAATAGTTTCCGGTACCTGGGAATTGTCTGTGTGAATTATCTCTAGTTTATTGTGCTGAACTAATGCTCTCAAATAGACTGTCACATTGGCCTGTAAGAGGACATGGGAGCGGGGAATGTTTGATTTGATGTGTGTTTTTTCATCAGCCTTGCAATCGTTCGTATTTCCAACAGGTGTTGTTTGTGTTCTTTTCTATGTCCTGTACAGTTGTTGTATACTCTATTGTCTTTTCACCTGTAAAGACAGGAAACGTGTGTAATTTATTACTGTTTCATTGGATCTGAGATACTGAACACTATTGGTTGAGAGGGGAGCTGCTGGTACTATAGAGCATGATCCGTGTAATATTTAATACTTTTTCTCAAAGTTTTATAATAAAACTATGACAAAATGTATTCCCCCTACCTCTCCGATGCTCCTAATACTTTTGTGTCACACTCGGCGCGAGGGATGATTGGGTTTAATCAACACGTTTCTCTCAATCTACCCTGAATCAGGACGGCAGGAATCCCCATCATTTCCACTGCATGCTTACTACCCTACTGAGTGGCAGGCAGGGGAGGGTGAATTATAAACACCTAGCGGATCAATGCAGCCATTTTGTACATTTTCAGGGGTAGTGATGGGTCTGGGAGGTGGAGGTTTTTCAGCTATATTCTTTCCTTTGTTCATGGGAGGATGTATGCCTTGTCATGGTCCTGTGCATAACAGCCCCCTTTGTTTCCTCCATGATCACCAGCCCGCTCTCTGTCATCTCCATCCTCCCCAAACACTCACAACACCACTCACATACAGACCTGTCACAACGTTACACGCTTTGGTTATTTCTCCTCATGATCTACTTCAGCTCATTTATTTATAAATACACTGTAGAGATGATTCATTCCAAAGAACATGGTACTGTATCTCTTTATATACTCCGCCAGCATCCAAATGGGTCTGTCACATTTTCTGTGTTTTTTTTTATTTGAAGCTGAAAGACGACAGTCTTTCTCTTTCTTTCACACTGAGCATTGAGCTAGTTGTCGTGGGTGTTTCTTAAGGCAGTGAAGCACAAGTTGCCATCTGACTCCAGCTAAGTTGTAACTTGGTGGTAACCCCCACACTCCATGATCCTTCAGCTACACTCAGGCAGTCACCTATGATCATCCCTGTGAGGTGAACCTTTGGAGAGCTGCGCACTTCTGTCAGTCACTCTAATCACATTTGAACAGAGCTCTGTCCGTAAGCGTCTCCTTTTCTGTGCGAGAGTGATCTCTCTATGTCTCCCAGTGCTCAGGCTAAGGGCAGACTTCAATCGAAGTGCGAACTGTCATATTTCAATGCCACCACTCTCATCACCACTACAATGTCAGGCAGAGTTCACTGAGCACATACTTGCACATACTACACACACACACACACACTCACTCTCAGATGGGGTGTGAGGAGTCTGTCTGATATTCCCAGTGGGGTTATATCAGGGGGATTAGGGCATCAGGTGGGTTTAGATCTGTGTGATTGTGCAGGAGCCCAGGCACACGCCTCATTTGTTGCTGTCAGGTGAAGTTGCCCATTTCTCTCTGTAATTTAAAGATGGCAGGTTCCTTCGCCCCATTTGTCAGAGGCAAAAATCTCTCAGATTACCATCTCAAATGAAGTGACAGCTTCTCACCTCATCGTTATGTTGCCATCACATCGACTGAATCAGAAGCCTGCACAAATCCCCCTCAACCCCCTCTAGCCTTTCACCCCCGCCCTCCCTGGTACCCTCCAAATCCAGCCCCTGAGCCCTGACTCCTTAAACCTTCCCAACTTTGTAGAGGTTGACTCGCAGCATTAACCCCCCTGTTGGAAAGACTACTCGGTTTTGTGGAGTGACACCTATGCTTTAGCGCTCTCATAGGGGATCCAGTCGTATTAGAGCGTCTCGCTGCATTGAGCACAGCAAGACATGGCTATGAGAGAGCAGCGGAAACCATAGAGCCACCCCATGTAGTGTTAGTCAGTCAGGACAGGCAGATTGGAGTGGATCCAAGAGGCGATCTGTCCACATGGTGTGTACACTTCTATAAAGCTGATACACTATGTTTCTCACGGTTGTCATAGCGAGACGACATGAGGTAATAAGGTTTTTGTGTCAATGTGACTTGGTTTGTAATGAAGGGCGTTGTCTTATATTAATTGGTTCTATGGCCATGGTGATAAAACACAGCAGGAGCGGAGCATATTACACATTTGTGGCCTTGTCCGTGTGTGACTTTAGATTACAGGGATACTCTATAATATCCCAATGAACATCTGAGCACAAGGTTGAAACAATCCTTTCTTCAAAGTGCAATTAACCAAGCCATTGCCTATAGTACAGTAGATGCACAAACTCGAGGCTGAGTGTGGATTGATATCCTGAACAGTGATTTTACAAGAGTGTCCTAACATCATAAACAACTACTGTAACTTAAAGGAGAGACTGTAAGTGGCTCTGGATTGGAACGTCTGCTAACTGACTCAAATGTACATGTAAACGTGATGTTATTATCGTAGTTTAATTATCTGGATTCATAGTGAATCCTTCTCAAGATCAGTTATATTTCATTCCTGAACAGACACTTCATATCAACATGAAGGCCAAATGTGTCTATGCCTTTATGTTTGTGTCCACCTGCTGCACATTTCTCAGAGTTCTCTCATTTTCTTTCCACTCTAAATAATCCTTGAATTGCTTATGGAGAATTTACAGCCACATCCCTCTGCAAGCCCATAAAAGCTCATTGATTAAAACTGTTATTTATTGTATTTTGTCATTTGGGCTATGCATATTATTGATCTGTGTGTTTGTGGCGGCCCTCTCTCATCTATCTTCCTTTGAGCAACTCGTTCTCATCATTTTCCCCTTGAAATGTTAGAATTGATTACAATCCACATCCCCGTGGGCACCAGCTGCAGCCACCGAGCCTAGCGGATCACGCTCTGACCTTGAGCAGAGGAAACAACAGCAAAGTAACAGCAAAGGATTCAGTCCCACTCTCTTTCTCCCTCCTCTCTCTCTCTGTCTCTGTCTCTCTCTGACTGCCTCTCTCCTTCACTCTCTCTCTCTGACTGCGTCTCCTTCACTCTCTCTCCTTCTCTCTCTCTCTCTCTCTCTCTCTCTCCTTCACTCTCTCTCTCTCCTTCACTCTCTCTCTCTCTCTCTCTCTCTCTCTCCTTCTCTCTCTTTCTCTGGCATTGCCTTCCCTCCCTTGCTCCAAGGCCACACTGCAGAATTTCATGACTCTTAAATTGTCGTAATGTATATTCGGAAGACCTTCCTTTTGACACCTTTGAATTAATCAATGTAATGCTGTGAGCGGATCCATTTCCACTGTTGTATTTCAAAGTGCTGATGTGTACTCGACTTGTAAGACAGCGGCCCACCCCCCTCCCTAGAGGTGCAATGGCTTTAGAGGACATCCATTTATTTTTGACATAGCAATACAAACACCGGGGTCACCTACAGTACTGCCAACCATGTGTCATTTTGTGGGCACATACGGGTCAGAGCAACCATTTATGATTAAGCACTGGATACACTATTAACGTTGAATCTGACTGTACAGTAAGCTACGGTTCTTGTGTAAGGATAAAGAGAAAATGTGGGGACAATGACACTGACTGTGCTGTGATGGAGGCCCTCCATTATAAAATATGTCTATTACTTTTCCGTCCAGCAGAGGACAATGCTCACCAAAAAACCCATCCCGACAGAGTCCCACTACCTCCTCTTCTCAGTAGACCATTTCCTTCGCCAGGGTGACCTGTATTGTCTGAACAAATGATGATTAAGTCAACCAGAGATAAGCTATAAATGTTTGTGAAACGTACATGTTTTTTTATTATAGGCATTAAATCAGTAGTTCAATTCCCAAAGCTTTAACCAAATGCATGTTAATGTCATGTTTTCTTCCTGTATCAGGAATTTGTATCGCTAACATGCCACCTCGTGTTTGATAATATCCATTTGATAATAATAACCTTTGCACACTACTGTACTTTTATGCCTTATTTTTGCCTGGCCTCTTCTGACAATCATCTGTATGGAATGTTATTGTGTGATTCCATTGATGTGCATTCCTAAACCATTGGTTATAAATAAGAACAGCAATAGTAAGAGCATTCTTGTCTCAAGTGTTACCCCTGATGCATAAGGGAAAAACGGGCATTGTTTTGGTGTGCCAGTGATCTAATAGGTAAGTGGAGCACTACCCTGCCAGCTAAGGGAAAACATTAGCACACAAGACAATAATCACACAAGGTTGAATAATTTTTTGCAAACAAAGCAACAAGGTGTTGTTTTGCAGGGCCAAGGTGCTCTCCAGTGTCATCGCAAAACAAGGAGAGAATTTGTATGTAATTGGCCAAGGTTAGAAACCTCAATAAATCAAAGAGGGCCAGCATCGCTTCAAACAAGGACAAGCAAGCAAAATGACTTGGCCTACTAGTGAAACACTGTTTCAAAGATAACTATAAGCTGGCAACATCGCATGCACTACTGTATGTGGTGCATGAAACATGCACTGTTCAACTGTACTTATCCTCTAGGTTGATATATTGTCCTATTGATTAAGCTTTCTCATTATACTTGCACATTTAACAAGTCTTTAGCTTGAATCCTTTCTGAACCTCTGCACTCCTCCGCTAGGAAACAATGACTTCTGAGAAGTCATTCCTCTAAGTATAGAACAATGTGAAACCTGCTTGATGCGGCTTAGGCAGCATCTAAACTAAGCCCTGAACCATTGACAGAGTGGCTTTGCAACACTCGGAACAGAACAGGAGCTATTTTTATGAGCAGCCGTCTCGGAAGATCCCTCATGCAGACGTGTGATAGGCAGGTATAACTCAAGACAACTCCCTGAGACAACAGCAGCGAACCATTACATGGATCTCTGCGGCTTCAGAGCTGTCAGATTTGTCACTGGAATGGAGAAAGTAGGAGACGGCGTCCTGTGACAGGCACTCCACGCAGTCAATTCTTTTCACATCGCCTCTGGTAAAGTGAGCATGAAAGCAACGAGGTATTGCAGCGACGCCATTTGCCGATGTTATTACACACAAAAACAACTGTCACCAAAAACGAAGGAAACAATTTTGATGGGGCTGCATGCCTTAGCTTAGCTCGGTCGGCTCGGCAAAACGCAAAAGCAAAGAAAGGATACACACCTCTAATAACTCCTGAATAAATAAATCATATTTACAAATGGATCCGCTTATTAGACATAGCATCAGCGGGTGCCTCAAGCTCCCTGTGCTCTACCATCTCACTGGAGCTGGCGGAACAGCTGTCAACAACAGTAACAATTACAATAGATATCAGCACAAATTAAGCAAATCAATCAGCCCACCTGCTCCCCTCCTTCTCAGAACAACAAAGAATAAACTATCATTAACTTTCTCGTGAGCCAATATGCACGGTTTGTTTTGGGGAGGCTCGGGTTTTCCTATATGAGACCTTGGGGGGAGGTGGGGGTGGGTTGGTGGTGAGTAGGCATGTCTGACTGCGCTGTGGAAAACCAGTTATCCACTGTAATCTTCCTTCTCAGCAGTCCACCAACCCTCAAGGAGCCATTGATACCTTGTCTGTCCCCTGCGATGGCCTCAATTAGTGGAGAATTAAAGTCCCATTCCCTGGATGGGATTCACAGGGGATGGTGGAGCTTAATTACACATGTTCTCTGCATGCTGTTGTGGAATGATTGCAAGGCAAGCACCCAAAAAGAGCTATTTAGAGGCAAGCTTAAAATCAGCAGGAGATATAGATTAGTTATTCAACTAACTCAATGGTAAAGAACCAAAAGAGTTACTTTATTGTGTCAATGCTTTCTGCTGCCTCCAACGGGAAAGGCAAACTGCAGCAAAAGTGACGCATGTGTACATGAGGAGCCTACCGCGAGAACTCCACTGTCATTTGTGGCATTTTCATAAGGGGATGAGAATAGCAACTCAATTTATAGATAAGTATAATCACAGATGATATCATGCTCCACACCATATTTCTATGGCAAACCATTACCCACCGTATTAGGCAGGTACAAAATGACACCATTTTCTAATCAGATATCTCAATACAGGCATTATAAGTGGGTGGAATGTTAATGTGTCTGTTCTCTCTCTCCCTGGAACAAAAACCAAAGCACCATTGAGCTTTATATAAAGTCCAAAGAGCCACTTGTGCTCTGGGAGATGGAAGTGCTTGCTATTCTGGCAGCATCCTTGATCATTGAATACCCAAGAGCTTTGGTGGTCACTGCATCCTTCCCCATATGTTATTTATGCCTTCTCTAGAAGGTCATCCTGGAACACAAAGAGGCACAAGTCACTGAGAGAGGGCAGATACTAGGGGAAGGTGAATGTTGATTTAGACTGTTCCGACCACAAGGGACGATTCTCATTCATCCCCAATCCCTCGGTTGCCGCAGGTTCCCGATTTATAGCTGAGCCAAAGACATCCAAAGACGTCTCTTCGCAAGAGATGACTTCCAGACGGCATGCTAACATAGACAGATATGTGCACATATGAACACATACATGCATACATATCCTCACCATCATGCATACACTCCTCTGACAGCATCTGAAAAGAGAGTGAGAAAAAAACAACCTCCCATGTGGTTATGCACACGTAAGCATGGCAGTACATCAAAGCCAGACTAGACTAGTACAGGTCGTAATAGCTGAATGGATGGGACCCGAAGTGGAATTGATGGCATTATCTCACTCTATGCCGTTTCCATTAACTGTGTGCTCAATTGGGCTACCCCAACACCTAAATCTGACAACAACAGTAGGACTGACAGAGACGACAGTGGTTCGGACAGCGATGCTTTATAGTGCCTTACAAAAGTATCCATTCCCATTGGATTTCTTCACATTTTATTGTGTTACAAAAGTGGGATTCAAATGTATTTCATTTAAAAAAAAGAATTGTCAACCATCTACAGTACACAAAATACTCTGTATTGTCAAAGTGGAAGAAAAATGTGTAGTTGTTGAATAAGTATTCAGCTCCCTGTGTCAATACATGTTAGAAACAACTTTGGCATCGATAACAGCCGTGATTCCTCTTGGGTAAGTCTCTAAGAGCTTTTCACACCTGGATTGTGTAATATTAGCTCATTACTCTTTTCATAATTCTTTAAGCTCTGTCAAGATGTTGGGGATCATGGCTAGACAGCCATTTTCAAGTCTTGCATAGACTTTCAAGCAGATTTAAGTCAAAACTGTAACATGGCCACTCAGGAACATTAACTGTCTTCTTGGTAGGCAATTTTAGTGTAGATTTGGCCTTTTATTGTAGGTTATTGTCCTGCTGAAAGGTGAATTCCTGGTGTAAAGCAGAATGATGCAGGTTTTCCTCTCGGATTTTGCCTGTACTTAGCTCCATCCCATTTATTTTTATCCTGAAAAACTCCCCAGTCTTTGTCGATGTCAAGCATTCCCATACCATGATCAAATCAAATCAAATCAAATCAAATTTATTTATATAGCCCTTCGTACATCAGCTGATATCTCAAAGTGCTGTACAGAAACCCAGCCTAAAACCCCAAACAGCAAGCAATGCAGGTGGAGAAGCACAGTGGCTAGGAAAAACTCCCTAGAAAGGCCAATACCTAGGAAGAAACCTAGAGAGGAACCAGGCTATGTGGGGTGGCCAGTCCTCTTCTGGCTGTGCCGGGTGGAGATTATAACAGAACATGGTCAAGATGTTCAATGTTCATAAATGACCAGCATGGTCGAATAATAATAAGGCAGAACAGTTGAAACTAGAGCAGCAGCACAGTCAGGTGGAAGTTGAAACTGGAGCAGCAGCATGGCCAGGTAGACTGGGGACAGCAAGGAGTCATCATGTCAGGTAGTCCTGGGGCATGGTCCTAGGGCTCAGGTCAGTTGAAACTGGAACAGCAGCATGGCCAGGTGGACTGGGGACAGCAAGGAGTCATCATGTCAGGTAGTCCTGGGGCATGGTCCTAGGGCTCAGGTCCTCCGAGAGAGAGAAAGAAAGAGAGAAGGAGAGAATTAGAGAACGCACACTTAGATTCACACAGGACACCGAATAGGACAGGAGAAGTACTCCAGATATAACAAACTGACCCCAGCCCCCCGACACATAAACTACGATGATGCAGCCACCACCATGCTTGAAAATAATGAGGCAGTTACTCAGTGATGTGTTGTGATGGATTTGTCCCAAACATAAGTCTTTGCATTTAGGCCAAAACGTGTTTTCCTTTGCTGTGTTTTTTTTCTCCCAGTATCACTTTAGTGCCTTGTTGCATAGAGTTGCATGTTTTGGAATATTTGTATTCTTTATATTCAATCTGTCATTTATGTCATTATGTTGTATGTATGGGGGGCAGAGGAAGGGTTAGCCATTCATAAATCATGTCAACCCCTATTATATCACACAGAGTGAGTCCATGTAACTTATTATGTGATTTGTTTAGCCAAATTTGACTCCTGAAATCTTTACTCCTGAACTCATTTAAGGCTTGCCTAAACATATGAAGTGGATACTTATGCAGCAACTATATTTTAGTTATTGAATTTCTATCAGTCTTTAACACATGTAAATACATTGCAGAGTATTTTGTGTAGATGGTTGACAAAAAAATGACAATAAAATCTATAATAATCCCACTTTATAACATAATAAAATGTGAAGAAATCCAAGGGGGGTATGAATACTTTTGCAAGGCGCTGTATCTCTGTGCTATGGTAAGACAGCAGTGGAGTTCAACTTTCAGCTAAAGCTGACAAATGATCTCCCTTCATTCATGCATTCAAATCTTTACTTGCTCCAGAACAGTTCTTTACGGGTAGTTTAAGAGTTGTGACACCTTTTGAGTTCAAGCGTTGTGTTTTCTGTGCACGTTTAACAGCCTCTCCCCAGGCGGTGCTGCAGCCTTAAAAGCAGTCCGCTGAGGACTCATCAGCTGGTTGGCATTTGATCAATGCAGAGGTCCCTTTGTGCTGGTAACCCATAGATAAAAGACATTGTTATCAGCTGCTGAGGATCAGCTGCAGATAGCCGTGTCTGAGAGGGAGAGCTGGCGGGAGGCTTCAGCAAGTGGATAGGGAGGCGGTGGGGGGGGGGGGGGGGGGGGGTGGCGCAGTGGAGTTCAACACCTTGATACAAGCCTTTACAGCTGTCAGAGGGCCCCAGAGAGATAGTGGGAGGGAGAGATGAGGAGAGAAAGAAAGAAAGAAATTGGCATCTAAATGACAGGCAAACCACAGCAGGCTAAAGTCTATAGCAGCCGCGTTCATTTAACCAGGCTGAATGCTGGAAATAGGAAAACGATACATATCTCCATATGCGACTCACACCCTGTGTGGTTTGGCCAGTGGGAGAACATGATCAAAACACGAGTAAAGCTTGACCGTGCTGGGTATAAACCACATAGCATGCTGGGAATAGGAAAATAATATAGGATGGTCAGGATGGTCATGACTTTCTGTCCTCACCTCACCAGTACACGCAGCCTGCCCAACACACCCCCCGGATACAGATGAGACCAGCCATGCACCTTGTCCGTTATTAATGTTTAATGATGGACAAAGACTCAACAATATTTCACCTCAGACTGATAATACTGAGGCCTCCATTAATCTGGCCTGGATGAGACATTCTTGCCCTCATTCTGGCATCCAGTCAAGACAATGTCATAATTTATCATCCGTTCTAAATGAGGGTGGAAAATCTGTTATATTCACCCTCCATTCTTACAAGTTACATTTTCAGTAATGCTGTTGAAAACTTTGTCAACATTTTCCTTTGTTTCATGTAGCCACCGATATTCAATTTAACACCACAGAGGTCATTTCAGAGCACTACTTTTAAACAATATAATTCATTAAAGGGCCCTGTTCCATAGAAAATAGAACACACAGGACGAGAAAGAAATAGTCAATTCCGTCGGGTGTGTGACAAACAGAATAATGACACGATGAGCAGAGTGCTTCATTTGATGTGTATTACTCATTGTGTCAAAGAAAACAGAAGTACAACAAGAAGCTGACAGATAGGCTGTATTGTCCCACATGAAAACACATGAAACACAGACACATACGAACACTGCCTACAGCTTGAAAAGAGCTGTGTTTTCTTTCTCACAACATTTGACGAGACAGGCGTCAATTTGCAGGAGAAAAAAACAAGACAGAGTGACGCCTTTGTTTATTGTGGAGAGAGAAAACTAGGGGACGCTAATGTCGCCGTTGCTCTCAGCAGCATGGTTTGGATCTGCACGAAGGAGAGGGGAGTCGGTGGAGGTGGGTGTGTGTGGCGGCAGCGGTTGAGGAGAGGAGAGAGGGATGAAGAGGGATGAAGGAGCGTTTGACGTGGCGAATGGGCCAGGCCACCGGGTGTCGGTGATGTGGAGGAGCATCTAATTGGAGAGGCTCTCTTTGCATCATGCAGTCCTCCCCAGATACGCCGCCTCGTGTCGGTAAGCACTCTTAACGCAGCATCCATATGCAGAGCTAGAAAGCAATCTCAGAAAGCTCTTCTCCTTAAATACAAACTATCAGTAGGAGAGATGGAAGAGATGGAAAACACTTTTTTTTCTCCTCTACTCGCTCTATGTAAGGTGGGGGCCCTGAGTGGGAGCCAGTCAGCAGGAAGGCCAGGCTCAAGGCCCATGTGGGGTTACAGGACCTTTTACCTCCCCTGACCTTTCCAGAGACACTGGAGACCTCCCTAGTCTCATCCCTACCACCCCCATACCGTCCCCCCATTGGCTACACTGCGCAATGTAAAAATAGACCATTAATAAAGGTGTGGAGAATGGAGCGTGTTGCCAGGAGGGCTGTGGGATTATCTGGCTAACCAGCTGTGGGAGCTCATAATCAATGTGGCTTGGTGCACTTTGTGAAATGTTAATGGCCAGGCTGCCTGTGCGGAGCAGGAGACTGGAGGTTGCTGACGCTGGGAGATTGACAAGGTTTATCGCCTACCGTGGAGTGCCCATCGGCTACTTGTCCACCATGTGACATGGCCTGTCATGCTGCTGTTTGTCACAGCAGCAGCACCGCCCACAGAGGAGGTAGGAGGACATCCTCCTGTCACCTTGTTGTTTCCAGGAAGAGAAAGCACAGGGCAGAGGAGACTGCAGCCTCTGGGTTGTGTTAGAAGGAGATGAGTTGTGTATGGATGTGTGGTTTAACTAGGAGAAAAGGAGAAGAGTGTATAGATGTGTGGTTTAACTAGGTGAAAAGGAGAAGAGTGTATGGATGTGTGGTTTAACTAGGAGAAAAGGACAAGAGTGTATGGATGTGTGGTTTAACTAAGAGAGATAAGGCCGCTACTATGCTACTTATTGGCTTATTTGAATTCTAAACCTATGGAGCAGAGAGTTCACTAGCACACAGACACCCACACATGCAAGTGGGCACACACATGCACACACACACAGTGGTGTGTTCAAGACCACCTAAAGCGAGACCAAGTCAAGATCAAGACCGGAGCAAATTGAGTCTGAGTAAAGACCGAGACTGTAACAATGTGAGTCCAATCCAAGACCATGATTGTAATTGTGTCACATCGCCAACATAATAAGAGTTGAAAATGTCTGTGTTCATAATTCAGTCGAAAATATGGATTATTTATGCATGCTGAGGAATAAAAAGACACTTTACAAAAGATCACTAACTACTACAAAAGATCACTAACTAGACTGGTCTCAAGTGTTTTACTAACATGTGTGTGTATCCCATTCAAAATCCTATTTTCCCTAACTCCTAACTCTAACCCTAAACCTAATGCCTTAGCTTGAAACTGTATTTTTCCTTGTGGGGACTGGCAAAATGTCTCCACTTGTCAGAATCTTCCTTGTTTTACTATCTTTTTGAGGACTTCTGGTCCCCACAAGGATCGTAATACCAAACACACACGCGCACACACACACAAACACACACACACATGTGCAAAAGCATACACATTTACACATTTGATATCTTCTGGGACCACAACCATCTCCTCCCTCTCTATGTATCTATATTTATCCAGCTGGAAATCCATGTTCTATGATGTATCTCCAGGCTTCCCTCAGTGATCATAGCTTTCTTCCCCACAGAGACCTGTGAGGAATCTAACATGGATCTCCAAGTCAAAATACAAACTGTAAAAATATGACCCAGGATGACAGCCTTAAGCCCAAACCTCCCTGCCCTCCTGACCATCGCATTCAATGCTTCCTTCAGTACTCCCCACTTGGTAAACAGTTCGACCACATCATTAAAAAACACGGGTACATCTTGAGCACTGATCCACAACTGGAAAAGACGTTTAAAGAACCCCCGCGGGCAGTCTTCAGACGCGCCCCCAACATCAGTCAAATGGTGGTGAGGTCTGATCTTCCACCAGTGCCACGCAGTATCTTTCTAGACAATGTGCCGGATGGTAACTATAGATGTGGCGGGTGCACCCAGTGTAACTTCACAAACAAAATGCACAATGTTAATGGCAGGGCCATTAAGATTAAGGGCATCATTTCATGTTGCACAAAAAAAAATTGATATACCTGATCAAATGTATTTGTGGTCTATTCTATGTTGGAAAAACAAAATGAGCTCTGAAAACAAGGACAGCAGAACAAAGAAGTAATGTCAGGATCCTAGACCAGAGAAACCCCGTGGCTGCGCATTTCATGGAGGCTCGACACAACATGAGCTCCTGGAGACACATCGGCATCGAACACGTCGAGACTCCCAGGAGGGGCGGAGATACTGATCATCTATTATTGAGAGGAGAATTGTATTGGATTCACCGTTTGTGTACCGTGTCTCATAGAGGTATGAATCAAGAGTTTGATATCAGACCATTTCCTCCCTGAATATGTCACTTAACTTTGATTTGTCTTGCCTTACAGGTTACCCACTTAGTCATTTTGTCCAATAATTAGTGCTATTAATAATATTAATTAGTTAGATCTAAGTATGGTGATTGTGTTTAAGGTCCCATTTGTTTCTGTAAAATAGAACATGACTGTTTCTCCTAGAACGGGATTGTCCTCCATTAATTGTAACTTGTTTGATTACTTTGTTCTGGAACGATTACATGCACCCATCTCATTGTTATTTAATTATTAGAGATACACAAACAAAAATTGCACCCACCATGGCTCATGTCCGCAATGGTCATGTGAGGTGAAATGTGTATATTTTGGGATGTGAACACTCAGTGTGTTTGACTTGAACAAGACCTGTTTCGGATCGAAACGTTGTCAATAAGGTGGTGAACTGGGATCTTTAACAATGTGCAGGCCTTCTTGTTCTATACTAGTATTCCTTATTAGCCAAGCACCTATGTTTTTTAAGGATGTGCGTATGACCACAAACTTTTGCCCATGTGATTTCTAATTCCAGAAGTCTCCAATATTATGCTATGCTATGACATTACAAAAGTCAAACCAGTCCCGAATGAACAAAAATACAGTATGTGTCACACACATCCACTGTTCTTATTTTTCATTCCCAGACACCCTGACCATGCCACAGACCTTTAGAATCTGTCTGTTCTCCTCTTCCTCAGATAGACTGACCTTTCCCCCACACCTCATCCACTGGTGAAGACAACAGCAGCTGAGACCAGCTCTGAGACCAGCTCTGAGACCAGCTCTGAGACCAGCTCTGAGACCAGCTCTGAGACCAGCTCTGAGACCAGCTCTGAGACCAGCTATGGATACTATGCATTACTGGATGAAATAGGATGGTGGATCGGGCTCAGCAATAGCAAGTATAGTGTTGTAGCACTATCTAAATGATAACTCAACTACATTATAGTAATCAAACCTCTTAATAATGAATAATGATTACACTGGTAAATTCACAAGAGATGTATGTTAACCTCATTAGGGCTGAGTAAAGGAGTAGAGCCTGGGCTATAATGATATTAATGGAAGAACCTTTGAATTCGGGGATTTCAGCACAGTCAATTCTTAAATCAATATTCCTTCCATGACTTATCTTGTGTTCACATCCTCTGATAATAATAGTCCATCATTATTGTGTGCACTATAAGTGTGCCTGTATTGAGGGCCCTGCAGTCTACCATCTTCATTGCAAATACCTTTGCCTGGTCAAAACCACATGATTCGTCAATGTAACGAAAGTGCATTAAGTAATGACCATTTTCATAATTGTGTTGCATTTTACCCCTCCTCCCTCCCACTGCCTCTCTCCCTCGACCTCCGCTCGTCTGTGGTGGACCATAAGCATCAATTTGTGGGGCTGTCACACAAATGGTTATTAGGCAGCGCCTCTGACTCTTTCATATCATCCCTTAACAATTACAGATAACAAGATGAACATTGGAAATGAAAAGTCATCAGGGTCCCTTTCACCGAGTGTGAGTGTGCGTATCGCCACCCTCCATCTCCACATTAACCTTGGCTTTGTGCTCGCTCATGCTCTGGCTGCTTTATTGGGTATTATAATCAAGAGCGGTACGGGCAGCACCATTCACGGGTTGTGTAGTCATTTTCAGCCTTTTTTAAAAACTCCATCTGCTATGCTGAAAAGATTTTAATTTTCGATACAATCACCCTCCTTGACTTTTAATGCAGCAACATACTGTACTGTAGGGCTTGATAATCGTGTGAGCCTGGTTGTAAATGCTACCTGTCTCTCTTAACGAGAGTGTCCATGTAGATGACCCCAGCACAGATGCATTATGTGCAGCTGAAAATAGTCATCCAGTGTAAAGTGAATGCAGGCTGAAACTACGATTTTGATAGAGAGCGTCAGTGCTATGGCTCTTAAAGTCTGATTCACTGCACACGCAGCAGACTGAGAGTGGATGAAAGGGAGAGAGTGAGAGAGAAACCGGACCGAGTGATGCTAAAAGCTGTAACTCTGCCTCCTGTTTTAGGCGTTGTGGATGGAATCTGATAACAAGGGGATCCTTTGCCGTCCCTTGTTTTAGACCTACAGGAAAACACAGCTCGTTTTGTTGTTTATCATCACTCCCTTCATTAGAAATCAGCCAGATTAGCCTTCACAATCTCACAGATGAGAGGCTAACAAACAGAGCACACAATTACCATACCAACTCACATCAAAGTAGTTCCAAGTGGTCTTTCCATGTGAGCTTTAAGTCCCATTGCTATGGCAGTAGCGGGGATAATACACCTCTGACTTACCTGCACCACACAGGGATAGGAAGAGTGGAACACAGACACAGCCAAGGAGCTGTAGAGGAGTCCATCAAGCATGAGGACAAAGAGTGTGTACACACATAAAAGATCCTCTTACATTCGATGTTACCTAAAGGGCTGCCGGGTTTTCCATTATAGTCTCAGACTCTCAGAATGAAGGTCTACTTATTATACTCTCACAAGATGGCAGTGTATCGCCTTGGTTCCTCTAAGACAGTGGTTCCCAAACTTTTGATTGTCCCGTACCCCTTCAAACATTCAAGCTCCAGCTGCGTACCCCCTCTGGCACCAGGGTCAGCACACTCTCAAATGTTGTTTTTTAGCCATCATTGTAAGCCTGCCACACACACACACTATATGATACATTTATTAAACATAAGAACGAGTGTGAGTTTGTCACAACCTGGCTCTTGGGAAGTGACAAAGAGGACTTGTCGGACCAGGGCACAAATAATATAATAATAATCAATAATTGGAGCTTTGTTTAATCATCTTACATATTAAACTTTATTTGTTCATCGAAAATTGTGAATAACTCATCACAGGTTAATGAGAAGGGTGTGCTTGAAAGGATGCACATAACTCTGCAATGTTGGGTTGTATTGGAGAGTCTCAGTCTTAAATAATTTTCCACACACAGTCTGTGCCTGTATTTAGTTTTCATGCGAGTGAGGGCCGAGAATCCACTCACATAGGAACGTGGTTGCAAAGGGCATCAGTGTCTTATCAGTGCGATTTGCCAAGGCAGGATAACTCTGAGCACAGCCCAATCCAGAAATCTGAAAATTTAATTTTCACAGTACCGCTTGTTGCAATTTCGATGAGGATCTCTTGTTCAGATATTGGTAAGTGGAATGGAGGAAGGGCATGAAAGGGATAACAAATCCAGTTGTTTGTGTCATCTGTTTCGGGAAAGTACCTGCATTATTGTGCACACAACTCACTCAGGTGCTTCGCTAGATCACATTTGACATTGTCCGTAGCCTTGAGTTCATTTGCACCCAAAGAAAATCATACAATGATGGAAAGACCTGTGTGCTGTCCTTGTTAATGCAGACAGAGAAGCGCTCCAACTTCTTAATCACAGCCTCAATTTTGTCCCGCACATTGAACATAGTTGTGGAGAGTCACTGTAATCCTAGAATCAGATCATTTAGGCGAGAAAAACATCACAAAGATAGGCCAGTTGTGTGAGAAACTCATCATCATGCAAGTGGTCAGACAAGTGAAAATTATGGTCAGTAAAGAAAAAACTTTAAGCTCGTCTCTCAATTTTAAAAACATGTCAATACTTTTCCCCTTGATAACCAACGCACTTCGATATGTTGTAAAGGCGTTACATGGTCGCTGCCCATATCATTGCATAGTGCAGAGAATACACAAGAGTTCAGGGGCCTTGCTTTAACAAATGTAACAATTTTCACTGTAGTGTCCAAAATGTCTTTCAAGCTGTCAGGCATTCCCTTGGCAGCAAGAGCCTCTTGGTGGATGCTGCACTGTACCACTTCACTACGTCTCCTTGTCATGGCTTTCGCGACATCAGTACAGATACCAACACATCTTGACCACCAAAGTCCATTTCATGTCACATAGCTGTCCTGTACTTTAAAAATATCCTCTCATGTTGTCCTTGTTTCCAGTGGTTTGCAGAAGAGGATGTCTTCCTCAATTGACCCTCCATAAATGTAACGGACATATACCAGGAGCTGTGCCAGGCCAGCCACATCTGTTGACTCATCCAGCTGTAACGCATAGAATTCACTGGCTTGTAAACAAAGCAGTAATTGTTTCAGAACATGCCATGTCACTGATGCGTCGTGAAACAGTGTTGTTTGATGAAGACATCGTCTGTATAGTTTATTTTGGCCTTTTCCCCCAGCATTGTCCCAGCCATATCCATGGCAGTAGGAATAATTACTCTAAGTCCTCCACAATAGTATGGGGCTTGCCTGTCCTAGGCCCTCGGTAGCTCACCATATAAGACGCTTCTAGCCCCTTCTTATTAATGGTATCTGTTGCTTTTCTACATGTCTTACTACTCAAAAGTCGTCTTAATTCTCGCTCAAAAAACTCTTGTGGCTTATTTTCCAAAATGGCATATTTTGTTTCTAAATGTCTGCGCAAGAGTGAAGGTTTAATCGAGTTGTGAGATAGTACTTTTGCACATACAGTTGAAGTCGGAAGTTTCAAGTTTAAATCCACCTTAGTCAAATACATTTAAACTCAGTTTTTCACAGTTCCTGACATTTAATCATAGTAAAAATCACTGTCTTAGGTCAGTTAGGATCACCACTTTATTTTAAGAATGTGAAATGTCAGAATAATAGTGGAGAGAATGATTTATTTCAGCTTTTATTTATTTCATCACATTCCAGGTGGGTCAGACGTTTACATACACTCATTTTAGATACACTCAATTGGTATTTGGTAGCATTGCCTTTAAATAGTTTAACTTGGGTCAAACGTTTTGGGTAGCCTTCCACAAGCTTCCCACAATAATTTGGGTGAATTTTGGCCCATTCCTCCTGACAGAGCTGGTGTGACTGAGTCAGGTTTGTAAGGCCTCCTTGCTCGCACACACTTTTTCAGTTCTGTCCACAAATCTTCTATAGGATTGAGGTCGGGGCTTTGTGATGGCCACTCCAATACCTTGACTTGGTTGTCCTTAGGCCATTTTGCCACAACTTTGGAAGTATGCTTGGGGTCATTGTCCATTTGGAAGACCCATTTGCAACCAAGCTTTAACTTCCTGACTGATGTTTAGAGATGTTGCTTCAATATACAGTATCCACATACTTTTCCTCCTCATGATGCCATTTATTTTATGAAGTGCACCAGTCCCTCCTGCAGCAAAACACTCCCACAACATGATGCTGCCACCCCCGTGCTTCACGGTTGGGATGGTGTTCTTCGGCTTGCTAGCATCCCCCTTTTTCCTCCGAACATAACGATGATCATTATAGCCAAACAGTTCTATTTTTGTTTCATCAGACCAGAGGACATTTCTCCAAAAAGTATGATCTTTGCAGTTGAAAACCGTAGTCTGGCTTTTTTATGGTGGTTTTGGAGCAGTGGCTTCTTCCTTGCTGAGCAGCCTTTCAGGTTATGTCGATATGGGACTCGTTTTACTGTGGATATAGATACTTCTGTACCTGCTTCCTCCAGCATCTTCACAAGGTCCTTTGCTGTTGTTCTGGGATTGATTTGCACTTTTCTCACCAAAGTACGTTCATCTTTAGGAGACAGAACGCGTCTCCTTCCTGAGCGGTATGACGGCTGCGTGGTCCCATGGTGTTTATACTTGTGAACTATTGTTTGTACAGATGAACGTGGTACCTCCAGGCATTTGGAAATTGCTCCCAAGGATGAACCAGACTTGTGGAGGTCAACAATTTATTTTCTGAGGTCTTGGCTGATTTCTTTTGATTTTCCCATGATGTGAAGCAAGGAGGCACTGAGTTTAAAGGTAGGCCTTGAAATACATCCACAGGTACACCTCCAATTGACTCAAATGATGTCAATTAGCCTATCGGAGGCTTCTAAAGCCATTACATCCTTTTCTGGAATTTTCCAAGCTGTTTAAAGGCACAGTCAACTTCGTGTTTGTAAACCTCTGACCCACTGGAATTGTGATACAGTGAATTATAAGTAATAATCTGTTTGTAAACAATTGTTAGAAAAATTACTTGTGTCATGCCCAAAGTAGATGTCCTGACCGACTTGCCAAAACTATAGTTTGTTAACAAGAAATGTGTGTAGTGGTTGAAAAACGAGTTTTAATGACTCCAACCTAAGTGTATGTAAACTTCAGACTTCAACTGTATAACACACTGTGGCTGAGGAAAAGCACTGCTCCCAATATAAGTGAACCCTAAATCAATGTAGTTCTCACCATATTTGCGCCTCTTCAATGGTCCAATGTCCCTGTCTGTTGTTTGGTGCTTTCCCGGGTAAGGGGGCAGTAACTTTTCGGCTGCATCAGATTCACAACTGTCAGTGTCCATGCTAGCTGGGATAACAACAAATGTAGAATTACTGATGCTAGCATTGGATGTGCTTGTGGAAGCAGAACAACTTGTGTCGTTGACAGGTAGTAGAAGTACTACTAATAGAACTGGTATGTGTCTCTCTTACTTTTTTTTTGACCATTTATCATTTTCTGAGCAAATGGAATGAGCAGCAGCTACGTTTGGCTACATACGGACCGTTAGTGGAATTTACGCAAGAAAGTAATGGTTAATGTGATTGGATGTTAATTATTTGACTAGGCATTGTGTTGACATTCTGTTGTTACTTCGCTGAGCACTAGATGGTTGAATTTTATTTTTGGCAGTGAAACGAAGCTACTCTGGTGAGAAAAAAAATTCACCCAAATGTATAGCCCCTTTGGAAAAATAAATGGACTGATTTTATATATACTGTATACATATATATATATATATATATATATATATATACACCATTCACTCGTAAAGCATATATATATATATATATGCTTTACGAGTGAGTGGTGTGCTATTGTTATCATGTCTCTTTAATGGTCTTTGTGAATACTGTAGATAAAAGTTGTAGCTAGCGATTGATGAACTCTTCCAATCTTAAATGATATGTTGTAAATAGTTGTGTTTGGTCATTTTGATTGGTCTTCATAACTAAATGGCAAATAATGGTTGTCCTTCAACAGATACCACCAGCCTTGAAGTGGCTATTCCTCTGGTTGTGCGTGCAGGTGCGTGCACGTGTGCTTCTGTGCATACGTGTCCATTGTTTGCTATAGTTTGGTGGTGATAAACGCAGCTTGATCCTTTGTGCGGCACATGCAATCGTTTGCTTGTTGTGAAATGGGGACAACATGCAGCAAATCCCTAGCTGTACGCTCTAATGTAGCTAGCATTCTGAAAGAAAGAGGCAGAAAATATTCAAAGGCTCAACACATTTCTTTAAAAAAAGACTAATCCCCAGCCCATTTCTCATTTTCCCGGATAAGTGGGCATTAAAACCCTTTAGTCAAATGAGTCTATTATTTAGCGTCTCTTAAAGATATGCCTTGCCTTTGAATACGTTATTTGGCTTTCCTGTGTGCGCATGATTCATATTGTTGCTGTCTGATTCTGATATAATGAGGTGCTGTGCATGAGGATGTACATCAAATATGGGAATAAGACATTCTCAGGGGAGAGATCAATTACAAGAGTCTTGGAGAGTAACCAGCTTCACAGAGTGGCTAAATGGGATCTAGCCGTGCTCTGTGAAAAGTATCACAAAACCCCTCATAATGAACTTTCTAGTTACTAAGCCAGTGCTCAAGCATCTAATAAACAGACTTTCAGAATGAAAGCAAGAGAATCTCACTGACTGGTGCTAGGAGAGATAGTCAGACAAAAAGAAAAACACAGAGTAACTAAGATAAGAGCGTACCAGCATCAGAGATGAGGTAGATAGAGATGACAGAGGGCCTGTTTTTCATCATGGGATGTGAGATGATCTATTCCCACATATCTGGCTCCAGATGTTTGGCTTCCAGTCTTTTTTAATGAGCGTTTGAACAGCGGCTCTCTCTCAGCTCCCTCTAAACAGCACATCACCTCAGTTCTGGTCAGGTGCGATCAATCTGTAACCAGGCCACTCGTAGAAAAAAATATCGACCTTTCCTTGTCAGATTTTCCAGATGGATGCTGGGTCTTTTTTTGCATTAGCCCTTAAATATCTGAACAGATAGGCCTGGGAATTTAGGATGTATTGTATTGATTAACCATTAAAGGGCCAGAGAGTACCTGGGCCCTCTACCCCATGCAGGGAAACACAGGGATTGAGCTCAAATCCAGTTTTTTATTTTCTATTTCTTGGTTTTGACCTTCAACATACAGTCCTAACCCCCCCACCCCCATTTATTTTGGTGTGAAACCTTTTTACCCAAAAGGCTTGTCCTACCTCTCCAGTCCTCAGTGCATAAACTACCACAGCATCCCTCTCCTTTGTTTCTTGGTGTTTACTTTAGGCCAGAAGAAGTCAGTTGTTAAGTAAGCTTATTTACTTTCCTGTTGCAACTTTGGTAGCCCAGCCGATTAGAGCAGAACACAGCTATAGTGCCATAGCTGTTAGACGTTGCCAAATATTTCATCCATTTGTGGGTGAGAAGGATATCCTATCCTATAGTTAACAGCATATCCTCAGACTGTACATTATGTAGTTACAGTTCATGTTTTTATCACTGCCTACAAATGCAGTCATGTAATTAGCAAGCTACTACAATACTACCAGAGAAAATGTACCCTAACTTCCTGATTCTATCTCTCATTCCCTCTTTCTCATGCCCATCCTCTGGTTCCGAGAGCTAAAAGCCAACAGTCCCCACAGTCCGTTGGGCTGTAATGATTATAACAGAAGGCTAGTCCAGCAGATTTATTTCAAACTCATGTAAGTGATATTTGATTGGTCAAGATCTTTGTCTCTCCACGGACCCAGACAATCAGTAAACAGAACCAAGATGTTTTCAGGAAGGTCCAATAAAGACACAGGATTAACAATAATGAGCGAACATTGATTGATTCGTGATGCTGAAGAAAAAGTACAAAAAAACAGAATGGCGACAAATGCTCCATGTCCCGGAAGCCCAAAAATAAAATAAATTGGACTATTGGAATGATCTTGTCTGAACGACTTAGTATCTTGTTCGATTGACTTAGTATCTCATTTGAACGACTTAATTGTTCTTTTGTCTAATTAGGCCTCATTTGTTATGCAGCGCTAGTTGTGCTTGTCAGACCATTGCTGCAGCCATTCATTCACTGATTCCATCCACTGATATGATTATTTTTTGACAGTTATTTGATAGCCTGCAGCAGGGCTGCTTTTGAATGCCAGCTCATGTAAGTGGGTGAACAAGATCTGACTTCAGATTCTGAGGTTTATCCACATTTCCCTAAACATCAAATTTTGAAGTAGTTCCAAATTTCGAAGTGTTTTGACATCCTGGGTTGCTCAATCTGCTCATCATCGTCCTTCCAAGGGTTGCGTCTTCAATACCAGTTGTTTTAACACTATCCCAGACCTTAAAGGTGCCACACATAGGATTTATTGCACTGTAACTTAAAAAATGTCCATAATATATCTGCAGTAATAGTGGAAGGATATTGTTTCACAGTATTACCTGCCAGTGTTGTGATTGGCTGTGATATTTGCCTGTTGATTTATCCTGCCGGGCCGGCATCTGTTGTCAAAATAGGAAAGCTGTTTGACTTTGTGGCTGTGGTATCTAGTGGAAATGGGGTCAAACGGACAATGTAGAAATCGCTCTCTCATTTCCTGGTTGCTCAAATTCTACACTGTTTGCTCAATTTCAGATTATGTGAGAAAATAAACACTGAATAGTGGAGGGAAACATTTTACCATCTAAATTGCTGTGAAATATATTTTCAATAACAAAACGTATAGTTTTTACAGCTGTAAAACTGTAGCTAGTGGACCAAAACCGAAAGTAAACGGTTTAAATGTGAGCCACCATGTTACAGGGAAATGGGATGCTGGGGAGGGGGACATTTGTTAATGAATGCACACAAGTGCTGTTGCAATTCACCTAGCTTCCACATAGGGTAGAAATTCAGATACATTCTGTTGCACATTTATTCCTTACCTTAGCCATTTGAAATTAATGAAGGAGCACCCTTCTTCGAAATTTGATGTTTGGAGAAACATGGAAAAATGTCAGAATCTGAAGTCAAATTGATAAAACCCACAAGATCTTGTTGGCCCATTAAAGGATCTGGGATTTTGTCTAAACGACTTAGTATCTCATTTAAACAACTTGGTATCTGGTTTGAATATATATATATATATATATACAGGCATTCTCTCAACCAGCTTCACCTGGAATGCTTTTCCAACAGTCTTGAATGAGTTGCTTTTCCTTCACTCTGCGGTCCAACTCATCCCAATCCAGATGGGATGGCATATTGCTGCAGAATGCTGTGGTAGCCATGCTGGTTAAGTGTGCCTTGAATTCTAAATACATCACTGACAGTGTCACCAGCAAAGCACACCTACACCATCAGACCTCCTCCTCCTTGCTTCAAGGTGGGAACCACATATGCGGAGATCATCCATTCACCTACTCCAAAAATCTAAAATGTGGACTCATCAGACCAAAGGACAGATACCCACTGGTCTAATGTCCATTCCTCGTGTTTCTTGGCCCAAGCAAGTCGCTTATTCTTATTGGTGTCCTTTAGTAGTGGTTTCTTTGCAGCAATTTGATCATGAAGGCCTGATTCATACAGTCGCCTCTGAATAGTTGATGTTGAGATGTGTTTGTTTCTTGAACTCTGTGATGTATTTATATGCGGTGTAATTTCTGGGGCTGGTAACTCTAATGAACATATCTTCTGCAGCAGAGGTAACTCTGGGTCTTCCTTTCCTGTGGCGGTACTTGTAAGAGCCAGTTTCATCATAGCGCTTATTGGTTTTTACGACTGCACTTGAAGAAACTTTCAAAGTTCTTGAAATGTTCCGGATTGACTGAGCTTCATGTCTTAAAGTAATGATGGACTGTCATTTCTCTTTGCTTATTTGAGCTGTTCTTGCCATAATATGGACTTGGTCTTTTATCAAATAGGGTTATCTGCCGTATACCAACCCTACCTTGTCACAACACAACTGATTGGCTCAGACACTTTAAGAAGGAAATACATTCCACAAATTCACTTTTAACAAGGCTCACCTGTTAATTGAAATGCATTCCAGGTGACTACCTCATGAAGCTGGTAGGGAGAATGCCAAGCGTGTGCAAAGCTGTCATCAAGGCAAAGGGTGGCTACTTTGAAGAATCTAAAATATATTTAGATTTGTTTAACACTTTTTTGGTTACTACATGATTCCATTTGTGTCATTTCACAGTTTGGATGTCTTCACTATTATTCTACACTGTAGAAAGAAAAACCCTTGAATGAGTAGGTGTGTCCAAACTTTTGATTGGTACTGTATATATTTTACTAAGTCGTTCAAACGAGATATGACTTACTCTCTTGTTTGAACGACATAGTATCTCCTTTTAATATATATACATATGTATACAGTACCAGTCAAAAGTTCGAAGACTTGTCCCGAAGCACCATCGCTACAGTGAAGCATAGTGGTGGCGGCATCATGCTGTGGGGATGTTTTTCAGCGGCAGGGACTGGGAGACTAGTCAGGATCGAGGGAAAGATGAACAGAGCAAAGTACAGAGAGATCCTTAATGAAAACCTGCTCCTCAGACTGGGGTGAAGGTTCACCTTCCAACAGGACAACGACCTTAAGCACACATCCAAGACAAAACTGGAGTGGCTTCGGGACAGGTCTCGTAATGTCCTTGAGTGGCCTATTCAGACCCCGGACTTGAACCCGGTAGAACATCTCTGGAGAGACCTGAAAATAGTTTTGCAGTGCTGATCCCCGTCCAACTTGACAGAGCTTTGGAGGATCTGCAGAGAAGAATGGGAGAAACTCCCCAAATATAGGTGTGCCAAGCTTGTAGCGTCATACCCAAGAATAAACTATGAAATGGAATCATGTAGTAACCCAAAACCCCCAAAATAGTTAAACAGATCAAAATATATTTTATATTTCAGATTCTTCAAAGTAGCCACCCTTTGCCTTGATGACAACTTTGCACACTCTTGGCATTCGCTCAACCAGCTTCATGAGGTAGCCACCTGGAATGGTTAAGGTAAGGGTTAAGGTTAGGGTAAGGGTAGGGTAGGGGTTAATGTTAGGATTTGGCCTTAGGTTAAGGACGTTCCAAGGAGCCCAGAGAGCACTGACCAATATGGTGTGTTGGGAAGCTATAGGAAACCTTTATATTTATAACAAGCACCTCTGTCAGTGCAGACTGCACAGTGTAACTATGAATTATTACAATTAATTACAATACCCTTCAAATTAAGTGTTACCAAACGGTCTCTCGTTTATTTATTGAATGTGATGGGCTGTTTCTTATTGTTGCCAGCTTCACACACTGGTCACTGTCAGTGATAGCCATGATAGTAGCAGACACTGCAGCTAACACAAATAGGCCTACACACTCCATATACTGTAGGTGCTTTTCTACCTAGAACCCTCTATGAAGGGTTCTTCAAAAAAGACCTCTGTAAACATTTCTACCTAAAGCCCTATATGAAGGGTTCTTTCTGGAACCCTCTTGCAAATCGTTCTACCTATGAAGGGTTCAACAGAAAACCTTTTTATCTTTGAAGGGTTCTACATAGAATCCGCTATGAAGGGTTCTACCAAGAACCCATTGCTCTTTTGTAATCTTTAAAATTAAAGTCTTTATAACAATACATTACATATATTTACAACATTTCTTTGAGGGCCTAGTTTAACCCTAACACGGTGGTCTGAAACTCCTGGTTTACAGTAGAGGTCGACCGACTATGATTTTTCAACGCCGATACCGATTATTGGAGGACCAAAAAAAGCCGATAACGATTAATCGGATGATTTTTACATATATATTTGTAATAATGACAATTATAACAATACTGAATGAACACTTTTATTTTAACTTAATATAATACATCAATAAAATCAATTTAGTCTCAAATAAATAATGAAACATGTTCAATTTGGTTTAAAGAATGCAAAAACAAAGTGTTGGAGAAGAAAGTAAAAGTGCAATATTTGCCATGTAAAAAAGCTAACGTTTAAGTTCCTTGCTCAAAACATGAGAACATATGAAAGGTGGTGGTTCCTTTTAACATGAGTCTTCAATATTCCCAGGTAAGAAGTTTTAGGTTGTAGTTATTATAGGAATTATAGGACTATTTCTCTCTATACCATTTGCATTTCATATACCTTTGACTATTGGATGTTCTTATAGGCACTATAGTATTGCCACCCTAATCTTGGGAGTAGATAGGCTTGAAGTCATAAACAGCGCAACGCTTGAAGCACAAAGAAGAGCTGCTGGCAAATGCAGGAAAGTGCTGTTTGAATGAATGCTTACGAGCCTGCTGCTGCCTACCAATGCTCAGTTAGACTGCTCTATCAAATATCAAATCATACCCTTAATTATAATATAACAGAGAAATACGAGCCTTAAGTCATTAATATGGTAAAATCCGGAAACTATCATTTCGAAAACAAAACATTTATTCTTTCAGTGAAATACGGAACCGTTCCGTATTTTATCTAATGGGTGGCATTCGTAAGTCTAAATATTGCTGTTACATTGCACAAACTTCAACGTTATGTCATAATTATGTACTATTCCGGGCAAATTAATTACGGTCTTTGTTAGGAAGAAATGGTCTTCACACAGTTCGCTATGAGCCAGGCAGCCCAAACTGCTGCATATACCCTGACTCTGCTTGCACAGAATGCGAGAAGTAACACAATTTCTCTAGTTAAAAGAAATGCATGTTAGCAGGCAATATTAACTAAATATGCAGGTTTAAAAATGTATACATGTGTATTGATTTTAAGAAAGGCATTGATGTTTATGGTTAGGTACACATTGGTGCAACGACAGCGCTTTTTTCACGAATGCGCTTGTTAAATCATCACTCGTTTGGCGAAGTAGGCTGTGATTCGATGATAAATGAACAGGTACTGCATCGATTATATGCAACACAGGACAAGCTAGATAAACTAGTAATATCATCAACCACGTGTAGTTAACTAGTGATTATGTTAAGATTGATTGTTTTTTAATAAAATACATTTAATGCTAGCTAGCAACTTACCTTGGCTCTTGCTGAACTTGCGTAAGAGGTAGTCAGCCTGCCACGCCGTCTCCTCGTGGAGTGCAATATAATCGGCCATAATGTCCAAAAATGCCGATTACCGATTGTTATGAAAACTTGAAATCGTCCCTAATTAATTGGCCATTACGATGAATCAGTCGACCTCTAGTTTACAGGCCACATCAGACCTACAATTCACATTATGCTGGTTTGCAAAGTGATTAGTAATTCCTATTGAAATCCAGCCAACGTGAGAATATCTAACAATTGTGACTTTTAATCACCAGCAAACTGTATTCAGAATGACTGCCAGCGTAGGGAAGATTAATAACTGGCACTACCTAAATCATCTGAACTGGAACAACCATCTCAGTAGCAGGTGCAGTAAACCCAACTATATACTAACAGATTGGATTAGTTGAGAAAAACGTATGTTATTTAACTTGTGTAGCATAAGATTAATCAACCAATCAATGTACATGCAAAAACACAGACATTGAAACAAACATACATGAAAATCACCCTGCAATAGAGCATGCTGGGAAATATGATAATGATGGGTGTGGTTTTGAGTGTTTTACTCTATTCAGAGTAGAAATGACACAATCACACTCAACACTGGTGTTCTTTACACCACTGAATCACTGAGTTGTAATGTAACTCCTGAATCAACACTAAAAGTTCTACACTGAAAAACACTAGGTAACACTGGCCAATTTGCTGTGTATCGTACAATACACTGCTGGTTCCTACTCTCTGCTCAATAAAATCCCAGAAAACACTATTTTGAAAGTCAGAAATCATGGCAAAGTTAAACTATGTCAGTATATTCCCATAATATTGTCACACTGTGACCATAGAGAGCCTTTGTTTCTCTATGGTATAGTAGGTCAGGGCGTGACTGGGGGTTAGTCTAGTTGATTATTTCTATGTGGGGTTCTAGTTTATTTTTTCTATGTTGGGGATTTTGTATGATTCCCAATTAGAGACAGCTGGTAATCGTTGTCTCTAATTGGGGATCATTTTTATTTTTTATTTTTATTTCACCTTTATTTAACCAGGTAGGCTAGTTGAGAACAAGTTCTCATTTGCAACTGCGACCTGGCCAAGATAAAGCATAGCAGTGTGAGCATACAACAAAGAGTTACACATGGAGTAAACAATTAACAAGTCAATAACACAGTAGAAAACGAAGGGGGGGTCTATATACAATGTGTGCAAAAGGCATGAGGAGGTAGGCAAATAATTACAATTTTGCAGATTAACACTGGAGTGATAAAAGATCAGATGGTCATGTACAGGTAGAGATATTGGTGTGCAGAAGAGCAGAAAAGTAAATAAATAAAAACAGTACGGGGATGAGGTAGGTGAAAAGGGTGGGCTATTTACCAATAGACTATGTACAGCTGCAGCGATCGGTTAGCTGCTCAGATAGCTGATGTTTGAAGTTGGTGAGGGAGATGAAAGTCTCCAACTTCAGCGATTTTTGCAATTCGTTCCAGTCACAGGCAGCAGAGTACTGGAACGAAAGGCGGCCAAATGAGGTGTTGGCTTTAGGGATGATCAGTGAGATACACCTGCTGGAGCGCGTGCTACGGATGGGTGTTGCCATCGTGACCAGTGAGCTGAGATAAGGCGGAGCTTTACCTAGCATAGACTTGTAGATGACCTGGAGCCAGTGGGTCTGGCGACGAATATGTAGCGAGGGCCAGCCGACTAGAGCATACAAGTCGCAGTGGTGGGTAGTATAAGGTGCTTTAGTGACAAAACGGATGGCACTGTGATAGACTGCATCCAGTTTGCTGAGTAGAGTGTTGGAAGCCATTTTGTAGATGACATCGCCGAAGTCGAGGATCGGTAGGATAGTCAGTTTTACTAGGGTAAGCTTGGCGGCTTGAGTGAAGGAGGCTTTGTTGCGGAATAGAAAGCCGACTCTTGATTTGATTTTCGATTGGAGATGTTTGATATGAGTCTGGAAGGAGAGTTTGCAGTCTAGCCAGACACCTAGGTACTTATAGACGTCCACATATTCTAGGTCGGAACCATCCAGGGTGGTGATGCTAGTCGGGCATCATATTTAAGTAGTTATTTTTCCCACCTGTGTTTGTGGGATATTGTATTTTGAGTAAGTATATGTAGCACCTCTGTGGTCACGGTTCGATGTTAGTTTATTCTTTTTGCTAAGTTTCACTATTAATAAATGATGTGGAACTCAACGTTCACTGCGCCTTGGTCCGTTTCCACAAACGATCGTGACAAATATAGGTACAGTTTAAAACATTATCACACTTATTACTAAACGTTTCTGATTACTCAAACACCTGATGTTAAAGTTTAAACACTGAGGTAAATACTAATGTTCAGCCACTATTTAAAAGAAAGAAAAACATATAAGAAAACAAATATATAGATTCATAAGGGTTCTAGAACCCTTCTTGCCTCCCAAAGAATCCTTCCAGATAATTATCAAATAACCCCTTCTTCCAAAAATGTTACAGCTAACTTGTCACGTCAGTCATTGCATACCTTAGAGAGCTATTTATAACTTGTCAGAAATGTCCAGATCAACCCTGGACCCAAACTGTTACAGACCTATATCCATCCTGCCCTGCCTATCTAAGGTCTTCGAAAGCCAAGTCAACAAACAGGTCACTGACCATCTCGAATCCCACCGTACCTTCTCCGCTGTGCAATCTGGTTTCCGAGCCGGTCATGGGTGCACCTCAGCCACACTCAAGGTACTAAACTAAAATAACCGCCATCGATAAAAGACAGTACTGTGCAGCCGTCTTCATCGACCTTGCCAAGGCTTTCGACTCTGTCAATCACCATATTCTTATCGGCAGACTCAGTAGCCTCGGTTTTTCGGATGACTGCCTTGCCTGGTTCACCAATTACTTTGCAGACAGAGTTCAGTGTGTCAAATCGGAGGGCATGCTGTCCGGTCCTCTGGCAGTCTCAATGGGGGTGCCACAGGGTTCAATTCTCGGGCCGACTCTTTTCTCTGTGTATATCAATGATGTTGCTCTTGCTGCGGGCGACTCCCTGATCCACCTCTACGCAGACGACACCATTCTATATACTTTCGTCCCGTCTTTGGACACTAACCTCCAAACAAGCTTCAATGCCATACAACACTCCTTCCGTGGCCTCCAACTGCTCTTAAACGCTAGTAAAACCAAATGCATGCTTTTCAACCGGTCGCTGCCTGCACCCGCATGCCCGACTAGCATCACCACCCTGGATGGTTCCGACCTAGAATATGTGGACGTCTATAAGTACCTAGGTGTCTGGCTAGACTGCAAACTCTCCTTCCAGACTCATATCAAACATCTCCAATCGAAAATCAAATCAAGAGTCGGCTTTCTATTCCGCAACAAAGCCTCCTTCACTCACGCCGCCAAGCTTACCCTAGTAAAACTGACTATCCTACCGATCCTCGACTTCGGCGATGTCATCTACAAAATGGCTTCCAACACTCTACTCAGCAAACTGGATGCAGTCTATCACAGTGCCATCCGTTTTGTCACTAAACCACCTTATACCACCCACCACTGCGACTTGTATGCTCTAGTCGGCTGGCCCTCGCTACATATTCATCGCCAGACCCACTGGCTCCAGGTCATCTACAAGTCCATGCTAGGTAAAGCTCCGCCTTATCTCAGCTCACTGGTCACGATGGCAACACCCATCCGTAGCACGCGCTCCAGCAGGTGTATCTCACTGATCATCCCTAAAGCCAACACCTCATTTGGCCGCCTTTCGTTCCAGTACTCTGCTGCCTGTGACTGGAACGAATTGCAAAAATCGCTGAAGTTGGAGACTTTTATCTCCCTCACCAACTTCAAACATCAGCTATCTGAGCAGCTAACCGATCGCTGCAGCTGTACATAGTCTATTGGTAAATAGCCCACCCTTTTTCACCTACCTCATCCCCATACTGTTTTTATTTATTTACTTTTCTGCTCTTTTGCACACCAATATCTCTACCTGTACATGACCATCTGATCATTCATCACTCCAGTGTTAATCTGCAAAATTGTAATTATTTGCCTACCTCATGCCTTTTGCACACATTGTATATAGACTCCCCCTTTGTTTTCTACTGTGTTATTGACTTGTTAATAGTTTACTCCATGTGTAACTCTTTGTTGTCTGCTCACACTGCTATGCTTTATCTTGGCCAGGTCGCAGTTTCAAATGAGAACTTGTTCTCAACTAGCCTACCTGGTTAAATAAAGGTGAAATAAAATAAAATAAAATAAAAAAACTAGGTTGTTTAGCCTATAGATTTTGTTGCAATGTCTGAGTCACTCAAATATCGCACGAATACACATTACACATCGACAAATCGTAAAAATTCATGAAAACAAAACTGTGCTTTTTGGTCTTAATTTAAGATTAGGGATAGACATAAGGTTAACAGTGTGAGAAGGTTACGGTTAGGTTTAAAATCGTATTTTATGACTTTGTGGCTGTGCCAGCTAGTGACTACCCTTCTGCTGCCTCCAGTACATGAGTCATTCCAATAAATGCCAACCTGTCATATAATCTGCGTTGTGGAGAATGCGGACGGAATCAGGAATCCAGAGATTAAAACGAAATTCAGCAATATTCAAAAACGTATTGAACATAAGAAATAGGAAATCTACTAAATGTATTGATCTTATTTGAGAATTCAAGCATTTTTCCAAGTTAATCATAAGACATGACCAAACTGCATTAGTGAGTCGTATCGTCCTGCAACTTTCTGAAATGGCACAGGAATGCCCCAGTCTGTGTGTGTGTGCGATGCGCGCATATATGTACCCTTTATGTAGCCGTTAGCGATGATGCTAACGATAACCATCATCTCGTAGAACTGCAAAGGCTTTCCCAAAAACCTTCTCAATTAAATGGCAACTACAAAGTAGCATATGCGTATCTGGCAGAATGATATCATGATTATTTGCATCAATCCAGTGGCCCTTTGCTTTGCAAACTCTTCAATCACATGAGCACCACAGAAACATCGATGACCAAACAATGGTCTCTGGCTTGTGTACACTTGAATGAAAGGTTTCTTTGATTTTTTTCCAGACCTCAAAAATGGTCTCCTGATGTGATTTAAGCAATGTTGTAGACTTAAAACATCAAATCTTGTTGTTTATCTATGAAAAAAGTGTGATTTTGAGAGCGAAAACTTGGAATAAAGTAAACGTGGCGAAACAAAGTGGAGACAACTGAATTTGGGAAAAATCTAAATGGAATCTGGGAAAAATCTAACCGGAATCAGGAAAACTGATTGTATAGGGCCCTAGTATTTCTGGTTGATGATTGCAACAGAAAACACAAATCTTGAACATCATTGTCAGTCACAGCCTATGGGCATTCATTGGGTCATTTGTTGTCCTAAATCGTCCCACCAGGATTCTAGGAGCTATCATACTCTATTTCTCTGTCATTCCTATCAACCACTTCCCACCATCATGGCAGACATGCAAATGATACTGTCAATATTCCCTACAAATGAATTGTGCACATTTGCCACGTAGCCAGAGAAATGGGGCTATGACCTCTGCTGTCTGTCAAACTACACACTGGGTTTCTTCTGGCATTTTGGTAATGTAGCCGGTCCGATTAGTCTCATCGTGCTAAAAACAGATAGGCTACTACTTTCTGAGGTATGAATTAAATGTCAGAGTTCATTTTTTCACTTGCAATGGGTTCCTGAATAATTTCATAAACATAATTATCTTCTTTTTTTTTTAACCACCAATATCTTACACACCAAAAAAATGTATGCACCCTTTATTATGATTATTTGATTTGAATAATATAGAGACAAAGTTTGCCTCAGTGAAAACTTACTGACCAGTCATGTGAACTGATTAAATGACACAATAGCCTCAGACAAACCTAGATGGCTTGCTCCACTTTTTGGTGGAGACTGGTGGTGCTTTGTGGGTGTAAACAAGAGAAAACATTGCGGTCTACATGAATCAACCTCCAAACTATTACAGCACAATAACATCACATACTGTAAATTTCACTTCAGCACAAGCGAGGGCTCTGTCGCATGGAATTTTGTGTTGCACTGTTCTGTGCTTTGAACATGTTAAACAGCGACCGCCCTCGGGGAACGAAAATCGTGTATACAGGGCACTCCGCCGTCTGAACAGGCACCACTGTAACACAATAACAGGCGACATGACAGCCATACGGTCCCTCTGCTCTGCTCTAATTGTGTGCAACATGTCTGTGGAGCGGAGGGCCACTAACCCCCACCTCATCCAATCTAAAAAGCAAGAAAACACAATTTCACTCTTTATGAGGTGTAAAGAAGCAAGAAAATATAAACTTTTTAATGCATATCCATTAAGCAGAATGATATTTCCTTCTAAGTGGCCACACGGTAGTTACAGAAACAGAGACATGAATAACATGATCTTATGGTCGTCCAATGCTGGCTAATTATATCAGTGTTTGTGTTAATTTGCCACAGTAGGCTACGCACGTGCGCACAAGAAGAAAAAAACATCTGAATTAAGTATTAGATTTACAGCAGTGTGATCAAAGCGAATGACCTATTTTCTCTTGCCTAATTCAATCCCCCCAAACCGCCCTCAGGGGAAAACAACTCCGGGAAAGAAATGTCCCTTCTGAGAGAAACTATGACAAGTAAAAGCCATAAACAGTTATCAATAGAGTTTGACAGAAAACGAAACTGGCACAGGTAAAGAGATATCTACTTCACTATTGTGGCGTTCATCAAACATTAACACTGGAGACTGTTGCCAAAGTATAGCCCCAAGCCTGTGTTAAGTGAATACTCATGATGAAAAGCCCTGAAATGCATTTGACAACAAGTAAATATTGTATTGAAAGATAAATAAGGTGAATACACTAAATGATTCATAACAATGCATCTTGTTTAAGATGCTGTTTCACCCCAGTATTGTTGTACAACTGAGTAGTTGACTTAGTCCCAGAAGAACCCCACACAATGACACACAGTGAGATCTTAAACCAATGGGAGAGATTGAACCAATGGAAATATCTCGACATTGATAATACATTTTCACCTTTAATTTCTGTCAAATGTGAGTCACACACCACTCACCAGAGACACTTCTACTATCCCAGATTGGTCTAAAAGGTACAGTCCATTGCTATTCATGTGGTGCAACACAATACCGTTTGCTGCTCTGCATCAAGTGACTCCATTATCCCACCAGATCCATGCTTGTAATGCAAGTCTGGTGCACTTTCATTATACCTCACATTTCAACATCCCTTTATCACAGGACATGGGTAGGGGGTAGTAGGTGGATGGTGGGTATGGGGAGGTGGCAGTGGGGGACTAGGTCTGCCAATCCAGTTTTTGTGATCTAGTTCCAACTTCCCGCCACCCCCGGGGCACCTAAACCCCCCTCTTCCACTTGGCATCCATTCCCAAATATGCAATCATCTCCATCATTAGACCTGCTACCTTCTGTGAGTACACCAGGAGTACTGAGGCCCAAACCTGCTCACACCACCTACTCCTCATTGCCCACCAGTAACACAGTCAAATGACCATTGATTTGCCACAATTCCTTGAAATCGCCCCTCTAGAAGCCCTGTGCAGAGGAAGAGGGCCCAGAGCCAAAGAACCCACCGAGGCTAGGGCAGTCAGGAGTGAGAAGGGAATGTGAAGGCCATGCTGTGGAGGAGACAGGGTAGCAATCCTCTGTCACATCTGCTGCTCTCTCCAAAGGCTGCCAAAAGCCCTCACATCCCAATCCAGACCGTGGACACCCTGGCGCTGGGCTAAGCTCCCAACCGTCCCCATGTTTCCATACTGAGACCACATTAAAGGGGATGATATATTTTGCTTTTCTCACTCCCTGTGCATCTCATGCCCCTAGACCCTGCATGATCCTCATCTAAAAATGATTCTAGATTTTCATCATATCCAACCGCTCCCATGGTATTCAATTTGTCATAAGCTGGAATGACTACCCATATGCAGGGCGCTAATGTGACATTGGTGTAACGGCAATGCTTTGTTTTTGTTTTTTTCCTGGAGGCTATATACGTTCATCTGAATTTCTCTGCTTGGGTAAGCCAAGTGAAAACATACCAAACATACCGCTGCACCCTCTCAGGCCAACTAATTATGGACTTTGATTGTTCCCATTTTGTTTTAGTCAGTGCACCACCATTGCCAACAGCCGGGCTCCCATAAAGGCCAGTGCCATTGATGGTCTCAGTTTCAGGCCTAATTGAGCCAAATGGGAATGGCTACTGCCAGAGTTCAGTCTCCTCCAGTGTTTACACGCTGATCCACAAGAAAGATGCTCATTATCGCCTCCCAGAAGCACACTTCCAGCGAAACACGCCACAGACTGGACCCAAAACAGTAATTATATAGACATATTAAAAAGGGGTAAAGTTTCAGTAGTCTGTAGACACAGCTGTGAGTGCAGAGTCTTATGTTGCTAGGTGCACTAGTCAACATCACACTCTGCTGTTTTTCTTCAACACGACTAAGACATGTCAAGCTAATGTCATTTTTAAAGCCCATATGTAGAAGCGTGTGACTTTAAAGCATTTAGAGGAATGGTTGTTACTTGCTTATGCAACAACCCTGTAACGACCATGCAAATAGCTAGGTAGTAAAGATACATATTTGTAAAATTAGACTGAATAACAATGTCAGTTGAAACATTTGAGTGATACAGTCTGTTTTGATAAATGTGCTGTATTTTTCATGCTGTTAAAACGTCCCCTATTGTAGTTTCATTCACGTTTGTAGAATGCCAAGTTACGGCGCTATTACCTAGGAGTCATACTGCAGGGACCCAGGCACTGCAATATAATGGCTCCATAGGCAAAGGCAGAAATAAATCCAGTATGATGAATTCATGGCATCAACAGCATGATATGACAGAGTCTGGCAGTAATTCATTTCTTATATTCAGCTCATTCATTGAGGTGGGATTATCAGGCACAATAAGTGATGAGGATGGAATATAAAACCTTAATGCTTACACTCGTCTGATATGATTAAGGTTCTTTAAGCTCTGTGATGAAACTGACACATGATCCTCAGTCTGATCCATGTTCATGATATAATGTATATCTCATAGCACAGACTCTGGATGAACTAGATGTTTGTTATTAACATAGATATTAGTGTCTCAACTAATGTCTCCATAACAAAATATCCCCTTGGTACTGGAAAATGATCACAAAAGTCTTCATAGCACTCAATGTACCTATCATGGTAACTTAATCTGCTCAATAGGCAATGAGTTTGTAATTCTGACAACTGTGTATCTGCAGGGTCAATATTGATTATGGCAGCATTGAAAATGTAAATAATCGTTGCACTTAGTTAAATGATTGTGGAATGAATTAAGTACGAGATGCCGACTGACAGATCTCAGTGGAGGGAAGTGATATCTGCCCATGAATTTTTCTGTCTCTCATTATGAACATCAGACCATGCCAGTAGCAAGCAGCTTACTCTCTCATGCCTCTTTGCTTGCAATCCAGATATTTTTTTGCCATAGCGATACTTTTGTCCACCAGGTGAATAACATTTGAGAGATTTATTGGAATGAATTCAAATGATCATTCATTCCATAAAAAAAGATACAAAAATAGACAACTATGACCAAACTGTGGATCCTCAAAGATATAAATAAGAATAGTATTGATCCAGAACTTTCTGAAGAACAGTACTGAAGGTTTATTATAAAAAACTGTGTATTTAGTGTTGTTCTAGCATATCTTACTCTCTTCTCTTAGAATCTGCAATTAGTCAAGGCAACATTTAGACATCACAAAGTGCAGCCGACATAGAAAAGATGGCAAAGTCAATGGGAGCTGTCCAATACTCTGGCATTCTCCATGAAGGACACATTTAATCATTTCATGTAAATAGGAGGAACTGGTGTATTTCAAATCTACAGACTTGTCTTCTCTGATGGATCAGGTCCGACTGTGTGTTTATCATGTCAATATGATTTCAGCCCATCCCTCCGTACTCATTGTATCCAGCACCACCTGGCAAATCCCTTTTTCACGACTGAGAAAGCACGGTAATTAATTCTTAAACAACTCTCCAGACAAATACATGTTATATTAATGATGAGGCATCTGACTACAGTTCTATAAAGCCTAACATTCAGGCAATATGAGATCAGGTTTGCAATATTGTTTTAGTACACAAAGCATCTCAGACCAGATGTAAAGGAACTCTTTTATAGGCATTTTGGAAATAGCAGCTCTAATTACTCAAAGTCCATTAGTTAGCTCTGCAGAATGCAGCCTCCTGCAGATTTAGTTTCTGAGTATTGCCTCTTCCTGCCCCAGGGAGCAATAGCAGCTCCAGCTCTATTAGTTCCGACAACACTTAAATTCTTACCAATATGAAACACTCAATAACAAGAGAATCACAGTCTGATGTTAGCACTAACTTCTACACTCTATTACTCAGGGTCATTTTTCCAATATCCCTGTTCCAACCCAAGGACACCCTTGTGTAACATTATATGTAAAGATAAAGTAACACATTTATTTATATTTTCTAAAGCTTCCAAAAACATGCAAATACGGTTAGGGAAATCAGTTGTTTTAAGAGCAAAACAAGTATAAATGGAGGAAGAATATTACTGTGGGCCTCTGTACTTGGAAAAGAGCCACCCATGTTGTAAAAATGGTTTCTATTTAAAGGACACGTACACAGGCAGGCACGAACACGTATGTGTTTTTCCTCTGGTGTGATAATGGAATGAGTCTGAGCATACAGATGCCATCAGAATGTACTCGGCACAGTGGATCCGATTCTCTGGGCTCAGGTGCTAATTTATCCTGCCACACCATTTTTCCCCCTGACTTCACTGCCAGACACTGCTCAGCTCTCCAAGGGCCAATCCCGTTCACTAGTAGGACAAAGTATACACTCTACAATGAGTTTCCCTACCTCCTCCTTCTTGTTATTTTTCAGACCATGGCTGACAATCACAAGTATTATATAAGTATTTATTTGAGAAAAATAGATTGGAAATTGTTATTAACCATTGAATAAACGGTGTAGGATGGACAACGGTGAGTAGTTTTGACAGTCATACCCTAGCCGTGTGTCCTCTGGGGAAGGAGAATGCGTCTGCTCTGAAGTCAGAGTAAGATCATTCCAGTTGATGGTTAGTTACAGCGATGTGTTTGTGGTTGAGGGAGTTACTAGGGCAAAGCCTCTTGAGTTGTTGACTAGACAGTCAATAAACACTGAGAACTGGGACTTACATCTATCATTAATGCTCTGGATGTCATTGAACATTGTTGTGGAGACACACACACACACCACACCATGCACGCACGCACGCACCCACACACACACACACACACACACACACACACACACACACACACACACACACACACACACACACACACACACACACACACACACACACACACACACACACACACACACACACACACACACACACACACACACACACACACACACACACATGCTATCCCCTTAATGATTGCTCCCCAGTCGCTGCAGCAAGGAAGAAGGCACTTTAAGGACGCCTTGAAGATGTACATGGCGAATGCTGGAGAGTGTGCAGGTAGATCTGTGTTCAAAAGCAATCTCAGGACCCTATGGAGTCTCAGCTCCTCTCTCAAAGGTCCCAGTGACAGACTGCAGCTCATGAGCCCTTCTTGGAACCATGAAAGACACAAGGACTTCAAGGAAAATAACATAAAAAAAGGAATCGTAGATAAGAAAGGGCCATTTATTCTATTTTATATCGAGAGGGAATGAGCTGATGTGGGTCTGAGGGAGATTGTAGTTGTCTACCTGAGTTGTGGTTTAATGGCTAGTCAGCCTACTGGTGTGTCTTCATCGATACCTTTAAATGCCTTGGCTTGAACCTGTTACTGGACTAACACAAAGCTAGGGAATGTAATTCTGGCAATTCTGTTTTATAAAAAACATGACATGTTATCATATGATCGATTTCAGAGAAGATTTAACTTTGTGTGCCAAAGATGACATGTGGGCCCAGATTGCAAATATGTACAGTAATTGAATGTTTTCTCAATATATTCCATACATTTTATTTAGCAGAGAATGCGTTAAGCTAGTCAGCCCAGTAGGTAAACAAAGCATTAGTATAGGACCCCATTAGCCTGCTGTCTGGTAACATCAATAACACTTGCAGAGGGGAATCAACACTTGAAAGTCAGTCTCAGAAAAGTAATACCTACATTTCATTATTTTTACTGAAATATTTATACAGGTAAACGCACTGTATCTTTGCAGCCTATTTACTGAGATATCCAGGTGTCAAGGCAAAGCCGAATCGATAAAACACAATTACATCAGGACACAAACTTCAGGAATTCTGAGTGATTCGGAGATGGTGGCTTAGTCTGGGTTTGAATGCAGATAATGAGCATGAGACAGAAATGTGGCTTGAATGTCATCATGCGTCCATGATGTGCTCACTGAAAGTCTTAGTATCTTTGATGTCCAATACCAGTGAATGATTTACCATTATCCCTTCATATTTTTTAAATGTAGGTTTTCAATGCCCTTGATCCTAGACAATTGATTCTGGGATAATGTAAGTTTGTTATGCCAACAATGCTATAAGCAACTGCAAAGCAATTATATGCAGACGTAACATGGCTTGTGACCTTTAATATGACATAGACAAAGCTGTCTAAGAAATTCTAGAGGCAAAAACAGACGTGAGCACTTAAACTATGTAAACTATGTGAACTGTGAAAGCAAAACCCTGAACTTGACTCTGAACTAAAGGGAGGGAATAGGAGCCGACACATCTGATGAGAGAAGGGCTGTGACCCATGCCTTACCAAGGCCACAGGGCACATCGCTCACAGAGTTCAAATCTAATTGTTTTCAAGAGACATCTACACTGTGCATTATTTTCTGTGTTGTTCTGCTACAGGGGTTTCTGTACCATATAAATAAGGATTCTTTGTCATGCAAGTGAGCATACCACAACCTTGAGGAAATGTCACTTTGACTGTGTGTGAGGTTGGGGGGGGGGGGTTACAGTGTACCTTCAGAATCCACATCACCCTCTAATAAGATTGAGCACCACTGAGCTGAACTGTTGCCAAAACAGAGCACCCTTTGAATAAGGAAAGAGCTAGGGCAGGAAGGGGGGAACATTGCACCAGCCCGAAAAGGTATACAGTATGCGGTCAAGGGGAGCCCAAACAAAGGGCCCTCATCAGGTAAATCAACTGTGACTTTTATTTCTTTAGGTGACAAAGCTGTGTGGCCTTCTCAGACCGGGAAGCGGTAAGATGTCCTGACAGAGGCTCTGGGAAGGGCACTCAGGGGGCGGGGGAACAGCATTCTGTCAGCTCCCTTGTGTGAGTTTGTGTGTGCGCGTGGGGGTGTGCGAGAGAGAAAAAGAGAGCGAGAGGAATAGTAGGAATCGTTTATGTATAAAGACTATAGTACACTACAAATTACATTATAAAATGGGTTCATTTTGGTAACCTAGACAATCCAAACTGGGTTCTAGCTTGAAAACCCAAAAGCCATCTATCACACTCCTTCTTCAAAGAGACACAAATGAACAGGGCTTAATTTCCTTCATTCATTAGCATCTACAAAATGTTCTATCATCATTAAATGTTTCCCAAACAACCACGCAAATAGGGCGTTTGCATAGTGTTTGGGGAAAAACCTAAAGACACGTCACACTATGAAGGCTCTGGGAAACAAGGTCCACTAGTACTAATGTCTGCTCTCTAGACCAAGTGATTAATTCAGCACTTTTCCTCACAATGGGGTGTAATGTGGACGTCATCAAACCCTACATGTGCATCAAGCCCTTATGCACCAGAAAGCGCTGACACAAACCTCATTCATACTTCTGTAGACTCATGCTGCCTCTGCAGTTTAGTTTGTAGTGTGGGTAAAAGAGTGGAATAACCAGTCTGACTAGGATTAGACATATACAGTAGAGCCAATGTATCCTAAAGATGATACACTGTATCCTCATATTCTACCTATGTTTCTCTCATTTCAGTTCTTCAGTGTAATTACAGCACAGCAGCCCTGTACCCTCCAGTGGAAGTCATTTGCTGTGAATCATGTTTAAACATACTCTTCCGGCCCCAGGTGGTCTATGGTTAGCTTAAGAAATTGGCAATTTGTAGGACGAAAATGTACTTACAGTACAATGATGGCTGAATTAGGTTACTTCTGGACACACTAGTAATGCAGTCATTGGAATTCTTATCTATTTTAATGTGTTCAGTAGTGTGAATTTACTTTGGCTTCATTCTTTTTTGGATGCAATGAGAGCTTTTATGGTCTCTTGCTCTCCAGACCTCCATGTCAGGATATGACAAGATCACTGCTGGCAGGGGTGTCAGGAATCGATTTGCCATCAGGGCATAATGGGACAGAAGCTTTGGAACCCTGTCAGCTAGTATTCAACATTCATATTTCGGCACAAAAAAAAAGAAGTAATACACAAGCTATTCTGATGGAAATTGTTTACCATCTATGGAGGTAAAAATATGTAAGAGAAGTACAGAGGGCAAGTTTATTTCTTTTTGTGGTTTTGTAGTAGAAAATGCAGTACTCAATCATGCAACGTTGCTTCTCTAAATGACTTCAGGTGTGCAGATGGACAACACTGTAAACCTTAGAGTGGCAGGGTAGCCTAGTGGTTAGAGCGTTGGACTAGTAACCGAAAGGTTGCAAGATTGAATCCCTGAGCTGACAAAGTAAAAATCTGTCGTTCTGCTCCTGAACAAGGCAGTTAATCCACGGTTCCTAGGCTGTCATTGAAAATAAGAATTTGTTCTTTAACTGAATTGCCTAGTTAAATAAAAGTAAAATAAATCTCTCTCAAAGTATGCTTACTTATTCCTGTTCCAAATCCAAATGTAAAAAATCTGTCTCCGTATATACTGAACCTGTAGATTACTAAAGTAAATAGGAGTTTATTTCAGGTGGTATTGGCCGCATCTCATCACCAGACGCTGATTTGTTGGAGCGTAGCTATAACATTAAAGCAGTCACAATCATTGCAGTCTCATTCTTGGCTGTTGGGGGAAACAGTGTCACTGAGGTAATGCTATCCACAAGTAGAACACCCAAAGAGCTTAAAGTGATATAAATGTCTCTGAATGACAGTATGTATCTGTATGATGACAAATAACCCCTTTGAAGCTAATGCCATGCCAAATAGGATACAAGTTTTCTATTTTAAAAAGCTAGAGACCCCAGTAATAACACAATGTCAAAGTGACAGTCTTGACTGTGTAGGTACCGCAGGGAAGGCTTCATTGTGTTTATCTGAATAAGAATGTCATGCCAACTTAAATATACATTTTGTTGTAAGTAGGCTCCCTGACAAGGGGGAAAAAAAGCTAACAATAAAGTTCCACAAATGATTTTTTTTTTCCTGTCCAATGTGTGGCATAATTCATCACAATTCAGCACTTGGGACCAAAGTAATATACAAACTTAGCACGCTGTCTTGAATTGAAATCTAAGAAATTAGCAATTTCCCCATGGAAGAACAGAAAATTCAGAGGGCTGTCTCTGGCTGACCTGTCATCAATCACAGCTTCAGTCTTGGGGGCTAGGGAGAGGCAGGGAGACTGGGCATCCATTGACAGGTGATACCCGCTGCCTAATGGCACACAGCAAACACAGTCAAGTGCTGGGAAAAGGCAATATAACTGTTAATTGCACTTGCTCAATTCTGGAATGCAGAAAGCAGCTGCCTGGAGGCAGGGCTGCTACAGGCTCTCAGTCTCATTCCCTTAGCCTCAGCAAACACGGATTGCTCACAGATTACTCACTCAAACCAATTTGGTTTAGGCCTCCAATAGTAATTGAGGAAGAGTGCTGTGACATTTGACAGTGTAAGATACTAGAGGTTGAATGGGAATGACTCGCTGCATAGGCAATACAATTTCCCCTGCCAATTCTAGTTTGACGGCCATTTAAATGACAGAATTGCTTAATTAGAAAGTCATGCTTTATATAAATGAGGAAATTAACCATTTTAATTACCACATTTACCTACCTTTTTATGAAAATGGCATATCCCCCCCACCTCCCATTTACACTCTATGTGATACTATGTGCTGTCCATAACATAGATCTTATGGATGATTAAAATCAGTTGCTGTGCCCTTGTATTTGTTTCCTGAACTGTGGATGGCGCTCTAACTCAAAGATAAACCACAGAGACATATAAGGTTATTAAAAATGAATTAAACAAAACAAACCCTTATGTTTATTGCCAACAAGTACCTGGTTCTCTTTCAACATTGATAATTTTAGGTCTTCAGATAAGCGGTCTTTGAAAATGTCAGTGAACGAGGTTGCATTTATGTGTGAATTTGTAATGCTCTTCTCTTTTGGAGTATGACGCAGGTAGAAAGATGCTCATTGGGTTATTATGGGTCTGTCTTTGTTAGCTGGGAGTAGTAGAGAGGCTAAGTGTGTGTGGGGGATTGTGGGTCTGGGCTGGGAGGCTTTCCCCATTGTGTGGAAACCTCTCCACCATCTGCTGCCCTGTTCCAAGCCCCCTGTTGATCCACCCTGATGAGGGCCAGATGTTCTCCCTGGCTGCTGTGCTGGGTTGTTGGCTAATCCTATCTTACTTTGGCTCACACAACACACCGGGCAAAGCAGTGTGTGAATTACAGTAGTGTGTGTATTTGAGTGTGGCTGTGCTTACAGTTGTGCAGGTGCATGCAGCTGTGAGAGTGAGAGAGGAAGTAAGAAGGTGAAAGAGGGAGAGAGAACCTGACTAATTTACTTGTTGCCTGAGTCTAGGGATATCCATGTTCAGTATATCCATCTGATATCTATTCTGAATATTCTGGCATTTCTGAGTATTCTGCATATTCATATTTGATTTTCAACTCCCTTGGTAGAATCTGTTTCTTCTCTGACAGTTCATTTAACCCTCCTGTTGTGTTCGTTTAATGTTAATTAATTCTCTGTTCCCGGTCCAAAATGACCACCCCATTATAGCTGATTATAAATCCATAATAATACATATATTATCACATAATGTTGTGTTAGATCTTTTTATCAACTTTAGTGACAAGTTTTGAACTTCTATTTGCTATTTATGACCTGTAGGGCTCATTGACCTGAGCTCATACAACTCGTTTTTGAGTAAAAAAAGCATAATGTATGGATTATTTTGACTACAACAAATACTCAGATGAAACATATTGTGCTATTTATCACAGACTACGTTGTGTCAAAGTTTAACAAAGACTCTCTCCTCCTCACCAGTGTCATGATCAAAGATATGATCAAGAGCCTCACTTAGAGTATATCGTTTGGTCATTGTGCTGCCACAGAATTAATTGTGAGCAAGGCCTCAAAAAAGCTTTATATGCCAGAGCTGCGAGAAAAGTTCTATATATTATTGAAACAATGTTGTGATTGTTTGTAAGAATGCCAACAGGTGTGGTTCCCATGGGGATCGATTCTATTGGGGAAAGGTTCCCGTGGGGGTTGCCATGGAAGCCAACAAGGGGAGTGAGGTGTGTGTGTGTGTGTGTGTGTGTGTGCGTGTGTGTGTGTGTATGTGTGCAAACACACATGCATGAGGGGGTCTGGGAGAGGAAGCGTGTCCATCTGACGAATGGGCATGTGCCTGAACTCAATTTTATACACTAATTGTAGTGTCACCCATTAATTTCTAATGACCGGTCATTTTTGACCGGGAACACCACAGGTATAAAAAAGTTCAATACAACTCCCAAAATGTAATGAAAATCATCCAAATATATTTGTGTGTTCAGATGCCCTGCGTGGACAAAGTCATGGAACCTTATGACAATCAAATTAAATTAACTACATTTTTCAGAGAGAAAACTTGTAAATCGGTCCAATTCGACCAGAACACAGCAGGAGGGTTAAGCTAAGAGAATCTTGGGATCTTACATACACTCAGCCGAGTATGAAGTTAGTGAATTTGAGATCTTCAGTGGATTTGATCATTGTTGCTAATGCTATCTTCTCTGCTGACAAGGATATCTGCCCCAAAAATGTCCTCATAACCTCATGTGAGCAGAAAGTGTCATTACAGTGTCAGCGCTGAACTCTTTAGTAATATACATACAGTAGGTAGTGCCAACTCTCAGGTGGTATGGGTTGGTGCATGCCAAGAATTTGCGTCTTTCTGCATGTTTGCATACTTAACTGGGGCTCTGAGAGAATTGTATTAATAATGTCTGCAATAGATGCCTCAATGTTTTGTATAGAATTTTAGCCCACACCACTATCTGTAAAAACACAATCTGTTTTCATCAAGGTCAGCTCAGCATTGAGCTGGACTCACCATGACATCGTTAAGGCCTGAATGTACCTGACTGTGAGAGTCCTTATGTCTTCACAAAGTGAACAGGGGGAGAAAAATAGATAAAGTACAAAGATTCAATTCTTTTCACACATATTCACCACCCACAACCCCACTCATGCTGCTAACAGTTCCGGAAAGAGACTGTGATTAAAATTTGAGGTGGGAAATCTTCCCCTTGGTTCCCTGCAAAGCAGTTTCTCGGTGTGGAGGAGTAGGTCAACAACAGCTGCAGGGAATGTTAATTATAAAAAAAACATGCTGTTTTAAGAAAGTAAAAAAAAAACACTTTAAGCGTAGCTCGAGGTGAACAATGATATACTTTTAAAATAATAATAAGACCTGGAATATATGGTTCATGAGACAAGGTACATCGACGCAGACATGAAAAACCTTGGAAAATTCCACGAGAAAGAAAAGGATTTCTGTAACCGGCTCTGATTTACCTTAAGGGGTCAGGATATATTCAAGCACATTGAGTATTGTGTGGTATTGATAATTTGCACTGAAAGAGACATGGACAATGATGAATAGCAGCCTGGAAAGTAACAAGGATTTGCCTTAAGAGATATTCATAAAGTTCCTTTTGTTATGTCACAAAAACAATCATTGAATACATATATTCGAGTCAGTCTCATTATGTGTCTATCTAGCTGAGATACTAATGTGTGACTGAGTCAGTGAGCTCATTTGAAGAGAGTGTCTGAAGGTCTACCACAAGACTGGATATTAAATAATGTCCTCATCCCTGAAGGGTGATAGTCATAATTATTAAGTAGAAAAGATGTTACCATCTCAATTGGGAAAATGATTCTCCAGCATGTACCAAATATATACAACTTTGATGTCTAGCATAATCTTATTTATGATATTGCATTGTCGAATACAATAGAGAAATGCACCGAATCAGCATGCATTTACGAACACAAATGTGACAATAATGCTTTCCTTCAAAACATTTACGAACAGGATTAACCAGATTTTTATGCTTGTTCTTTTAATTTCTACAGAGATGTACAGTTGAAGTCCAAAGTTAACATATTAAAACTGGTTTTTCAACCACTCCACAAATTTCTTGTTCACAAACTATAGTTTTGGCAAGTCGGTCAGGACATCTACTTTGTGCATGACACAAGTCATTTTCCCAATAATTGTATAAAGACAGATTACTTCACTTATAATTCACTGTATCACAATTCCAGTGGGTCAGAAGTTTACATACACTAAGTTGACTGTGTCTTTAAACAGTTTGGACATTTCCAGAAAATGAAGTAATGGCTTTAGAAGCTTCTGATAGGCTAATTGACATAATTTGAGTCAATTGGAAGTATACCTGCGGATGTATTTCAAGGCTGACCTTCAAACTCAGTGCCTCTTTGCTTGACATCATGGGAAAATCAAAAGAAACCAGCCAAAACCTCAGAAATTGTAGACCTCCACAAGTCTGGTTCATCCTTGGGAGCAATTTCCAAACACCTGATAGATACAACGTTCATCTGTACAAACAATATTACGCAAGTATAAACACCATGGGACCACGCAGCCATCATACCGCTCAGGAAGGAGACGTGTTCTGTCTCCTAGAGATTAATGTACTTTGGTGCGAAAATTGCAAATCAATCCCAGAACAACAGCAAAGGACCTTGTGAGGATGCGGGAGGAAACAGGTAAAAAAGTATCTATATCCACAGTAAAAACGAGTCCTATATCGACATCACCTGAAAGGCCTCTCAGCCAGGAAGAAGCCACTGCTCCAAAACTGCCATTAAAAAAAGCCAGACTACGGTTTGCAACTGCACATGGGGACAAAGATCATACTTTTTGGAGAAATGTCCTCTGGTCTGATGAAACAAAAATAGAACTGTTTGGCCATAATGACCATCGTTTTGTTTGTCAGGAAAAAGGGGGATGCTTGCAAGCCGAAGAACACCATCCCATCTGTGAAGCACCGAGGTGGCAGCATCATGTTGTTGGGATGCTTTGCTGCAGGAGGGACTGGTGCACAAAATAGATGGCATCATGAGAAGAAAAAGTATGTGGATATATTGAAGCAACATCTGTAGACATCAATCAGGAAGTTAAAGCTTGGTCGCAAATGGGTCTTCCAAATGGACAATGACCCAAAGCATACTTCCAAAGTTGTGGCAAAATGGCTTAAGGACAACAAAGTCAAGGTATTGGAGTGGCCATCACAAATACTTGACCTAAATCCTATAGAAGATTTGTGGCCAGAACTGATAAAGCGTGTGTGAGCAAGGAGGCCTATAAACCTGACTCCAGCTGACACCAGTTCTGTCAGGAGGAATGGGCCAAAATTCACCCAACTTATTGTGGGAAGCTTGTGGAAGGCCACCTGAAACATTTGACCCAAGTTAAACAATTTAAAGGCAATGCTACCAAATACTAATTGAGTTTATGTAAACTTCTGACCCACTGGGAATGTGATTAAATAAATAAAAGCTGAAATAAATCATTCTCTCAAAAATTATTCTGACATTTCACATTCTTAAAATAAAGTGGTGATCCTAACTGACCTAAGACATGGAATTTTTACTAGGATTAAATTTCAAAACTGAGTTTAAATGTATTTGGCTAAGGTGTATGTAAACCTCCGACTGTAGGTATGGTTATTCATCTTATCCTATGAATCATTAAGTTACACGCATGCTGAAACACTAAATTGTCACAGGATTATGTTGTTCTTTTCTCTCAATCTTCAAACCCTAAATCCTACAACTGACACATTAGAAGGCATAATGAGGCAATAATTATTTGATGTATCTACCCTGTTAATTAAAAAAATATAAGGTTTCAGTTTCATAATGATAATGTAGACCCTCCAATTGTAAAGTGTCTAAATATAAGATTATAGATGAGGTGCTGGGTCAATTGTGTGCTGTCTTACGGGTCTCCCGGTCACGGCTGGCTGCGACACAGCCTGGGATCGAACCGGGGTCTGTAGTGATGCCTCTAGCTTTGCGATGCAGTGTCTTAGACCATTCGGGAGGCACCAGCTAGACTAATTTATCAATCTAAAAAAATGGTGGCTGACATGGGCTAATTGAGTAACTGTCAGTAACTGACATGACAAGAGAAAGACTGCTGAGGGTCAACCAAGTTTCGAAAATGCACTTGGTGTATTCTACTGTTCTAACTCTCAACAGATTGAGTTACAAAAAATATATATATATCTGGAGATTTTTTGTGAGCTGGTCGGGCACCCTAGGAGACCGCTTATGTCGCTTATGCCTGGGGCCGGCCCTGGCTGTTAGTACATGCCCAATGAAATCAGTTGACATCATCGGCATCCCATGGTCGAAAGATGAAACTGCATAAAAGATCTACAAATCCATTTTAAGGGGCTTGGCAAAGATTATGCAAAATCTATATAAAAACATGTAATACTCATGTATTTGAAATGCATGTAGTTAGAATAACATCCAATAAATTAAACGTTATTCGTCACATGCTTTGTGAACAACAGTGAAATGCTTACTTGAATGAGCACTGACTCGAGAGAACATCTGTCTTAGCAACAGAGCAGGAAGCACTTTGAGCATCCTCTGTTCCTGTTGGGTCTTTATTTGTACGCTTAGTCTTGTTTGCCCCCAACATGCATTCATACCATCTAGTCACCCAGAGAGAACTTCAATAGAAATGGCTCAAAACAAGTTGCCATTTGCCTGGATGGTCTTTGACTTTGCACCTTGAATCCCTGATTTGGACTCTATTGACCAGATGAGCCATTCCCATCACAGTGCCGGACGAGGTGTCCAAAGGGAATTTACCAACCTCCCAGTGCAGTGAAAGGTCACCCAGCAGAGGTATGGCTTTTTAATGCAATGCCCTTTGTGGCAGCAACTCAACTGTATTCCCCTCACATGCTTCAGTAGAAAAGACTTTCAAAGCCTGGACAGGGAGAATTCCAATGACACCAATCCCCAGTGCCGTAACGCAGATAAAGAAGCCCAATGGCACTTTATTGAGATTGTCGCGACACTGTTGATATTAAATAAACAAAACACTATGCTTTCACCTCACCACGGGCATGAGGACTCTGAAGAGGCAGCAGACAGTTTTCAAAGCTGACACCCTAGCTCTAAGGTGATGCTCCTTTCAGACATCCTCAAAGAGGAGAGGAATGAGCCTGTCAAACAGATGGCACCAAGTACATAATTACTGGTCTGGAATAGGAAAATGTGCAGTCTAGGTGTGTATGACAGAGTAATCTGTGGGTGTGTTTATGTGTGTGCGTTGTGTAAATATGTTTGACTATTTCTTCAAAAGAAGCACGTAATGAGATTCAATTTTGATTGCAAACAATAGTCTTTCTTACCCAGGATAGCATTTGGGCAAACAGAACTAACTCCAAGATCGAACATTGTTTTCAGATGTTCCATCCAGTACATGTTGTAACAAACAAAGAAACAATGGATGATAATTAAACAAATCTCGTTACTGTAGACTGTATTGTTTTGTATGTTACATCCAGATAGCTAACAACCCGTAATAATAGATAAATATGTATGATTGACTCTTTGCTTACTTTTTATGAATCATTGAAATTGCCAGAACTTCAATGAAAAAATGTGTCGACAGTACAGCTTCATACAGGTCGAATAAAATCCTGAATAATTTGATGAATTCTGACATTGCTGTGGCGGTATATGACCAACACCCAGTTTGCATGTTCAAATATTCCTTTAATGTCTGACGCAACCTGTTGCAAGACTACACAATGAGAGAGCTGGTAGATAGGGGAGAAAAAATGTCATTTATCCCCCCAATTAAAGAATAATCTTTGTAATTACCATCATTATCATAGTTAAAAAGGAAAGCATTTCTAAAAAGCAGTGTTCATGACACTGCACATTAAGCTGATATTATGTCCAATTTCTTATTAAAATCAGAAAGAGCAATTATGGCAGCTGGCGATGAGTCATTAAGTTTCATATGAAAGAGTCCCAAACATCAAATGTAAAATTCTCCCTTTCTTCGCCAAACTACACAAGCTCGGCACAGCACTGTCACGCTCCACAACTGTTCAACAAAGCAAGCGCCAGTCACATTAAGCCAAGTAAACAAGTCAAAGAATAAATTGAGATGCTTTTTTTACTGAGACAATGGGGTTCCTGCAAGAGAAAATATGTTGGATGAGCACAATATGACACGACTCCTATAGAAAACCTCAGAAGAAAAACGTCAAGCCTACACCATACTGAAGTGATAAATACGCCCTATTGATTGCTATGAAAGCTATGTGTATGTTTCTTTGAATCTTTGAAATGGAAGGCCACAATTGTATGAATCCCCATAGTTTCCAAGTTGGGGGAAAAAAAAGAAAAAAAAAGAATCGTATCTCAACAGGAAACATAATTAATTGGCAAAGAAAGGTTGTTTTTGCAACATTGTTTGGGAATTAAATTCTGTGTGATAAAATGTTCCTATTGAGAGGCATCTGAAATATCTCTCTGTAATATTTGTATGTTTTCTGCAACAGGAATTGATGCAATACCACCCTGCCCAATTGAACACCAGCTTCCTCTCCCCATTCAACTAATTTGTTTTTTTTCTCCTTGTTTATGTGAGCCTCAGCTCCATGCAGAGAGAAAATCAATTTGCCATCTCAGATTGTCATATTCCCTCTCACCTACCAGACTGGCCGCAATTATTGTCTAGCAGCCACTTCTAGCGGAGAAATGGTCCCCTGAGTGCCAATGGCTTTTTTGCAACCAGCCGCTCCGATGCCATCCCCATACCTACAAGAGATTAGAACTGGCTCCTGGTGGCCCGGCTTATAAAGGAGAGGTGCAAGAGGGACACACGGGTTGGTGGCTGCCTCTCTGTCCCACAGCAGTAACAATCAAAAGACAACTGCTGCCCATAGGTAGAGAGAAGTTAAGAACAAGAGCTATTGCTGGTTCTTGTGCTAGTCCTGAGCACTGCACCCGTGTGCTACTGCATGGCTTCACTATCTTTATTACACATCATTTGAATGTAGACTAGAGAGGGAGCTGAGATTTTTGTTGAATTATTTTCAAGAGAAAAGAATGACAGCAGGGTCTCCCTGCTAAACAAATAAATAAATCACAGCTTTAATCGAATTCAGGGATGATGTATTGGACAGGGGTGTTATTAGGTTAGATGCTAGATGTTAACCCTTGCATTGCCAACCTAATCACAGCACATTATTCTATGCAGAGCTTAATTTGAGTTTTGTTTGCCTTCATGGTTTCCCAACATGAAAAGTTATTCCTGATTCTCTCTGTGGATCCATGGTTATTTGAAGAACTGGGATGTTGAATATAATTACATATAGTCAAATCAAATCAAAATCGAATCACATTTTATTGGTCACATACACATGGTTAGCAGATGTTAATGCGAGTGTATGTACACAAATGCTTGTGCTTCTAGTTCCGACAGTGCAGTAATATCTAACAAGTAATCAAACAATTCCCCAACAACTACCTAATACACATAAAACTAAAAGGTAAGAATGAGAGTATGTACATATAAATATATGGATGAGTGATGGCCGAGTGGCATAGGCAAGGTGCAATAGCTGGTATAAAATACAGTATATACATGTGATATGAGTAACGTAAGATATGTAAATATTATTAAAGTGGCATTATTTAAAGTGGCATTGTTTAAAGTGACTAGTGATCCATTTGATAAAGTGGCCATTGATTGGGTAGCCATGTAGGCAGCAGCCACGCTAAGTCAGTGATGGCTGTTTAGCAGTCTGATGGCCTTGAGATAGAAGTTGTTCTTCATTCTCTCGGTCCCAGCTTTGATGCACCTGTACTGACCTCGCCTTCTGGATGGTAGTGGTGTGAACAGGCAGTGGCTCGGGTGGTTGTTGTCTTTGATTATCTTTTTTTGCCTTCCTGTGGCAGTGTTAGTGATAGTGTTTCAAAGACAGCTAGAACAGAGCTAGTGTTGCTAGCTAGTGGATGCTAGTCCTAGCAATCAATTCAATTGAAGTATTTATGTCGGTTATTCTGAAGCAACTGTTCGGATTTCAAAAGGTAAAACCTTTTATTTATTTCATTTTTATCCTGCGGCCCTCGTACATGATTCGTCTGTCTTCTGATCATGATCAGCCCTAACCACAAAAGAAGGAAAGGGCAACACTTGCACCTAATAAACACTGCTTCCCTTCCTACCTGAACCCCACCGCAGATATCTAAGAGTGTATGTTTATCATATCCCTACACTCTCTTCCTCTCTCCCATCTGCACCAGCAACTCTCCACGGACACCCAGAGCCTTTCATTCCTTCAGTCGCCTTATTTAAATTTGAAGATCCTGCCTGCGCATTTTTATTACCAACCATTATTAAAGCCACCTGAAAAAAAAGAAGAATAAAAAAAGTGGGACGTTAATTCATTGTCTGAGAGGGCGCGCAATGTGATTAAAAGAGGAGAGAGAGACAAAACTAAAATCCACAGCCTCATTGTGCCTGGGCTCCACTATATTTACCAATCAGAATCCAGTCCTTTGTCACTCCCCCTCTGCCTCTCTGTGCCCCCATCCAGATATGTTGAGCTCATGGTCTGATTTGCTAACCCTCCACGTGACACTGCTTCCCTTCCTTTCCGTGCCCCCTGGGGAATTAGAAACAGACAGGATGGCCCTCAGACCCTCAGCTCTGACCAGCTCTGAGGTCACACAGATAATACATGTGCTAATCCTCTATTGAGGAAAGGATGAGTTTATAGAGTGGAGATGAGAAGAAAATGACGATAACCTTCAGTAAGTACAATGGCCCTCAGATGCATTTCGCTGCAAAATGCTGTCTCATTGTACCAGCCGGTGCCGCTGGCTGAGAATAGGGCACAATTCACAGATTAATTCTATTATTCCAGCACAGACCATGTCAGCGTACTGGTACGGGGGAGGTTGGAACGTGGGACAAGGCCACAGATAGAGAAAAGGAACCATTACTAAGTGAAGCTCAAAATGACCCAAGTTTAACAGTGATAACTTTTTTCATTCTCACAATGAGGAATTATCAGAAAAAAAGGGAAGATGGAAAAAGATGGGGGTCTGTGTGATAGTGGGAGGATCACCATTGATAAAAGCATCCAAACTCAAGGGCTTCAAACTGACAGGCAGCCCGAGAGGAGCTTCTGTAAAGAAGCTGGTGAGCGATAAAAGGACATTATTCCCCAAACTTGAATAATCCCTCAACAGCAGAACCCCAGCCTCCCCTTGGGTGATGTTCTTAGCCTGATCTAAAATTATTAACTTGCTCACAACTGGTGGGCTGAGTGAGCGATACGCAGTCTGCAGGATTGGGTCCTTTGCCAATAAAACGAGACACCTTGGACAGTACCACAAGGGGAACTGCTTGCTGAAAGGAGATGGATAGGATATATTCCTTGTTATAGAATGATAAAAATAACCTCCATCATCCTCAGCACATGACAGAATCATCCACTGTGGTGTAGGTATCTGAAGTTATCAGATACAAACATTCCTACTTACTGCCTACATTTAGAGAGCACATGAGCTCAGAGGAATACTCAACAGCTAATTTTTTTAATCAAAACATTAATTCTAATTTTATATTCTCATCATGGTTTAGATAAGTAAGCTAGGTTTAGGTTTCTTATATCTTGGGTATCAGTCTCCCGGTCTCTCTACCACACACTCTAAAGGAATACTCTACCTGCAGTTTCAGAGCCCTGTGGCCAAAGATCAGAATCAGGTTCAGCCAGGCAGAAAATGAATGCCAGGGTCATACAGGCAGCAGCGAATGAGGAGCAGATGATCATTTTCAATGGGCTTCTAAAAATGTACTGCGCTGTGACGTTAACTCAATCACTTAACTGCTGTGTGTTTAAATTCATCGGTGCACTTTCTGAGCTGCCCAGCTGGTATTTGATGTGATATAAGTTTTGATGGACCCCAAACTGCACATCAAATGACATTTGAGAGTTAAAATGGCCGATTAAATCCAGAACAGTACATGACATGTCTTCAGTTATTGCAGGCCTACAGTCTGGTCATGCAAAGTAGAGGGTTCAAATAGTACAACTCCCATTACACTTCGATCTGCTAAATTTACTTTTGAGGTGTGTGTGTGTGTGTGTGTGTGTGTGTGAATGCATGCACATGTGTTTTGTCTGTAGACCAGCCTGGGCTCACCTCTGTGTTGTAAGTCCCTCCATTGTGCATATGCATTGTCAAAAAGTTCCACAGTTTTCTAATGGCGTCTCCGGGTGAGCCACATCTCCCAGTGACTCACGATGAACACATTCATTCTTTAGGAAAGTAGAATCAAGCTGAGAGAGTAATCAAAAAGAGAGCCAGTAAACAAAACATCAGCTCACCCTCTCTGCAGAGAGAGAAGGGAAAGGGGACACTCACAGGGAGAAAAAAAACAACAAACACTGTTGGTTAATTTTCAGATCTGGTACTCTTCCAAGTTCATGAAACAAAAGACTGATTTATTAAAGCGTTTGTATAGTCTGAGCAGTTCTGATACGGTACAATGAATAAGTGATACGTTCTTTGGTAATTTGCAGAGCGACACAACTTTATTATTTACACTGCAAACCTAGAAGACCAACACCATGGGTAACATGAGTAAGTGTGACAGGGTTCTGTAGGCATAATCTCTTAGATTAGAACTAGCACAATCAACCCACATTTGCATGAACAGCTACAACCTTGGAACTGACATTGTGATAACATGTGTGACAACTGACATATCACAGAGCATACTGATACTATTGTAATAGGGCAGGCAGCAGGGCTCATGCTGACCGGCACCACAGAAATGACCAAGCTGGGATCAATGTCCCCAACAGCATGATTGCTGGTCGATTTGGCATTCATCAGTATGGGTAGTACCTTTCACCTAGTGTATTTGGTTTTCTATTTCATCAGACCTCTTCAGAGTCATGCTACAATTGTGACTCCTCTTTCAGTAGCCAGGAGGAAGCCAGAAAACATATGAGAAGGAAGGTTGACTACTAGAGAGCAGAGTAGGGGGGTTGGAGAGAGCAGGATATAGATGAGGGCATAGTGATCCCTAAGAGGGTAGAGCTCTCTGACCTAGCTCGATACCTCTCCAATGTGCTCCTTACAGACTGGGCCAGGCTGACCTAAAATTACCAAAGTATTGGAATCTTCAAGCCTTCAATCTTTGAGGGAGTACTGTGCCATGCAATATCACATACACAGAGTATAACCTTGTGCAAACCTTTACGATGATGTACATTTTTTTTTTACAGTTAAATAAATAAAAACAAGTTTTTATTAATTCACAAAATGCCTACACAAAACACGGACAAATTACTAGAACACTATTTTCCTCACCTCCCAGATACTGTACTTTAGGAACCATGCGCATGGTATATTTCTTATTTGTTCATTTCCATCTTCATCATACCTCCTCCAAACACTTGGTGGAGCTATAATGTTATTGCCTCAGATCACTGAAATGAAACAAGAACAAAAGAGATTGTGAGCCACCGCATTAATGAACAATGTGGGTTTCTGTGAAAGGTGTGTGTGAGAATGTGAGCTTGTATTCATGGCATGATGTACCATATCTTTGATGCAGTTCAGACTTACTTTCACCTTTGAGTTTTGTCTTTATGCCTGCCATATTTGCGGTTTGCTCAATTTGCGCTCTCTCAGACCAATTGTCTACCCATTTTCCCCCACTTTCTTTCGAGCAATTGTTTTTGCTACCACCATGTCTGTCAGTGAGATCTCTGTTAAAAGCAATGTTTGTCATGGAGATTGACCTGTCAAACCTGAAACATGGCTGCAGTTTAATCAAGATAAATGCAGGAATGCCCTTTGTGGTTCATCAATCATACAGTTTATCAAGAGAAAACAGGTTGTTCCCTTATACACTCTTTTGAACCCTATGCTTGAGCAGGCAAACTGTCATCTCCTTTCCCAGACATGCACCTCCTTCTCCTCCTACTCCTCATCTCTCTCAAGCCGACACAAGTGATATCAAAGGATGCTAATGAGATCATCAGCGTTGAAATTACACAACACACTGTTTGTCAGATAAGTCTGAGATAACAAGCAATGAGTTTGCCATTAGTCAAAGCAGATGAAAAAGAAATAACCCTTTCAATGTAAGAAATAACAGAAACCAAAAAGAGCTACATTCTAAATGAAAGTCACCAGATAAAATGATGAGAATTATAAAAGACAAAATGGGGCAGATGAATGTTAAGATTGGGCAGTGGACCTACTGCGGATACTAAATAGAGACAGTGGAATGTCAAAAAATGTAGAACGGATTTATAATGTTTATTTTTTAAAGAGCAGTCTGTTTTCCAAAGCAACAATGTAATTAGCCTGTAAGCAATTAAAAAAGGAAAATACGCTTTTAAATGTCTCACCATTTCACAGGCATGCTGTTCACCTTCCCTTTTGTTCTGATTCACAGAGCACAGTGGGGTGCAGGTGATAGGGAACAGAACCAAGAGCCGAAATGCACTTAAGCTTTGAGGCCTTTCCAGGTTACCATTTTCATATATTGCAAGATGATTGTGGTGTACAATCACAATATGCTGTGAAAGACCATGTTTGTTGTATGTCAAGATACTCTGGCAATTTATATTGGCATTCATTCAGTACAATAAGTTTAATTCGTCTTCAGGCCAGATTCAAAATCTTTCTTGAAAGGCCCTTTCTATAGCATCTGCTGGACTATTGTATGATCTAGCCTTGAAAAATGAAACAGAACTTGATATAGCTCCAATATGACTTACAGTACCTCTGTCAAACACTATTGCTACTGCCAACATCCTATCTAATTCTCAATAAATTGTAGTGTACTTCAGCTAAACTATCTTTCCTGAGTCACATTTCTTTGGTAAAAACAAATCTCTATAATTGAACATGGCTACAAGTGACTATACTGTTTATAATGAGTCAAACAAGGACGTCATGTAGTGCATATTGAAATCCACCCTGAAACATACCATACTAAAAAATGTGAGAAAAAGACTTCACATAATGTTGTTCGTTAATAGCATCTGCCTCTCCCTTTTATATTTGTTCAAGTTCTTTAACATTAACTTATAGATATCTCACTTCAAATGTTGGGCAACCTCTATGCATAGGAGGTCAGGACAAAACTCAGGACAGCGGTGTAGTCTACTTATGACTCACTAATGCAACACATTATATTTAAACACCTGTGCACTTAATTCTCTGGCTACAAAGGATAAATATGCTCTAGTTTATTTCACCTATTTTTATCCTAAATGATGGATGAGCTAATTGGGCAATTAAACAGGTGTCCTTAATTGCCAAATGCATAAGGAGTCCCGTAGAGGCTAGGTATAATCTAATGAACAAAGTTATTATGGTCTTAAGAACTTTCACTGTTAGAGGTACATTTTATGTCTCGGTGTGTGTGTGTGTGTGTGTGTGTGTGTGTGTGTGTGTGTGTGTGTGTGTGTGTGTGTGTGTGTGTGTGTGTGTGTGTGTGTGTGTGTGTGTTTGTGTTTGTGCCAAGTGTGAACAAGCTCTGTTCGAATGCATGTTTTCATGAGGAGAAGGTTGGAACTGCAACCCATCACTTGAGGAGGCACTCACATTTTGTTGTATTTCTTTTTGTGGTAACCAGGGAAAAAGACAGAACTCAGCACTGACTGTGAAAGTTGCTGAAAGTCTTGTAGAAACCACGGTGAACCCATCGCTGACACTGATACTCTATAAATGTGGGTGATTGCATGAAAGACTCTGTGGCAAGAGGTTCAGGAATACAAGCCTTTCATTTCAGTGTCATAAGCACCCTTTTCCTTTGAAGAAGAAAGAGAATGAAAGGTCTGAAAGGGAGATGCTCGTCTTGCCTCAAAGATGCTCATAGTAATTTCCTGCTTTTCGTAAAACAGACAAATATTATCACTATAACACCAATGTCATAGCAAATAATAAAGGTTTGTTTGAAATGCTACTCCCAAGTGTGGATGATTATAATCACAGCATTTAACATTCAATGAATGGGATAAAGAAAATATTAGACAATACAGCCTTCATGCACAAGAGGCCATGGTATATCATGAATAGTCTGAAACCTGATTTCCATACATACGTACATACATACATACATACATACATACATACATACATACATACATACATACATACATACATACATACATACATACATACATACATACATACATACATACATACATACATACATACATACATACATACATACGTACATACATACATACATACATACATACATACATACATACATACATACATACATACAGTTGAAGTCGGAAGTTTACATAGACTTAGGATGGACTCATTAGAAAACTTGTTTTTCAACCATTCCACACATTTCTTGTTAACAAACTAGAGTTTTGGCAAGTCGGTTAGGTCATCTACTTTGTGCATGACACAAGTCATTTTTCCAACAATTGTTTACAGACAGATTATTTCACTTATAATTCACAGTATCACAACTCCAGTGGGTCAGAAGTTTACATACACTAAGTTGACTACACTAAAGTAGATGTCCTAACCGACTTGCCAAAACTATATTTTGTTATGAAGAAATGTGTGGAGTGGTTAAAAAACGAGTTTTAATGACCCCAACCGATAGTGTATGTAAACTTCCAACTTCAACTGTACATACACATTGTTTACCAGATGTACCAACGTTGTGTTAAATAATTCATTTAGTTTAGAGTGCTGAAATAAGAGTTCAACATCCAGAAAGTACCAGGAAACAACAGTGAAATAATACGGCAACAAGCAGGTAAGGACACAGTAATTCCCATAAACTGTTTGTACCTGCTAAGAACTGATATAAACGGTTAGGAATCATCCTGGTTGTTGTATAATAACAACTATTTGTTACTGAAGAAGAACTATCAATAATAAAGGCTATACTTATTAAGAATGTACTAGAAACTTCCACTTATGCTGTATGTGGGCCATCCTAAAAACATACCTACCTCTCTGTTCCCGTATTATCGTGCAAATTACTATTCAAATCCTTACTACTTTCACCACAGTTTTTATGTGCCTTACTGTTACTTTCTGTATAGTTTCACCATAGTTTCAGTGTACTTACGAGGCCTTGACACTAATCTAAAGCAATGCTCTGCTCCCCTGTTGTCAGGTAAATTACCATGACTTTCACCTTAGTTTCGTGTACCTTACTGTTCTTTTCTTTAGAGCGCTACAGATTAACAACACAATCACAAGTAGTAATAAGCTACTTTTATAAATGAAACGTCATTTATGGGTCACCATACAGTTGATTATATCCATGACTTGCTAATAAACTGAACAAAAACATAAAGGGAACATGTGAAGTGTTTATCCCATGTTTCATGAGCTGGAATAAAAGATCCCAGAAATGTTCTATACAGGAAGAAGGTTATTTCTCTCGATCCCGGGCAAATTTGTTTTCATCCCTGTTAGTGACAATTTTGCCTCCTTTGCCAAGATAATCCATCCACCTGACAGGTGTGGCATATCAAGAATCTGATTAAACATCATGCACCTTCTGCTGGGGACAATAAAAGGCCACTCTTGTCACACAGCACAATACCACAGAAGTCTCAAGTTGTGAGGGAGTGTGCAATTGTCATGCTGACTGCAGGACTGTCCACCAGAGCTGTTGCCAAAAAAATGGAATGTTCACCAGCGGGATGGTCTGAGACCACTCAATGGGGCAGCTGACGAAACTGTTGGTCTGCACAACTGAAGAATTTCTGAACAAACGGTCAAAAACCGTCTCAGGGAAGCTCATCTGCACACGCGTTGTCCTCACCAGGGTCTTGAGCTGACTGCAATTCGTTGTAACTGACATCAGTGGGCAAAGGCTTACCTTTGATAGCCACTGACACACTGGAGAAGTGTGCTCTTCACAGCCCCCAACAATATCCAGCAACTTTGCATAGCCATTGAAGAGGAGTGGGATAACATTCCACATGCCACAATCAACAGCCTGATCAACTCTTTGCGAAGAAGATGTGTTGTGCTGCATGAGGCAAATGGTGTCACACCAGATACAGTCTGGTTTTCTGATCCTTGCTCCTACCTTTTTTAAAGGTATTTGTGACAGATGCATATTTGCATTCCCAGTCATGTGAAATCATAGATTAGGGCCTAATGAATTTATTTAAATTGACTGATTTCCTTATATGAGCTGTAACTCAGTAAAATCTTTGCTATTGTTGCATGTTGCGTTTATATTTCTGTTCATTGTAGCTTCTACATAGCACAATAAACATCAATAATAATAACTATGTTATTATGGGGGCAATTCACGACAATTGAAAGGTTTATACATATTTATTTTGCTTCTTGTTGCATGCATACAATCAATCATTAATCATCATAGCCAGAAAATAAGATAGCTAAGCCTAGCTAAATTGAAGATAGAAATTTACAGGCTGCTTTTTAACATTATCAGATGAGGCAATGGTATCTAGCTAGCTAGTTAGGAAGCCTGATGATGGCTTCAGTTGACAGCTACTGGACGGTCCCATTTCAGTCGAAGAAATCCACACATTGATATCCATGTTGGTTTGCATCAATACAATAAGGGCAAGACATGAGACCTGCACATTTATTCAGTACCTTGCTAGCAAAAAAAAAGACTAGCTATAGTTGACTGTACTGTAAATCAAATCACATTTTATTGGTCACATACACATGATTAGCAGACGTTAATGCGAGTGTAGCAAAATGCTTGTGCTTCTAGTTCTGACAGTGCAGTAATATCTAACAAGTAATCTAACAAGTAATCTAACAAATTCACAACGACTACCGTATACACACAAATGTAAAGGGATGAATAAGAATATGTACATATTAATATATGGATGAGCAATGGCCATGCGGCATAGGCAAGATGCAGTGGATGGTATAGGATACAGTATATACATATGAGATGAGTAATATAGGATATGTAGACTTTATTAACGTGTCGTTATTTATAGTGACTAGTGAAACATTTATTACATCCATTTATTAAACATATTAAAGTGGCAAGAGATTTGAGTCTGTATATTGGCAGCAGCCACTCTATGTTAGTGACGATAGCGGGGCGAACAGGCGGTGGCTCGGGTGGTTGTTATCCTTGATGATCTTTTTGGCCTTCCTGTGCCATCAGGTGCTGTAGTTGCCGTGGAGGGCAGGTAGTTTGCTCCCGGTGATGCGTTGTGGAGACCGCACTACCCTTTGGAGAGCCTTGCAGTTGAGCGTGGAGCAGTTTCCGTTCCAAGCGGTGATACAGCCCGATAGGATGCTCTCAATTGTGCATCTGTAAAGCTTTGTGAGTGTTTTAGGTGACAAGCCAAATTTTCTCAGCCTACTGAGGTTGAAGAGGCGCTGTTGTGCCTTCTTCACCACGCTGTCTGTGTGGGTGGTCCATTTCAGTTTGTCCGTGATGTGTACGCCGAGGAACTTAAAACTTTCCACCTTCTCCACGAGTCCACGATCATCTATTTTGTTTTGTTGACGTTGAGTGAGAGGTTATTTTCCTGACACCACACTCCGAGGGACCTCACCTCCTCCCTGTAGGCTGTCTTGTGGTTGTTGGTAATCAAGCCTACCACTGTGGTGTCGTCTGCAAACCTGCCGCCCCAAACATGGGGGAAACAGAGGGTTAAATACATGAACATGTAATTGGATAATGAAAACCAGGTGTGTAGAAAATAAAGACAAAACCAATGGAAATGAAAGATGGATCAGCGATGGCTAGAAGACCGGTGACGTCGACCGCTGAACGCCGCACGAACAAGGAGAGGGACCGACCTCGGGCGGAAGTCGTGACAGAGGCTGGCAGGGTTAAGCGAGAGTTGTGTCAAGAAGCAGTGAGGGTCGCAGGGTCGTGTTTTGGAGGATGCATGGCTCTCAACCTTTGTCTCTCCCGAGTCCATACGGGAGTTGTAGCGATGGGACAAGTCTGTAACTACCAATTGGATATCACAAACAATTTGGGATGAAAAGGAGTAAAAAGTACAAAAAATGTATAATTAAAAACGAAACTTCCGCTACACTTCCCGAGTTACACTTACACACAGGCGTTCGGAGCATGCTAGATAGCTAATTAACACAGGTGGTCGCCTCTTGTCCTCCGTAAACAAGAGCTGTGCAAATAGACAGTGTTACACAATAACAAAGCCCCTCGATGTAATTGTAATTTAAATGGCCCACAATATGACAAAAAATTGTTACGGAATCACAAATAAACCATGTTCTCAATTAATATCATCAATAGAATATCTAAAACATATGTTGCAACGCATGTTCATAGAAATACCCTGTAACTTAGCCTCAATAAATGAGCCAATCGGACACAGAACTGATTCATGAATAGACAAAACCCACACAAACATTTTTACTGAATCTCCATACTTCAAATGGGCAAAAGGAAAAGGGACATCATGGCTGGACGTCATCAATACTTTACATTACCTGCCTCCCCTGTCAGAAGATGGAATAAAATACTGAAACAACGGTAGCTAGCTACCAAACACTGAACACTGAATGGTAGCGAGGTGCTAACGTTAGCTTGCAAGCAAGTTAGCTTCATCATGATAGCTACCCTAGGAAGACAAACTTATAACATTAATTCCTGACACCACACAAATACATTGTTTGCACAGTATGTGACTAATATTCCCACAAGTACAACTTTTTCAGAGGTTACAATCTCCTTTTAGTAAATTTGACATATTTAAAAAGGGGAAGCGGAGGAGAACACAGTCTACCTCTCATTCAGATTTGTGTATATTTATTATCTTTATTTAACTAGGCAAGTCAGTTAAGAACACATTCTTATTTTCAATGCCAGCCTAGGAACAATGGCCTTGTTCAGGGGCAGAACAACAGTGTTTTACCTTGTCAGCTTGGGGATTTGATCTTTCGGTTACAGGTCCAACACTCGAACCACTAGGCCACCTGCCGCTCCATGGCAGCACTGAACGAACTGGTAACAGCATTGAATGAACTCGTCTTGTGCGTGCAGTGCTGACATCTAGACACTTAAAAAATGTATATATTTCTGCCTTCCCCCCACCCCCCAAAAAAGGGAAATGGGAACGTGAAAAATAAAATTTGCACCACCCACCTACCCTGCACCTATAAAACTAAAAAAACAAAACACCAAAACAACCCCCGTTATCCCACTACCTTTCCCTAACCATTCCTACTACTGGAGGCCAGCCTCAGAGGACAGGACTCTTTCCTTCAACACCTCCTGTAACTCTTCTACCGAGTTAACATTTACTCGAGAATCACAGTTAATGGAAAGTTATGTTGGGAGATTACAGAACAAATTATACCATGTTATAGTCTCCACTTCATACCCAAAAAGGCTTGCTAAACACAACTTTCTGTCACACCTGCTCACGCTCTCCTCTCTCTGGCACTTGAGGACGCCAGGCTGCTCTTCATTACGCACACCTGTCACCATCATTACGCACATCAGCACTCATTGGACTCACCTGGACTCCTTCACGTTGTTGATTGCCCCTATATCTGTCTGTACCTCAGTTGGTTCCCGGTGTCATCATTATTGTTGTTATGTAATTTTGTTCCACCTGTCCAGACGCTGTTCCTGTTTTGTTTTATGTCCGTTGTTTCATTAAATGTTCACTCCCTGTACGTGCTTCTCATCTCCAGCGTCTGCCCTTGCAGAATGCTTACACCACTATTTGAAGCATCAGGGAGTTCAGGTTTTTTGTTTATGGTGGTGACGGCTGCAGCAGCCTGACCCAACGATGGAACCGGGGGTGCCTCAGCTGGCTTGTTGGGCTTCCACGCCTTAGCTGGCTCAAGAGGTTTCCTTACCTTGGTTGGCTCGGCAGGCTTCCATCCCACGTCATGCCTCAGCCGGCTCGTCGGGCTCCCATTCCTCAGCCGGCCTATCAAGCTCCCATGCCTTAGTGGGATCACCAGGCTTCACGTCTCAGCCGGATCATCAAGTTCCCTTGCCTCAGCCAGCTCGTCGGGCTTCTACGCCTCAGCCGGGTTGTCCAGCGCCCATGCTGCGGCCGGCCTGTCAGGCTCGCCCAGGTGAGATAAAGGGTGCCGCCCCTAGAGGGTGCCGCCCTTTCTTTAGCACTCAAGGGCGCAAGTCTGCCCTTCATTACACACACCTGTCACCATCATTGCGCGCATCAACGCTCATTGGTCTCACCTGGATTCCTTCACGTTGATGTTGATTGCCCATCTATATCTGTCTGTTCCTCAGTTGATTCACTGTGTCAGCATTATTGTTGTTATGTCGTCTTGTGCCTCGTCTAGATGCTGTTCTTGTTTTGTTATATGTCCGTTGTTGCATTAAAAAATGTTCACTTCCGGTATTTGCTTCTTGCCAGTACATCCATTTCGGAGGTGGGAAGGATTCTGAGGGAAGAAAATAAATAAAATAGCAATGGTCTCGATCTATGCACCAAACCTTTTTGATGTGAAATTTTATATGGAGCTAACAACATTAATGCTTGACTTGTCGGACTTCAGCCTAATCATAGGTGGCAAATTTAATGCTGTCTGGCTACACGGACTGGACAGAACTGGCATAGCTGAAGGAAAAGAGCTACTTCCGTCCTCAGCTCTGAGTAAATGGGCTAACGACTGTTTTGACATTGGTGTTTGGTGTACTACAAATCCATCTGCCAGAGAATGTACCTTTTTCTCATCACGACATAAAACATTTTCCGTCAAGATGATATTTTTGATTCCAAGCTTCCATTCTAATTGGGAAATCAACTGACATTTATATTTTACATGTGGACCTATCCAATCACAGAGCAGTTATTTGTAAAATGTTGCTCCCTGGTGGCAAAACACGAGCTCCTCATTGGCGCTTCGATTCAACCCTACTGCATGATGAATAATTCGTAAGAGAAATGGTAGTGCAATTTTAAGGAATTTACAAGTATTAATAAACCATCTGTGGAGGATAATTGCATGTTGTGGAATGCTGTAAAGGGCTTTATCAAAGATAAAAGCATTGCATGTACCTCTGATCTGAACAAAACCCGATTACACAATATCCAGGAATTGTGACAAAATAGCGGTCCTTGAACAGAATATGCACTCAAACGCCACATCAGATTTAATTCTACAGCGAGAGCTACAGACAAAAGACCTAAACTAGTTACTTAGACACGGGGCGTCAGGGTAGCCATGTGGTTAGAGTGTTGGACTAGTAACCGGAAGGTTGTAAGTTCAAACCCCCGAGCTGACAAGGTACAAATCTGTTGTTCTGCCCCTGAACAGGCAGTTAACCCGCTGTTCCTAGGCCATCATTGAAAATAAAAATGTGTTCTTAACTGACTTGCCTGGTAAAAAATAAAAAGACACTGAGCAGATTTCTTTACACATAGAACAAGACAAAGTTTGAATCTAAATAGTGCACGACCTAGTCATTTACACTGCTTCAATTATATTACCTAATGGGAGCACTACTAGCAACACAACTGAAATTAATAATACATTTCAGACATTTTATTCCAATTTGTACTGCTCAGATGTGACCTACAATGAACAAGTGTGTTAGCACTTTTTAAACCCTTTACAGCTCCCATGCCTTTCCTCAGATGCCTTCCATTCATTAGATGCCCCTATAACACTGTCAGAGGTTAAAAAAAGCCTCCCAAACTATGAATAAAGGTAAATCTCTCAGGCTGGATGGCATACATTAATTTTAAATCACGTTCTGGCACCAATTAGGTCCACTCTTATTAGATATGATTCACTCTGCTGTCACGAACGGTTAATTCCACAAAAATGATAATATTGCTATTGTTTCACTGCTTTTATAGAAGGACAAAGACCCTTCTGAACGTTTGAGCTACTATTGCCCCCTCTCTCTGCTGAATGCAGACATTGAACTTTATGCCAAGATGTTGGCATCTCGCCTCAAACCCTTTATGACCATTCGAGTTCGTAATGACGAAACAGGTTTAATAAAATCACACCTTTTGGCTGATAAGGTTTGCCGCCTCGTCCATTTCATCGAAGCATCAGATGGTGCTGAATCTCAAAATGAAATTCTCTCACTTGATGCAAAAAAGGCTTTTGATCGCCTAGAATGACATTATTTCTGGGAAGTGTTACACCACATGGTTATTGGTGATTACTTTATAATAAAAAGAAATAATAATAATAAAGAAATATCAATGAGCCAACCCCTTTATGCCAAACCATCTACAATGGTTCTAACTGGAAACATCTGCTCCTGTCAGATATCCAGCTCCAGAAGTTCGCCCCAAGGCTGTCCTCTTTCGTTGTTGTTATTTGCCTTATCCAGCGAACCCATAGCCCAGACAGTATGCCATTCAGTCTGCCATGATCCTATCCCAATCTATGCCACCAAACATCACATATCTCTCTACATGCTGATAAACATATTATTACTCTTCCAGAATGTTCCTCTGTATGTTCCCCACCTTTTAGATATCTTCAATGCTTTTGGCAAAATTGCAGGATAAAAGATTTGGGGGAAGTCTCCATTACTATCACTGAACAATAGACCAGCGTCTTCTATTACTTTAAATATCCCAGTGGTCCAGAGTTGTTGACATCTGGGGCTCCAAATGTATCCCTCCTTGCAAAATATTGTATTGAATAATTTGAACAAAGATGTGGAAACAGATGTACGTAGATGGACTACATCTCCCTATTAATTTCAATTGTGTATTTCAGTGGATAAAATGAACAAAACATTTTTCAGTTCAATGCTCCCTATAGCATCACCTGATGGCTACTGGAAGAAAATGCAATCCTTAATCTCAAAATGTATCTGGAGGAACAAAATAACAAAAATTCAATGATCCTTATTACAGAGACAAAACATCAGTCATGAATCTCCTGTGAGGATCCAAAGATCAGGTTTACAATGGATCAACTTCCACCAGACCCCTCTCATCAGCAGAGTGGAGGAGGGATTGGTGTGTGGGTTTTGTGACACGTCACGCCCGGTCATAAATTGTATGCATTAGATAGCTATTTTTACCCTGTAGTATGGGTGATTGGAATGTCACTTTGTTAACAGAGACTTTTTGTCACCCAAATACTTGAATGTCCAAAAGTGAACACTTGAACAATATTCCTAACATCCGAATGTTGGGAATGATGAGAGATGGTCTATGGAAAACGAATGTCTATTTTGTGATGTCACTAAACATTTTATAAAAATGTTATAACAAAAATATTGTTACTTGAAGAGTATACACACTGTGTATGTCAGGTTTTCATCCTCCACGTTGTGTAGGAAATGTCAATGGTGAGATGGTGAGAATAATTTGTTTAACCTCTCAAGGGTAGGGGGCAGCGTTCGGAATTTTGGATGAAAAGCATGCCCAAATTAAAAGGCCTGCTACTCGGGCCCAGAAGATAGGATATGCATTTAACTGGTAGATCTGGATAGAAAACACTCTAAAGTTTCCAAAACTGTTCAAATAGTGTCTGTGAGTATAACAGAACTGATTTAGCAGGCAAAAACCTGAGAAAAATCCATTCAGGAAGTAGTTTTGGTTTTGTTTTGTAGTTTTCTATTCAATGCCATTACAGTATCCATTGACTTATGACTCCATTTGCAGTTCCTATGCCTTCCACTAGATGTCAACAGTCTTTAGAAATCGTTTCAGGCTTGTATTCTTATAAATGAGGGAGTAAGACCAGTCTGAACGAGTGGACCCTACCGTGTCGCAGAGCTTTTTCATGCGCAAGTGCATTATTTGTATACTGTACCTTTTATATTGACGACGTTATTGTCCGGTTGAAATATTATAGATCATTTAGGCTAAAAAACAACCTGAGGATTGAATATTAACATCGTTTGACATGTTTCTATGAACTTTACAGATACAATTTGGATTTTCTGTCTGATTGTTTTGACTGCGTTTGAGTCTGTGGATTACTGAAGAAAACACACTAACAGGTTTTTGGTTTTTGGATATAAAGAGACTTCATCGAACAAAAGGAACATTTATTAGGTCAATTAATGTCTTCTGATTGCCACCATATGAAGATCATCAAAGGTAAGGGATTCATTTTATCTCTATTTCTGAGTTTTGTAACGCTTCTGCTTGGCTGGTTACTGTTTGTAATAATTTGTCAACTGGGCTATGTTCTGGGCTAGGTATGTTCTGGGCTAGGTATGCTTTCGCCGAAAAGCATTTTATAAATATGACACTGTGGTTGGTTTAACAAGAAGTTAATCTTTAAACCTATGTAAAATATGTTTTGTTTTCTGAATTTTTATAATGAGCATTTCTGTATTTGAATTTGGTGCTCTGCAATCTCACTGAATGTTGGCCAGATGGGATGCTAGCGTATCATAACAAAATGTGGAAAAAGTGAAGGGGTTTGAATACTTTCAAAATGCACTGTATTTCGATAAATTTTTTCAACTGGTACCCGGGGACCTTCAGACAAGTCTTGTGAGGCCTGTGGCAGTCCTAGAGCAAAAACAACTGACACGTACGTGTTCGTGAGAGTCTCACATAACGTTTTGTAGGCCAAACTGTTCAGACACTACAGAAGATTTTATGAGAAGACCGAATTTCGGGATGCCTCATGGTCTGTCAAACACAAATAGTGTGGCTTCGGCGGATGTGGGGGATTGAGATGCATCCAATGTAAAAAAAAACAGATATCTCTATCTTATTATGCTAATTAGATTTCAGTGGGAGCTTTAAAGGGTTAAGTAATACTTTAAATTAGTTTTTACTTGAGTACATTATACCACAAAATGTACTAAATATTTCCATGCACACCCTGAAAAATCATAATAAAAAAAACTATTAATTTTTAAAAAATGCAGATGATTGTTACTTTTTTTTCTTCACAAAAGTAGTGCACTGGGCTTTTACTAGTCTTGAATTAGCTGACCACTATAGTCGTCAGTAGCATGGACCCCCAAAAAATTGGTCCGCCCCAAAAAATCTGGTGTCTGATGTGGTGGTTAATGTGTGTGAACATTGGTATCCATGATCTATTGACATAAAGAAAAAGCAAATCACCAATACCCCAAACTGTCTACGAGACAAGTGCTCCTCCAACTTTTCCCACCCTTGCAGTCAGTTCTTTGGCATTGGGGAAAGAGGCTATTATTACACTATTCTAGCCTGTTCACTATTGTTGGCAGTGCTTGTCTACTCAACAGCACAACTGTAGGTGCTCATACACAACAGTACATGACTAGAGTGTCTACAAGACAATCCCCCTTCAAACTTTCACCTCTGCTAACAGCCCATTTCAATGCCCCGTTATTGAATGAGTGTAGCAAAACATAGTCCAGTCTACTATACCCTTTTTTGTTCACAGATGAACATGGTTTATTGTATGGTTACACATTTCATGATCAGTCTTCATATCTTTCCAGAAGACTTGCAGTACAAAACAATCTTCTGCAAGAGGTCGAAGCAGTGGGGGTTGAAGAACGTGTACGAGGGGCTTGTCCACATGGCTGTGCAGTGCAGAAGGGACCAGACGGTTGTCTACAAGGAGCTAGAGTCACAGACTCAAAAAAATCACCATCCCTGCAAACAGGGAAGGCCCTAAAAATTGTCAAAGACCCCACCCACCCCAGTCATAGACTGTTCTCTCTACTACCTCAATTAGCCCGACCAACCAGTGCCCTGCACATTGGCTAACCGTGTTATCGACATTGTGTCCCGCCACCCACCAACCCCTCTTTTACGCTACTGCTACTCTCTGTTTATCATATATGCGTAGTCACTTTAACCATATCTACATGTACATACTACCTCAATCAGCCCGACTAACCGGTGCCTGTATATAGCCTCGCTAGTGTTATAACCTCGCTACTGTTATTTTTCACTTTCTTTTTACTGATGTTTTATCTCTTTACTTACCCATTGTCCACCTAATACCTTTTTTTCCAGTCCATCTGTTGGTTAGAGCCTGTAAGTAAGCGTTTCACTGTAAGGTCTACACCTGTTGTTCTCTCTCTCTCTCTCTCTCTCTCTATTTTCTGAGGTCTTAGCTGATTTTCCCTTGATGTCAAGCAAAGAGGCACTGAGTTTGAAGGTTGGCCTTGAAATACATCCACACGTACACCTCCAATTGACTGGAATTTCTGGAATTTTCTAAACTGTTTAATGGCAACAGTCTAAAGGCAACAGTCAACAGTCAACTTACCCACCGGAATTGTGATACAGTTGTTGGAAAAATTACTTGTACAATGATTATCTACACAATGACAGCTTGTTTGGTCACAAACTGAAGTTAGGCTAACTATTCGAATTTTAGCTTCAGAAAATGACAGGGTGATTTTCACATATTGCAACTCTAAAGAGATATTTCGTGATTTTGGCATTTAGGCCCTTTATCTACTTCCCCAGAGTTAAATGAAGTTTTGGATACCATTATATGTCTCTGTGTCCAGTATGAAGGAAGTTAAAGGAAGTTTCGTGAGCCAATGCTAACTAGCATTAGCACAATGAGTCAAAGTCTATGGGTATCTGCTAGGATGCACGTCGATACCCATAGCCTTACAGTCATTGCGTTAACACTAGTTAGCATTGGCTAGGGAAACTACCTCAACATTTTTTCATAGGGCCTCATTGCCATAATCCCAAAGTATCCCTTTAAACACTACGCTGAAATAATAGGGTAACGACAGGAAAGTAAACGGAAACAAAACTGAAACAAGAGGCAACTACCCTGCTACAAGCAAAGACCCAAAAGGTATGTTTTTAGGATGGCCCACATACAGCATAAGTGAAAGTTCCAAGGACATTCTTAATAAGTATAGCCTTTATTATTGATAGTTCTTCAGTCACAAATAGTTGTACCTGCATAACAACCAGGATAATTCCACAGCAGCTACAAACTAACTATTAATGTGTAATTACTGATTTCCTACCTGGTTGTTGCCATCTTATTTCGTTGTAGCTTCCTCGTACTTTCCGGACATTTCCCTCTTATTTCAGCACTATAAACTAAACTCATACCAAAGTGTTTTTCTAAATGTTGTAGAAGATCATTCAATGTATTCTGCCACAAAATAACTAAGCAATGTTACCAGCAATAAACCACCCTCGAGCTGCAACTCTAGATAAGGGAATAATTCCGTTTACCAACTATAGACTACGCCATAGTCAATTCAGTTGCAATTTTACCACTGGTCTTAATTTTGAGTACAGAATTAACAGTGTTGACAGAGTTCACGAACTGCGTTTTGCTCATATGGGAATCAGGGGGCTGCTGGATATAGATAGTATACATTACATACTAAATGATCTAAAAGCACTGCATTTACATGAAATCATGAGGCGTCAAGGTTTCTCTGGACGACCATCCATTTGGGCGATGTGAAACGAGGCATTACAGAAATAACTGTGGAGGAATTAGAACAGACAGAGAGAGAGAGGGAGAGAGGAGCAGCTGGTTGGAGAAGCCAGTCTACCTCTGGGAACTGACTTGGATAGACTTTCAATGGATGTCAACCTACTTAGTTGGGCGAGAAGATGGAGAATCTACTACTCTGAACTTCTCACTCAGGATATTATCAGAAAGAGCTCTTACATGTAGCTGGGCCTACAGAACATAAGGATAAGTGCCTAAACATGGTACAAACATATTCATGAAACAAAACCCATTTTATTTTAATTTTATTTAAACTTTATTTAACTAGGCAAGTCAGTTAAGAACAAATTCTTATTTACAATGACGGCCTACCAAAAGGCATAAAGAACACTTTTGTAGATGTGTATTTTCCTTGGCTTTGTTCATGTGCTATTTGTGTATGACTGGCTGGTAGCTACTGTAGTTGGTCGCAGAGCCTCGAGAAACAGTTCCTTCTGCCATCCTTAGCTACTTCCTGACCTTTTGCTTTTGCCTGAAGTCAAGGGTACAACGTTTAGCAGAATGCGGTCATCATGGCTTTTGCCTCACATAAAACAATGTCCTTTTCAAACAGCGTCAAAAAACATTTACATATGTGCTTTTATCATCTATCACAATGCTGGTACAATGAAATAGGCCTACAATTTGCCTGAGTACAAATGAGTTAATATGCATACAACATTCCTTTTGGAAGTTCATGATAATATTGACATTCATCCTTTTGACCTCTCGTACTCTATTGACCTCTCATCCTCTGCGTTGTGTATTTATCTTCGAAATATTCTTACATATTCGATCAAGTCATCGACAATAACAAGTCCCAGTAGAAAACATACTTAGGTAATATACTAAGAGGTCCACTAGTCTTATCGTGCATTTCTCCGGGGAGATTGCTTTAACTTGTGTCTGTTAAGTAGGCCTTGGAATCTTAGCTGGGTTGATTAGTTTAGCAAGACTGGCTTTAAAGCTTACTGAGTGCATTGAACACTACACCTCTTTGCTCTGCTTGAGTGAATGGCTCATACAAATAAACATAACACCAAAGTGGAAGGGTATTTACTGGTAGGGATCGGCACATAGGGTTTCAGACTTCCTACTCAATCCACAGTGTTCAGTCGAAGCCAAAATAGCACAGCGTGAAATGTTATTCAGTAAAGATGACAGAGACCATATTTCCTGTCCTTTTCTGCCACCATGAACCCTTATCCTGAAAAATCCCTCTCAACTTTGAGGTTTGAGTGTTGAGCCATCCATGCCTGTCAATACATTGTCATCTCTCACCCCTCTCTCATAAAACCACAGGCTTAAAATGGAACCTGAATATTTGAATTCCAATTAGCATAAATGTAAGAAAGTGGAACAAGTAGCTTTGAAAGTCATCCAGCACAGAGCGCATATAACTAGCAGTGAAAAGAAAGAGGGAAGAAGAAAAACACTTTGCCATACTGTATCATATTTCCCGGTTTGGATACATTGCTCAATCACTGGGGTATTTCTTATATGAGCTTACGACTTCACACTGTCTGGAAAATCCCCCTGCTGCCTGGGTCCTTGGGCATTTAAAATGTCACTTTTAATCACATTCCCTTCAGAGCTTCGATTCCTCTGATCAAAGACACAGACTTTAAGTTAACATGTCAACAAAGACAGGGTTTCAGGACATATTCTACTGCTTTTCACATGGGTGAGCGGGTGAGCTGGTTTGATATTTGTTTGGGGTGGGTGGGGGAAGAGATAAGAGACAAGAAGGTACTGTCCTCACCATGTACGCAGAGGAGCAGAGAAGAAAAAACCCTGCCGCTTTCGCATCAATGTGCAAATGAAGTGCTGCGCTTTTGTTCAAGCAATCTGGATAAGAGCTTTTCACAATGTATTGTGAGGGTCTCCCTTTAGCACATGCAGGCTAGAAGCATGAGTTCAATGACGTTTTCCATAAACACTTGAGTTTTAATGTACGATAAGTGTGCGCATGTCACTGTGTGGTGGATGATAAAAGACAGAGATAATCAACTACAAAATATCCACCTGAATAAATTGCTTAAAAATTCCTTTCCAAGAATAACCGAGAGATGGGTTCACGAAAAACATCAACAGAATAGAGTCGACACCTCAACCATGTCTGACATCGTAAGAAACTGTGTTCTTTTGTGAAAGGGTCAGTATGCAGATGGTGAATGGAAAGAGAAATATGTTATTAGCAGTCAAAGCTGTATTGCTCTTGATACTGTATCTATTAGACCAAAAGATCTACAAGCTCATTTTATTACGTCATAATTGTCACATCATGGAGAGCGCTTAATCATTTATAAAATGGTGCCAGAATGGTAGAATGCCACCGTAGGATGACATTTGTTTTCACCCTGTTGTTGTCTGCTGGCATTTTACTGTAGCCTTTTCTTTTGCATCGCCATCTTGCCATGGAAACTCTGAGCATGTCCATGCCTGCAGAGTCTCCCAGTGGGGTACAACACTGTAAGAGCTGCGTTTCTCAATCAGTGTGCACAGCCTGGCAGCATGAGACCGGTGAATCACCAAGCTGTCTCTATGCAAAATAATGGCGTTTTGCTGTAGGAATATCAGTCGGTTTATGAATTATAAATTAAGTATAAATAAGCTACAGTATTGAGGATATGCTTTGAAGAAAAAATTTGCATAGGAAAATATCGCTATCATTGGACTGAAGTCTCAAGGCAAGAGTTTCCCAGGTAGAACTGAATTGGTATTTTCTGGCATTTCCTGGTATTTCCTGGCATATAATCCAGAGTGAAACCACTGAAGTGCAATGTCGCATTTTGGGATGATTTTACTTTCTTAGAATTTTATTCTCATATGATGTCATACATGGCGAGGGTACCACACACCTCCATCTGTTGCCGTTGGTGGTAGCCTCCCTCAGCCGTGTCCACGACTGTGTTTGATCTCTGACATAAATCGGAGTTTACTTTGAGATGAAAATAGCCATCATTATAGCGCACATGATGCAATTCTAACATATACGCCCCTTGTAGCCTCTTTAATGATTGTTACCTACATAATAAATGAACAAAAATAATTAGCGTCATTATGCAGACTTAATGGGGTGTGAACAGGTGAAGTTATTCAGCTCTTTGTTTATGAGGTATAGATGTGTGCTAATTAAATAGGAGAATACATTTCATTAAGTATGATCTAAATATTGTCCCGGTATTGTTTTAGGCTGTGAAGTGCAAAGTAAGGTATAAAGTCGGTATGCATATCTTGCATCTATGTACTATATGTATGTATGTAGCTAATACAGTTTCTCAGCAGATAGGCAACTAGTTAGAACAAAGTGCTGTTTTATTAGCCTTTGGGGAAGGAATCAGTATTTTCTCAGGATACTGTACCTATGATTATATGAGCTGTGGCTAGGTGTGCTGGGAATGAACTGAGCATGTGCGTAGAACCTAATAACAGGGCAAGCGTTGCCTCTGAATGAAATACTACTCCCAGAGGCAAGAGCAATCCTGTCCTACATGACATATTCTGAAATATCACAACTGTAAATCTGGCATCCACACTATACAAACTTTTACAGCCTGTTTGTAGACATGGAGGAAGAGTGTTCAAAAGAAAGTTGTGGAACCAATTAAAATAGTTTCAATAGCCTGGTATTACTACTAATCTTTAAAAAGGTTTTTGTGTCCTCAATTCCTCATGTGTATACGAGACAAGTAACTTAATTCATAAAGAAGACGAAAACCCACATGGGGAGGCCTAATGAAAAAAAGATCAAAAGATGATTTAATATTCGCCCACATTATTAAATACAATGCTGATCGTGAGCAAACAGCATATTTACACAAATCCTTTCAGGGCATTGGATCACTGTTAAGCTCCCATTACTATGAGCAGTCCCACATAGGCACCACTCTGCGGTCTCACTGTGGACTTATTACTGTTTATTCCTTTTTCATTTGAACTCTAATTCAGCATTACTAAAACAGCATGGAGCTGGTTACTAGACCCTGTGTTTCTAAGGCATGTGGCTAATGTACCTTATGAGGATCTCTCCCCTGATGGCTCAACATGGCTCCGAAGAGCAGTATACAGTACAGTACACAGTCGACTAGAGAATGTTAGTGGCCAAACAACATAACTTTGTTCAATGAAGTTGCAGTTCAATACAAAATGCAAGAGTCTCTAGTGGCATGCCTCAGGGTTAAGAATATACTGACCTTGGCTCCATAAGTCTTAAGTTACTGTACCCAAGAGCTAAGAGTATTCTGAAAGAACGCAGCCCGAGTCTAGCTGATCGAGGGAATGGTGGAAGCATTATCAGCAGAAGCAGCTAGCAAACCCCTAACGCCCCACCACCAACTCTCCCCGACCCAAACCCCTCTGGGTAGTTAACCTCCTAACCCCACTCCTTTAGAGTCCCCTGCACTAAATGTCGCTCCCCATTGCGGCTACCCTGTGTACATTATAAAGCCTCTCTCTAAGTCCTGTCTCAGGCCGTTACGGTGGGGTTCCTTATTGCACAGGCAACCACTTCTTTCCATTATTAATCTTAACTGTATGCCCTTATTCTCAACGCTTTAGGGAAACTAGCTAGAGGGGGGGTTTTTGTCATCTTTTTTTCTAGAATAAAATTGAAAATAAATATCTGTCTGCACAGGCACACAGTTTTAAAATACTCTGAGGAGAAATTGCTTTAAAGAACGGACCCTGCTGAAACTCAGTGCAGACATCACTGAGGTCTAGCTGAGCTAAAAAAAGACAATCTCAATTCAATCGCTTTTCCCCCAGATTTATGCGGATCCACTGTGTCAAGGAAGTGAGTCAACAAACCATAAATATCTTTATTTATGTCCAAAGTGCACAAAGATCACACATCAAAAGAGACTAAAATACTGGCCCAATAGTTGGATTTAAAACATTCCCCATAATGACAAAGCTAAAACAGGTTTTTAGAAATAGCTTATTTGCGTAAGTATTCAGACCCTTTGCAATGAGACTCGAAATTGAGCTCAGGAGCATCATGTTTCCATTGATCATCTCGGCTTGGATCGAGTTGACAACATCCGGTGAAATTGCAGAGTGCAAAATTCTAATTACAAAATCATAATATTAAACATTAATGAAAATACAAGTGTCATACATCATTTAAAAGCTTAACTTTTTGTTAATCCATCCGCTTTGTCAAATTTCAAAAAGGCTTTAAGAAGAAAGCACACCATGCGATTATCTGAGGACAGCGCCTCGCATACAAAAGCATTACATACATTTTCGAATCAAGCAGAGGCGTCACGAAAGTCAGAACTAGCGCTAAAATAAATCACTTACCTTTGAAGATCTTCATCTGGTTGCAATCACAAGGGTCCCAGCTACATAACAAATGGTCCTTTTGTTCGATAAAGTCCTTCTTTATATCCCCAAAAAGTCAGTTTAGTTGGCTCGCTTGTAATCCACCGGTTTCCCTCGTTCAAAATAAATACAAATGAATTCCGTAAGTTACCAATAAACTTCTTCCAAACAAGTCAAACAACATTCCTAATCAATCCTCAGTAAATATGTAAATAAATATATATAATATGTAAATAAACAATACAATTTAAGACGGAGAATAGTATTGTCATTACCGGAGATAAATAATAAAGTGCGCACCCTCACTGGAACACGTTACAAACACTACAGCCAAATTGGGAGCCACTTACAAAAACTACAAATTCTTGCTCATTTTTCTAAAAATAAGCCTGAAACTCTTTCTAAAGACTGTTGACTTCTAGTGGAAGCTCTAGGAACTGCAATCTGGGAGGTATTCCTTTTATATTCCCATTGACAGCAATAGTAATCAGTGGTGAGCTGAAGAAAGAAAAATTCTGGATGGATTGTCTTCGAGTTTTCGCCTTCCATATCAGTTCTGTTATACTCACAGACATCATTTAACAGTTTTGGAAACTTTAGAGTGTTTTCTATCCAATACTACCAAATTATATGCAAATCCTAGCTTCCTGGCCTGAGTAACAGGCAATTTACTTTGGGCACCTCATGCATCCAAACTTCCGAATACTACCCCCCATTGAGACAACTCAATGGTCTGATGAAACCAAGTCACTTCTGGAGGAAACCTGGCACCATCCCTATGGTGAAGTATGGTGGTTGCAGCATCATGATGTGGGGATGTTTCTCAGCGGCAGGGACTGGGAGACTAGTCAGGATTGAGACAAAGATGAATGGAGAAAAGTACAGAGAGATCCTTGATAAAAACATGCTCCAGAGTGCTCAGGACCTCTGACTGGGGCAAAGGTTCACCTTCCAACAGGACAACGACCCTAAGCACACAGCCAAGACAATGCAGGAGTGGCTTCGGGACAAGTCTCTGAATGTCCTTGGGTGGCCCAGCCAGAGCTCGGACTTGAACCAAATCCAACATGTCTGGAGAGACCTGAAAATAGATGTGCAGCAACACTCCCCATTTAATCTGACAGAGTTTGACAGGACCTACAGGTGTACCAAGCTTGTACCGTCATACCCAATAAGACTCGAGGCTGTAATCACTGCCAAAGGTGCTTCAACAAAGTACTGAGTAAAGGGTCTGAATACTTATGTAAATGTGATATTTCAGTCTTTTATTTGTAATATATTTCCCCCCAAAATCGAAAATGCAGTTTTTTTGTCATTATGGGGTATTTTGTGTAGATTGATGAGGGGGAAAATACAATTTAATCAATTTTAGAATAAGGCTGTAACCTACCAAAATGTGTAAAAATTCAAGGGGTCTGAATAGTTTTTGTTTTTCAACAGGACAATGACCCAAAACACACCTCCAGGATGTGTAAGGGCCATTTGATTAAGAAGGAGAGTGATGGAGTGCTGCATCAGATTACCTGGCCTCGACAATCACCCGACCTCAACCCAATTGAGATGGTTGGGATGAGTTGGACCGCAGAGTGAAGGAAAAGTAGCCAACAAGTGCTTAGCATATGTGGGAACTGTTGGAAAAACATTCAGAATGAAGCTCGTTGAGAGAATGCCAAGAGTGTGCAAAGCTGTCATCTAGGCAAAGGGTGGCTACTTTGAAGAATCTGAAGTATAAAATATATTTTGATTTGTTTAATAAACACTTTTTTGTTTACTGCATGATTCCATGTGCTATTTCATAGTTTTGATGTCATCACTATTCTACAATGTAGAAAATAGTCCAAATAAATAAATCCCCCTTGAATGAGTAGGTGTGTCCAAATGTTTGACTGGTACTGTGTATCCCAATGCCCCTGGGCAGTAATTGGGCACATTGCCCTGTGTAGGGTGCCGTCTTTCGGATGGGACGTTAACGGGTATCCTGACTCTCTGTGGTCACTAAAGTTCCCATGACAGTTATCGTAAGAGTAGGGGTGTTAACCCCAGTGTCCTGGCTAAATTTCCAATATATCCCTTATACCATCATGGCCACCTAATCATCCCCAGCTTCAAATAGGCTCATTCATTCCCCCTGCGCTCCCCTGTAACTAGGTCCCTGGTCGTTGTGTAAATTAGAATGTGTTGGCAGTCAACTTATCTGGTAAAATAAGGGTAAAATAATTTTGAAATAAAGTGTTACCAACACTTGTATACATGCTATTTAAACAAACAATATAGCTAGCATAAACTGGGACTTAGTAAATCTACCTTTAAATGTGTGGCCAACTGTTCCCAGTGAGCCACAATATATACTAAGATTTTTGTACAGTCAAGCCTCAACACAATTGATTCAAACTGATCAACTAATTATGATCTTCAATCTAGACTGGGGACTTCATCTGTCACACCTTGGTCTTAGTATTTTGTGTTTTCTTTAATTATTTGTTCAGGCCAGGGTGTGACATGGGGTTATAGTATTGTGTTGTCGTATTGTTTTTTTTTGTAGGCATTGGGATTGTGGTTGATTAGGGGTGTGTCTAGTGTAGGCTTGGCTGCCTGAGGCGGTTCTTGATCAGAGTCAGGTGATTCTCGTTGTCTCGGATCGGGAACCGTATTTAGGTAGCCTGAGTTTCACTTTGTATTTCGTGGGTGATTGTTCCTGTCTCTGTGTAGTTTCACCAGATAGGCTGTAATTAGGTTTCACGTTCCGTTTGTTGTTTTGTCTTCTATAGTTATTTCATGTATCGTCATTTCTTCATTAAAGACATGAGTAACCACCACGCTGCATTTCGGTCCGACTCTCTTTCGACAAACGAAGAACGCCGTTACATCATCATTAAGTGCCAATTGTCTATTAGTTGTCTTTTCTTCCTGACTTAGGTGTATACGGCTTGGGTGGAAGACAAGCAACATAAACTCCTGTCTGATATGGCAATTCATATTATTTTTCCTAAATTAATTATTGTTAACTTACATCTCAAAGCCATGCATGAAAGAATACTTTTCCTGGTGCACACATATTTCTCCAACTGTTATGATTAATCAGAAAGCAATTTACAACACATCTTGAACTTGAACAACCAAATCAAAACATGGGGTACGTACAGTCAATTCCTAAATTATCTTACACATGGCAAGAACAACATAGTATTTGGTTTCCATTCAACATAAACTCAGGTGGTATTTGTATGAAAATAGAGAATCATCCAGTCTGTTTTAAAGACCACATTATGAGATGAGTAATGTATGTATGAGCATGTATGATTCAAGTAACAAAGACCTGAAATTTCTGAAAAGAAAAAAAATTCAACTGAACTTCAAATATCCCTATTGGATCTGATACTTGAAGAAAATATTAAGAGAGATTGGATTACCTCAGTGATTCATAGATTGAAAAGAAAATGGATCTTTAATATTCTAGCACTTAGGCCTACTGCAAACCCTGAGAGGAATTGATCCAGTCGAAAGCTTCTGCTTTCAAAGACATGGCTTCAACATGGAAATAAAGGGAACGTATCTGGTTTGAAGCATCGCTAATGGAGATACACACTGCAGCAGATGCCATGGCAAAGTATTCAAACACATAACTACTTATCCATATCTGATTGTAGTACACTGTCGTATTTGGCCTTGACAGGTTCTTCATTGTCCCTGGTGAAATCCCAGTAATTACAGACAATTGGCTACTGTATCCATGTTCTCTGTTGTCCCTACAGCCATGCTTAAATCTAATAGAATTAAACAGAATCAAAGACAAGTCTTAAAAACAATACAATTACTGTTTCAGCTTAGGTTCTGGTGTTGTTTTTTTCTTCCACCTATCGGGAATCAATTAATAAATGACCCTGTAAGAAGAGTTCAGAAAAAAGTTTTTAATAAAGCAACATCTCTGAAAGTGCGCAAGATGTGTCATGCATATCTTTCATGTGTTAATACACTCCAGATCTGGCTCCAACTAATTAACAGCAGAATTGTGTGGAGAGGGAGATGGTCTCTCTAAGGGCCGAGCAGTCATCCCTGGGGAAACTAATTTACCTATTGTAGTGGATGGAGAGCTGCCTGCAGCCTGTTTTTAGACAACCTCAAGCCTTAAAAAGCCATAAACAACAGCTAGAGTCAGGAATGGACCTCCCGCTACTCTTTCATGTCCTCTATTGTACCTCATTTATGTTTAGTTTGAATTTAATGGAATTGCAAATGTGATACAGCTGCAAAAATCCTCTAGATTCCCCCCATTTTCGTGATGCTCTAATTAAAAAGATACATGCCAGAACTCACAGTCACAATATCAAAGGTTATGGTACAGCCAATGTGCTGGTTGATGAATTACTTGACACAGTGTTAGCTTTTTAATGCGGTCTTTCTTAAAACAGTTTGAATTCAAATGTCATCTTAGGCAATTCTGTGATTTCAGAGAGCAATTCCTCTGAAATCATTAGGGATCTTCCGACGACTGAGATGAGCATGAAATCATGGATGAGAGGCCATGATTATTTGACATGAAACTAATTGCACTTTGTCTTTTCAGGTAATGAGGTAAGATTAGGTTAGAGTTATATGCACAGGTTGCTGCTAAATAAAAGCATATGGTGGAGCATATATTAATGTTACTTTAATATTTCAGGCAAAAGTGATGTTTGATTTAATTGATTGAGCTGTTATACCCTGTTGGGCCAATATCATTTATGCTGGTGTGCTTTCTTGCCTGGCAAATGGAAGAGCCAGGAAGAGTCTGCATTGGGAAACACACATTAGTACACTGGTGCCTGGATATCTGTCAGGTTGTATTGCCCTGTTCACTATCCTCAACCCCTATCTACCAGTTAGCACTGTGCTCCTAATGCTGTTAAATGAGGCAGCAGTGTGTGTGTGTGTGTGTGTGTGTGTGTGTGTGTGTGTGTGTGTGTGTGTGTGTGTGTGTGTGTGTGTGTGTGTGTGTGTGTGTGTGTGTGTGTGTGTGTGTGTGTGTGTGTGTGTGTGTGTGTGTGTGTGTGTACTACATAAATTACCCATTTGCATTCATGCTTAAACTGCTTGGACAGTTACTTGGCAAAACATGTAGGCCTATGTGTGTGCGCTTGCATGCTTGTGCTGGTCTGTGCCTGTGTGGGTTCTTATATTATTCCGCTCATATCATCTAGAAATTGCCTGGACAGTCATTTGGCTCATGCCTGGATTCCATTTTTTATCTTGGATAGAGGGGGCATGAGTGGAGCGCCTCAGGACAGTAGCAAAATCAATTGCCTAGAAATGACATCTGCCAGGATCTGCCTTCAGAGCGCTCCTAGGTACCATAAATGAAATCACAAGTCCTAATTGTGTGCTGATTTATTCACTTGTCTGAGTGCATCATGGCAGGACAAGCTGCCCCTGAGCCCTCTCCGACTGGTCATACATAACACATTTATTTACCCTCTCCCCTATTCACAGCACCACTGGGGATATTCTCCCCCCTTCACCCCACATTTTATTAATTCAGAAGTTTTGTGGCAGAAAGTCAAATGAAATAGCTGCAGAGACAACTGTCACTTGGTTCAAGTAAGATAAATAAATCTACACCCATAGTGGTTAGGGTGTATTTTTGCGTTTCGCCAGCATCCAACAGAAATGCTGTTTCTGAGGGTGCATATTAACTGTTTCCTTGCTGATTGAGTGTCACAGATGAGGCTGCCAGCTTTGTGGTGTGACGTGGAGACCGACATGGGGATTGCATGCAAACACCCTCAAAAATATAAACGCAACATGTAAAGTGTTGGTCATGCGTTTCATGAGCTAAAATAAAAGATCCCAGAAATGTTTCATATGCACAAAAAGCATATTAATCTCAAATTTGTTTACATCCCTGTTAGTGAGCATTTCTCTTTTGCCAAGATAATCCATCCACCTGACGGATGTGGCACATCAAGCAGCTGATTAAACAGCATGATCATTACACATGTGCACCTTGTGCTGGGGACAGTAAAAGGCCACTTTAAAATGTGCAGTTTCGTTACACAACACAATGCCACAGATGTCTGAAGTTTTGACGGAGCGTGCAATTGGCATGTTGACTACAGGAATGTCCACCAGAGCTGTTGCCAGATAATTTAATGTTAATTTATCTTCCATAAGCAGCCCTGAGCAGTTTGCTGATGTCTATGTTGTGAACAGAGTGCCCTATGGTGGTGGTGGGGTTATGGTATGCGCAGGCATAAGCTACAGACAACATACACAATTGCATTTTATCGATGGCAATTTGAATGCACAGAAATACTCTGACGAGATCCTGAGGCCATTGTGTGGCCCATTTCTTTGAGGTATCTGTGACCGAAAGATGCATTTGTGTATTCCCAGTCATGTGACTCAGTAAAATCTTTGTAATTGTTGCGTTTATATTTTTGTTCAGTATAATTTCCACCCTATACTTCCGAGCCTTTAGATCCTCAATGAGAAGCCACCGATTGTCCATAGTGATACTTCCACCGCAAGACTAGAAGGGTGACAGCCTACTGAAACTTTAAACCAGTGCACCTCTTAATAAAACATTAAAAAATACCTATTAAAGTGGCTCTGAGACAGAAAATATAAAACATTGATAAAGATCGGCGGGTCACACCAGGAAATGTATCTAAGCCATGAGTTCATCCCTCTCCTCTTGTCACCCTGACAAAGGTCAGGGGGGTACAAACATGGCTGTGACGAGGAGAGCAGACGTTTCACAAGATAAATAAAGAGAGAAGGAAGAAAGTTAGAGAGAGAGATAGAAAGATGGAGCTAGAGGCATAGAGTCATGGGATGAGAGATGTACAGTATCATGACCAGGGAGTAGAGAGGAAGAGAGGCTTTATAATGATATAGAGTAAGAAGGTAGAAGGAACTCAGAGTTAAAGAAATGGACCATGTGGAAACTGGAGTCACAGAAGGAGACTTTGTGTGTTGTGTGTGTGTGTTAGAGATTCATTTTAGCGGAGGGAACAGTTCTGCGTTTTCCAGCTCATTAGGAATCCCTTTCCTGTCCAAGACCATTTGATAGCAGCATTAATCTACTGCTACACTGGGCTTATTCTCCCTATTTATGGTTACTTCATGAAGATTATTCCCGTCAACCATGTAAATGTATGTTTTTCTGGGGCTATTGTGTATTCCAAAACCTGCAGCACGCCTTTTGTTGAGCAGTGTCTCCAGCCCAAATCACTGAGAATCATGAATGAATGCAAGTTACACAAACGCTACTTGGGAGTATGTGTGATTTTCCTGTGCGCTTCAGTAACAGGAGGGCTGTGTCAGGCCAGCGGATCTCACCCTTAGGTTAGGTAATCCTCATAGAAGCATCAATCTCTTTGTAGTGTCAAGATTGAACTCACATCATAAAACACTACAAAGACTTTGTCCAAGCTCTTAAGCTTAAGGTTTCCAATAGCAGCATTGTGATCAATCTCTGCATCTTACTTTTAGTTAGCAGCATGTGATGAGGCAGAGTGACACTGCTTTGAAAAGAGCTTGCCATTCATTGGATCCGCTTGCCATTTGCAGTGTCAGTAGTGTTTTAGTTATCTCAGTCTTTTTCTCTTACAGTCTACGCAGTATTTTGAAAGCAGTTGTATTGGACTGTGGAATGTCATTGCGGCCTTGGTAGATATTTTTTGTCATGTTTCATCCAGCCCAGCAAGAGTCACAAAAGGCCACACGAGGACAGCCAATTCACAAATCAGTAGACTCATTCAGATAGCTAAGGACTGTTACAAAGATTACATCACAGGCCATTTCTCTTTGAAAGGTTACTGATATTTAAGTGCCATTTAGGTGCCCCTTGGATGGCTGAATAAACATCAAAAGTAATTATCATTATAAGTTTGGGAAAATAATAAAACATGTTTGCCTAACAGTCTTGTCTTCTGCTAATGGTGCTAACACTGTACAGGTGTTGATGATGATGCCCAGTAGTAGAAAAAAGCCTTCCCTGTATTTCACAGACCCAGATGGTCTATGTAGACTTTATGTGGGCTTGACGAAGGACATTTGCCCCTGGTTGTCTGCATCATTCTCTGTCATCTGACATTTAGATCTGTCTTTTGGTGGTGGCAGGTGGTTATTTTACTTAGCATGTTCATGCATGACTAGCCCCCCAAAAAACGTATTTGGCTTGGTGCTTGTATATCTATATCTGGTAGACACCATGCAGGCATGCTTTTTTAAATGGAAGTTGAATATGATGGAGTATGGATTATTGTCATTGTATCCACCTTCTACGGTCACATATGTACATGTTTTCTAAATGTGGAGATTTGTTGTCCCACGTAAAGGGTAGACATGCATCAGACTGTTTTCATTGGGGGGGATGGCAGCAATTGTCATTTCATGCGCATACTGCTCTCACAAATAGAAAGTAAGCAAAGATCACAACACACAGGCTTGTGGTTAAAAACTAGCGATTGAAATTCAGTTCCTGCCATTGAAAAACAGTTGGCCATTCTCCCATAAAATTGGGAGTGCATATTTGTGTTGTGTTTTTTTAGCACTTTATTTTCTCCCTCTACTGCCTGCCTTCCATGTGATGAATCTCAATTATGGCAAGGTCACCTCTCATTCTGTTGATCTCTCTGTTGTTTTATTGGAACTGGCAGTACTTCCACACTATCATGGTGCAGTTATTGACAGCCAGAATCCTTTCCAAACGAGAGTGACAAAAATGGGGTAAAATTACAGCCTCTCCTCTAATTTTGGGTGACAGAATTGGTACATCCACACTTCATACTCCGGCTAATGGCCTTATCATAATCTCTGGGCGCTCCCTGGAGATGTGTTTGTATATGTTGTTCATACCCCATGTCTGTCTTTATATTTGCATTTCTGTGATGCAATTGCTTATGATCCAGGGAGGCCTTCAATGCGTTGCCACAGATATAATAAGCATGGACAACGTTACTATTACCATATAATGAATAGTGTTTAGGAGCTTTGAGGAGAAGAGAATATCAAAACAGCCATTTTGATATGCAAAAATGTATCCTCGTATTGTCGCATGACATTTTTCCTCATAATGCAACATTTAGCTGTATCATTTGGTGTTTAGATATATATACAGTACTAGTCAAAAGTTTGGACACCTAATCATTCAAGGGTTTTCCTTTGAATTTTTCCTTTCCTATTTTTTACAGTGAAGACATCAAACTATGGAATAACATATGGAATCACGTAGTAACCAAAAAAGTGTTAAACAAATCAAAATATATTTTAGATTTGAGATTCTTCAAAGTAGTGATATTTTGCCTTGATGGCAGCTTTACACACTCTTGGCATTCTCTCAACCAGCTTCATAAGGTTGTCACCTGGAATGCATTTCAATTAACAGGTGTGCCTTCTTAAAAGTGAATTTGTGGAATTTCTTTCCTTCTAAATGCTTTTGACCCAATCAGTTGTGCTGTGACAAGGTAGGGGTGGTATACAGAAGATGGCCCTATTTAGTAAAAGACCAAGTCCATATTTTGACAAGAATAGCTCAAATAAGCAAAGACAAACGACAGTCCATCATTACCTTAAGACATGAATGTCAGTCGATGTGGAACTTTGAAAGTTTCTTCAAGTGCGGTCGAAAAACCATTCAAGCGCTATGATGAAACTGGCTCTCACGAGGACCACCACAGGAAAGGAAGACCCAGTGTTACCTCTGCTGCAGAGGATAAATTAATTAGACTTACCAGCCTCAGAAATTGCAGCACAAATAAATGTTTCACAAAGTTCAAGTAACAGACACATCTCAACATCAACTGTTCAGAGGAGACTGCATGAATCAGGCCTTCATGGTCGAATTGCTGCAAAGAAACCACTACTAAATGACACCAATAATAATAAGATACTTGCTTGGGCCAAGAAACATGAACAATGAACATTAGACTGGTGGAAATCTGTCATTTGGTCTGATGAGTCCAAATGTGGGATTTTTGGTTCCAACCACCGTGTCTTTGTGAGACGCAGAGAAGGTGAACGGATGATCTCTGCATGTGTGGTTCCCACCGTGAAGCATGGAGGAGGTGTGATGGTGTGGGGGTTCTTTGCTGGTGACACTGTCAATGATCTATTTAGAATTCAAGGCACACTTAACCAGCATGGCTACCACAGCATTTTGCAGCGATACGCCATCCCATCTGGTTTGCGCTTAGTGGGACTATAATTTGTTTTTCAATAGCACAATGACCCAAAACACACCTCCAGGCTATTTGACCAAGAAGGAGAGGAATGCTGCATCAGATGACCTGGCCTCCACAATCACCCAACCTCAACCCAATTAAGATGGTTGTGATGAATTGGACCACAGAGCGAAGGAAAAGCAACCAACAAGTGCTCAGCATATGTGGGAACTCCTTCAAGACTGTTGGAAAAGCATTCCTCATGAAGCTGGTTGAGTGAATGCCAAGAGGATGCAAAGCTGGCATCAAGGCAAAGATTGGCTACTTTGAAGAATCTCAGATATAAAATATATTTTGATTTGTTTAACACTTTTTTGGTTACTACATGATTCCATTTGTGTTATTTCATAGTTTTGATGTCTTCACTATTATTCTACGATGTAGAAAATAGTCAAAATAAAGAAAAACCCCTTGAATGAGTAGGTGTGTCCAACCTTTTGACTGGTACTGTATATATAATACTACTTTAATTTTGACAGAACATTGATAGGCTCTTTTTGATATGTCATTCATTACCTATTCACGATTATACCGTAACTCAATTCTAGCTACATCTACTGTCAGTTTTACAGACACATGTTTGACTGTGTGGCATTATGCAAGTTACAGATTGGTGACACAGCTAAGTGATGATATCGAGCATGTATACTACCGTTCAAAAGTTTGGGGTCTTGTTTGCAGCTCCATTAAATATTACCCGCAAAACACCTGCCTCAATGTCAACAGTGAAAAGGCAACTCCGGGATGCTGGCCTTCTAGCCAGAGAAAAAGCCATATCTCAGACTGGCCAATAAAAAGAAAAGACTAAGATGGGCAAAAGAACACAGATACTGGACAGAGGAACTCACCCTAGAAGGCCATTATCCCGGAGTCACTTCTTCACTGTTGACGTTGAGACTGGTGTTTTGCAGGTACTATTTAATGGAGCTGCCAGTTGAGGAATTGTGAGGCGTCTGTTTCTCAATCTATACACTCTAATGTACTTGTCCTCTTGCTCAGTTGTGCACCGGGGCCTCTCACTCCTCTTTCTATTCTGTTTAGAGCCAGTTTGCGCTGTTCTGTGAAGGGAGTAGTACACAGTGTTGTACGAGATCTTCAGTTTCTTGGCAATTTCTTGCATGGAATAGCCTTCATTTCTCAGAACAAGAATAGACTGAAGAGTTTCAGAAGAAAGTTATTTGTTTCTGGCCATTTTGAGCCTGTAATCAAACCCACAAATGCTGATTCTCCAGATATGCAACTAGTCCTAAAGAAGGTCAGTTTTATTGCTTATTTAATCAGACCAACAGTTTTTAGCTGTGCTAACATAATTGCAAAAGTGTTTTCTAATCATCAATTAGCCTTTTAAATTATAAACTTGGATTAGCTAACACAACGTGCCATTGGAACATATGAGTGATGGTTGCTGATAATGGGCCTCTGTACGTCTATGTAGATATTCCATTAAAATCAGCCGTTTCCAGCACAATAGTCAATTACAACATTAACAATGTCTACACTGTATTTCGGATCAATTTTATGGTATTTTAATGGACAAAAAAATGAGCTTTTCTTTCACAAGGACATTTCTAAGTGACTCCAAACTTCGGTAGTGTATATTTCATGTGGGTGCTAACACTTTGAATTGTACTTCTAATGCCACATCTGTTGCTTGAGAAAAACAGAAACGGTTTGGCTCACGATTGACGGTGACATGTGGTTAAGCGTGAGTACTTACCGTGTAAAACTAACAGATAGGCACTTTATGTGTCGCTGGTGTAACACGTTTACTAAGCAATGGCCTTTTACTTCAGCGAAGCACGGATGTTTTTTATTTACACCTACTTTGTCTCACTGAAGCATTTTGTCACAATAAGGGCAACATACATGCAGACTAGTTTGATGTTGAGTGGTGAATGGGGCTTGGAAGGGGACTTGGCTCGCACAGGGATGGATTATACTTTCTTTTCAGACCTTCACAATGGGCAGGTTTGGGTCTGGGCTCTAGCCCTAACATAAAGCATATAGCCACACTCTGCTACAGTGATGGGATTCCCAGACATGGCCTCATTCAAAGGAACACACAAAGGGCTGCATGAAACGCCATTCTGGTCCCACAACCCACCTGGCATTGTCTGATAAATTATAAAGAATTATAAGACACCCTCTCCTCCCCAGACATAGCAGTATACTTAGTATACATGCTATGAATATCAGCACATTGTAATTCACATTGAACATGACCATCAGATTTTCTTTCAAAGAGGACACCGAGTACTGTGTGGCCCTGTGAACATACCATATCTGAACATTATTTCCATAGAATTAAATGGCTTTATAATCTGTTTAGGATTAATGGGTCAACTCATGACCGCAAAAAATGGGATTTGGCAAAACCAAAAATGATTAATTACTTTTCTCACTTTGCAAGGTGACAGTAATTACTTTCATCAACTGGAACAAAAAAGTAATTGTCAGACACTTAATTAAAGGTTGCGGCTTTGACTAAATTGTGAAAGACAAGACAATTAAAAGACCAATTATTCTATCAAGATATACATGGAATAATTGGTATGTTGTCCTCTTGAGGAATTTGTAAATGTGGGGCTTTGAAAAGTGGTTAGTGTTTGTAAACATGTCCAAACAAGGTTATTCCAGACCAAGCATTGATTGGGTGAATAGAACTTTGTTGCCATGGCAGCTTTAAAAAGTCAAATACGGCATAACGTCAACACTGTTTGATCTAATGGCCTTTGTGTTGATATTATTATACACCCAACAAAATACAGACCCATGACAATGACAAAATGGCAATGGAGAGAGAGAATGGCCATGATGACTCTCCGTGAATACGAAAAGTCAAGTTTAGGCATTAATCAATAATAGAAAAAGGTGGTAAATATTTCAAGCTTATCTGAAGAAAAGAGCCTTACACTTAGATCAATGCACGTTTCGGAAAGCTTCTGGTCACAGTAGACCTTTGTCTGTGCATAGACAAACACAATGGAAGGCTGTATACGTAGTGACAGTTAGTCAGTAAGTCATGCAACCTTTCAATGTCTATGCTCTGACAAAATTCTTCAAAATAATCTATATTCAGGAATCAGACAATATCAAATCAGTTTCTCATATCAAAGTGAAGTAGCCATGATTTCTAGACAGAGGTCAAACTAAATCATACTACAAAATCAAAGCTCAAATTGCTTTCCATCACTCAACTTCTTCCATCTCTCATCATCCGATGATTGCTTGCTCCTTCAAACTGTCCTTCTCTCCCATCTTTTCTCCCCATGATACAGTGAACCATGTCTTCCTCCACTCTAGTAGACATGACTGGATCTCTTCCCAGGTGTTCAGCAGAAAGGTCATTTTCCTCAGGTGTCTCTAATGACCTATCATTTTGTATTTATGCCTTCAGATATTCATCATCACACTCAAATCCAGCCAGTGATACAAGTTAGTATTCGACGTCGATCCATGTCCGAGGTCATCGGGAGATGACGTGGAAACGGGCCACAGTAAGGACTGTTACCTTCAAGTAGGTTTCGGTTTTGCTAGGGCTTTGTGGATGGGGATGGCGGATGGGTCTAAGCATCTGCCTCTGATTCCAAAGGTAGCAAGTTGTTTTTGTGATATTCGTTTTAAGCCTATCCTAAACATCAACCCTTACTGTAACCATTCGGAATTAATGCCTAGCCTTAAGATTTCTGAGTTAATGCCTAAACTTAACCCTAACCTTAAAAATTCAGAGTTAATAACTTAACAGTGAACACCTTGACATTTGGCATTTGCAACAACTTCGAAATTTGACGTTTGAGAAACATTAATGAACGTTTAATTCTGACGTGAGACTGTGAGAGCTAGTTGTTCATATCTCCAGTGATGTACAGTAAGATGGAGGTATATGTCTCCCAGACTGAGTTACCCACAACAAGGGCAACAAAGAAGTTCCCAGTCAGTGATGAAAGAAACTATGTCTTACAAAAATGTTTCTTTTAGGTGACAATGCTCTACGGTAACAATGACATAGAACAGTAATAGTATTTACAGTCGGACAGTTAAAGTTCTCTCTTGTGCCTCAACACAAAAGTGTACATTGACTCCAATAAAAATGATATTGACTCAACATTAAAATTGTATTTCACCTCGTGTATCTTTTCCACCGGGAGACATCTGTTGTCAGCCCACTCCATTTACTTATTGCCTGTTTTTTTTTATTATTGTTGGAAGTTAGCGTTGGAAGTTACCTAAGTCCAATTACACTGGCCTGGACCTCAATTGTAATGTAACCCAATTTTGTGCATGCATTTTTATTTGTTAAATGAGTTTAGGGATCAATGTTTTTCCCCAAAATTTGAGATTATATTTTCCATTACTGATAAACCTTTGAACTTGTCTCAATTCATTCACTCACTTTGACTTTATTGTCTGATTTGTATTTGTAAATGAACCACAACTGTACGTCTGTAGATATGGTCATGAAAAAGTTGTGCACCTGTTTACCAACAGATTGATTCTAACATCACATGTTTTAATGTAGACAATACTGCACCGTATTGTGGATTTCCAAGCTTCTTAGAAATACAATAAATCCGTTGTTTAACTGTGTTTTCCTTGAAGGAAAGAACAAGCTAATCACAGCTGGTGTCCCTGAAGAACACAATTAATGAGTTGCTTCATTTACGCCATTTCTACTTTCTAATGGGTATTTTCTCATTCCAGTGGCTAATTATAATGTGAAGTAAAGGGTCTAAATGTTAAAAAGTCATACAGCTGGAAGTATGCATTTGAGAATGTGCATACACGCTTAGTGGTGGCACGTTGTTACGTAGTTTTTTGACCATTGATTTAAAACAAGTGATGTTGTAAGGTGTTGTAGGCCAGGATTGGAAGAAAGGATATGAAACATCAACAGTATGCTCCAATAGCCATGTGCTGCTGTTCGCAGAGCACTATGGAGCTGTCCACTGGGTTGTGGTGCTGAAATCCAGTCTGCCTCTGTTCCTGTGGTGTGCATTGTCAACAAATGGGCTTGCAACGCTGGTGGGATGAAACCCCACAGATACTGATAACGGCACCCAAAACCAAACAGCAATAACAACAAGAGAAGCTTCAAGCTGTCTGGAGGCTTACATAGAGACAAAGGGACAAGTGCCGCACGCTCCCTGTTTCTTTTGTAAATGTTTGTCGTTTGGACACCACATGAAGGACACACGCTTGTTAAAACTGTGCGACCAGATCCAAAGCTGGTTGTTTGGATTTGTTTAATTGCATTCCTGCCAGGGGGCAAGATCAGAGAAGAAGTCCCATGAGTAGCCTCCTGTTGTTGTCTTATAACCTGCAGAGTTGCCCACACTAACTTTCACTACTTTCCTCCATTTTCATTTTTACAGTATTTATCTCTTAAAACCTATAGCACTGAACGTCTTATATCCACAGCTTTGTATTAGTGTGAGATATCACTGGACAACGTGTAACCTAGGGAACTGAGACTGGAAATAGTTAAGAACAGAAGTCGTTGAGTTAGAGTGGTGGAGAAACATTGCTGAATAATGCTTATTAGCTCTATTGAGAGAATAAACCACTACTGTACTGTAAAGCAATGGTTTATATTTTAGGGTGAAGTTTCCCTGTGAGCGTCATTGTGCGTTTCCACAGTATGGAGAAACACACTTAGATAGGGTGCACAATTCCCATCGTCCCTAGGCATTTCATGATACATTAAGCCCCATTAATTCATTTTGCGTACCTGGGGAATTGCTGGTGGGAAATTGCATGTAAGGAAAATGGACACTAAGCAGTCTTTTAGGCAGTAAGGCAAAGCTGCACAGAGACGTATCCACCAGCGAATTGAGTAAAAGCTCACCTTCCCAACTGAGGTGCCTAATATAAGAACCTATCGACTAATTTTGTTTTTAAAACGTTAAAGATTTTTTTTTTTACTTGCCCCGTATGGAGGGATATGTCTGCAGCCTCTGTTGCAAGCTTTTAGATAGCCTGTTAATACAGAATGTTCAAAGTAGAGAAGGTTAGATTGGAGGTGCATAGCTGAATAAGATCTAACAGTTTTATGAAGATCTTAAGATCTTACGGTGTTAGGTCTTCATTACTAAAGGAAACCATTGCTTGACATCAACTTAACGTCATGATAGGTATGGAAGATTACACCTTTGCATGTGGGGAACTCTTCACACAAATACATCTGTAAGAATGATTTAGCTATGAATGAATGGACTCAGAAACAGCAGGAGAACTTTGGTTTAACATGATTGCTGGGGTGAATTATAACAAGGAATAGATACTCAGAATTCTCACTGTGTTAAATAAAAGGGAGCTCACAGGCAGTATTATTCCTTTTTTACATAGATGTGCAGTTCTCAGAAAGTCAGAGTAGACTGTCCATCCTCATTGACTGGCTGGTACTGTATATTCAGTATCACCCTATCTGCTGTTTATGGTTGCTGCCTTTTACTATGCCTTTTTTTATGAGCTGATTTGGACATAGGAAGCCTCTTTGCAATCAGTGACATCAATTGATCAACTGCCAAAATGTCAAGGAAAGCAGAAGGGCTTAGCTGTTGGAGACTGGAGTTGGGCACCCCTGGTTTGGGCCATATCTTTGAAATGTAAGTCGTCAGGACATACCTCAGCAATCACTCAATACTTATAGATATGTTTCACTCCTTGCACTTTCTGATTCAATACAACTTGGCAAAAGTCCTCTGTGATATTGCAGCACATTTCAACTGTTCAATGTTACACTAAGCAAAATTGATTGAAATTAGAATCGAAATGAAGACTCTCATACTGGAAATTCAATCAAACTCCCGGGCTACTTCAGCTGGGTTTCACAAAGAATTGATCGGTGCCATCGACGAGCCCACATTAAGTCGTCAATGGAAAATATCAATATTGTACTCAGCATAACAAAATATAATTTATTATTCATGTATTTACAATGCTTAGAGGTAATTTCATCAAACCGGTCCAGAGAAATAAGACACTTTTAAGTAAGAAAACCTCTGAAGGGTGAAACTGTAATCCAATACATAAGCCATTGCAAACTGTTGCAAAGCAGATTTTGCAGGTATGGAGCACATCTCACCAGTGCCCAAAGCCAGATTTTCATAACAGCAGGACACTATGATTGGTGTGTGCAAATAGGCCTACATTAAACTAAACAATTTAATTGAGTTACATGGTCAAATGTATTCAATGTGAGATTTACAGTGATCATTAGGCCCGTATTCCAATTTTGAGATGGCATCCTCTAACACCTACATTTCATTCTGTTTAGCAGATAAAGGCCAAAGGCTCGGCCTGCACAGCCACATTGTATTACTGCAAATTGCCATGAAGATAAAGCTTGGGCCTGAGTGCCAGACAAGACAGTAATTCACCATCTACTCCTATTATAGGCTTTTCATTTCTTCCATTTACCTCATACAGACCGTATGAGAGTAAACTCTTCATCATCTGTGTGCTGCCGTCTCCCAGCATATCTTCCCGCCAACAATGAGCGGTTCTGACAAATACCAGGATTCAGTCAAGCTTTAAGAAAAATAACAAAGCCGGTTTCAACTTTATTAAGTCTATTGTCTTCACCTACTGAAGCAAACAAAAGCTCTTTCTGTGTAAATGACCTCTTTCTATGAACCAAATTGGAGCATCACACCAAAATGTGAAACTAATCCCAAATTCATGAGATTAAAGAAGTTTGTATTGTGATGTTGGAAAAAACAAAAATCTAGACAGACATTTCATTTCATTTCCCATATGGTGATATGCAAATGATCATCATTTGCATAATCTTTTCACAAAATGAAAAACAGATAATCAAATACCATCACATCCCATTTATATTCAATTAGCTGTTATTTATGCAAAGTCCTGCCGTTCAAATAATTCATAACTGCAAGGGAATAGAAAGTGGTCTGATGTTAGAGTTTTCAGAGGGACAACTAAGAAAGTCTGAAGTCCCGCAACCAAGAAACTAATGCATACTACCTGTTTGGGTGTATCGCTTTTCATTAACTTGAACAACATGTTTATTTCATGCCTGTATAGATGATACAAGGAGCAGACCTAATATGACAGAAATCATGTGACATTCTTTTTCCTATTTCTTCTTCTCTTCAGTTATGGATCTATCGGCAACCAGCTTACCATCAGATGGATTTTTAAGTAATTACATTTGTTGGATGAAATTTGTTGAATTCGAGCCTACGACATAATAAATCTTCTTTGACCCATTCCAATTTTTATAGTTATGGCCATCCACATAATTTCACATAATGAGCTTTGGGTTAAAGCTGTGTGGACCCGTCCTAGATGTGGTTCTGACTTGACCCATCCAGTCAGCCTCATCAGACTTCCTGTGTTGAATACTAATGTGCACCTGTTATGGTTAGAGGGCTTGTACCCTTACAAAGACTAATCCAAGGATTCTGATCTAGTTTTTCAACCCAAAAATATAGTGTGGAAACGGTGAGAGGAATAGCAATTCCTTACATTGTTACTGATTTCATACACGTCTCCATTACTTTCACTCTTCCCACTTTCTCTTTACTTTTTTCTGTGAGAAATCTTTAAGAGAGTTTTTCAAAATAACATTATCTTCAAACAAACATTTCACTTTTAATCATTGTATTTTCCTTATACAATTCACCCTTTGAAGCTGTTCTTTTTCAGAGTGTCCGTAGGGATTTGTTCCCTAGTGGTCTGTGTGCTTACTTACACCAAAGCTTCTCTTTTAAACTGAGCTTTGAGTAAAATAAAAAAAAGTCTCACAGGAGAATAGGTGGAGTGAGACTGATGAACAATTCACTTGACAGGAATACAAATCTGATACTTCCATATCATACCTCTCATCAAAGCATGGAAATGTCACGCTACCTTGCTTGGATATTCACATAGTAATCAATTAAGCGGTCGACCGACCAATCAATCAATCAGTTGATTGATCAATCAGGGGGATGATAACCTTTTCCAATGCTCTGTAGTTGTCTACGGCAAAAGTCTTCCATTCAAAAGCAGGCAGGCAGTCGAGCCACAAAAATGCTAGTGATGGCCACATGAACTTGAATGTAGGCCATATAGAAAGAAATAAAAAAATGTGTCTAAATGGGAATACAGTGTACAATTTATCATCTTCATTAACACAATTACTGTAAGACTCACTTGTGTATCTGTTTCTATGAGACAGACATGGTACAGTAACAAAGCAAATTGAATTGGGCCATTCGTGAGCCATCACAATAAATTATAAGGACGGCATGATATTACTCGCCTCTGCCTCTGAACCACACCTCATAAAAACTGTAGTTCAACATAATAACAAGTATTATGTAGCCATAGCTGAAATCTAGGGCAAATCTGGCACTCAATACCCTAGATGGCTATAGATTGAAATGTCAATTTCTTAAATGTATTTTTTTTGCTGAAGAACTCTATATTCACCTCAAGTTGAACATACACACATAAACATTGACCAGCCACATCCTCATATGATCTGTTACGTATCTGTAAAAGAACAAGCAGCTGCAATAAAATAGTTAATGATGGGAAACAACCTGATCTGTGTAAATATGTAGTCCTAAACATAGCGTTCATGAACAATGGGGCAGCAGGTAGCCTAGTGGTTAGAGTGTTAGGCCAGTAACTGAAAGGTTGCTGGATCAAATCCCTGAGTAGACAAGGTAAACATATGTTGTTCTGTACCTGAACAAGGCTACTCACTGTTCCCAGGTAGGCCATCATTGTCAATAAGAATATATATTTAAAAAAATGCAAATGGCGTTCTTTGTCTGAATGAATGTGAGCAGATCTTGAATTTCAATTAACAACATAAGCCTGCAGGGCAGTGAGACTAAAGCAACTCAGGTAAACCTTTAACCATGAAGACAGTTTAAGTGGTGACCTAACACAGTGTTTGAAGTTATGATTTATGGATTGGGAGATATTATTCTTTGTTCTATTCACAGTGGTGAGGGCCGATAAGGTTAAGTACAATAGCAAGATTAGACTGGAGATTGGATACATTCCTGAGACGTGTACTGGTGAAATCTCCACTGTGTCTTTGTAATGCAGCTCCCCCTGTAACAACAGGCCCGGGATAATGTTATTGCTCATGGTTCATGACCAGAGAAGATAAGAGAAATTAGTTTCTGTAAGCCTTGCTACAGGCTTAACCTCTGACTCTTCTTAGGCCCTACAACCCCAGAAACCCCACCTGGTTCTGTCTACACAATCTCAATACTATTTGATACATTTGAATATATCCTCATTTACGTTTTAATTGCGACAATGTGGTGTATTATCTACGCAGTTTAAGTAGTGATTCTGTACCCCATCATGGCTAGCTTATATCTAAACAAAGTAGGCATACAGTATGTTAACCTTGCATGCAGACGGTGACATGCTAAAGAAATAAAGCACACAAATCTGGGATACTGTAGATTGAGAATACTTACAACAGCTAAGAGTATTGTTAGGCCCAGGGCAGAGGTCAAAGACTAGTAACCCCCTAGCTGTGATGCATCTCACTGATTGATTTTATTAGGATCCCCATTAGCTGACGCCATAATGACAGCTAGTCTTCCTGGGGTCTCACTTGCTACTTAACTTCAATAGTTAGCTACTCATTCATTGAATCAGATGGGTCATTCATTACAAAAACGACTTTAATGATTTTTTCATTGGCAAGATTAGCAAACTTAGGCATGATATTCCAGCAACAAATGCTGACACTACACATCCAAGTATTTCTGACCAAATTATGAAAGTCAAGAATTGTCATTTTGAATTCCGTAAAGTGAGTGTGGGAAAGGTACATTTTTGTTGTTGTCTATCAACAATGACAAGCCCTTGGGGTCTGACAACTTGTATGGAAAATTACTGAGGATAATAGCGGACGATATTACCACTCCAATTTAACATATCTTCAATTTAAGCCTACTAGAAAGTGTGTGCTCTCAGGCCTGAAAGGAAGCAAAAGTAATTCCGCTACCTAACAATAGTAAAGCCCCCTTTACTGGCTCAAATAGCTGACCAGTCAGCCTGTTACCAACCCCCAGTAATGTTTTGGAAAAGTTGTGTTTGACCAGATACAATGCTATTTTACAGTAAACAAACTGACAACAGACTTTCAGCATGCTTATAGGGAAGGACATTCAACAAGCACAGCACATACACAAATGACTGATGATTGGCTAAGAGAAATTCATGATAAAAAGATTGTGGTGTCTGTTTTGTTAGATGTCAGCGTGGCTTTTGACATTATCAATCATAGTTTGCAGCTGGAAAAATTGATGTTTTATGGCTTTACACCCCTGCTATAATGTGGACAAAGAGTTACCTGTCTAACAGAACACAGATGGTGTTCTTTAATGGAAGCCTCTCCAACATAATAGAATCATGAATTCCCCAGGGCAGCTGTCTAGGGCCCCGTACTTTTTTCAATCTTTAGTAACGACATGCCACTGGCTTTGTATGTGGATGACTTATTATACACATCAGCTACTACAGCAACTTAAATGATTGCAACACTTAACAAAGAGCTGCAGTTAGTTTCAGAATGGGCGGAAAGGAATAAGTTAGTCCTAAATATTAAAAAACTAAAAACATTGTATTTTAGACAAATAAGTTACTAAACCCTAAACCTCAACTAAATCTTGTAATATATAAAGTGGAAATTGAGCAAGTTGAGGTGACTTAACTGCTTGGAGTAACCATGGATTGTAAACTGTTATGGTAAAAACATATTGATACAACAGTAACTAAGAAATTGAGAAGTCTGTCCATAAGAAAGCACTGCACTCCCTTCTTAACAGTACAATCAACAAGGCAGGTCTTACAGGCTCTAGTTTTGTCTTACCTGGACTACTGTTTAGTCATGTGGTTAGGTGCCAAAAAGAGGGACTTAGTAAAATTGCAATTGGCTCAGAACAGGGCAGCGTGGCTGGCCCTTGGACGTACACAGAGAGCAAACATGAATAATATGCATGTCAATATCTACTGGCTCAAAGTGGAGGAGAGGTTGACTTCATCACTACTTGTACTTGTGAGAGGTGTTGACATGGAAAGCACCGAGCTGGCTGTTTAAATGACTAGCACACAGCTCAGACACCCATGTACAGGTATACCCATCTGCCATGCTGACCCTCAATGCTGGGGACCTTCAGGTGTGCATGCTTAGTCACCTCCTGCACTCCCTGTTGTCCCACGACTGCATGGCCAACCACAACTTCAACACCATCATTTAGTTTGCTGACGACACAACAATCAAATCAAATCAAATCAAATTTATTTATATAGCCCTTCGTACATCAGCTGATATCTCAAAGTGCTGTACAGAAACCCAGCCTAAAACCCCAAACAGCAAGCAATGCAGGTGGAGAAGCACGGTGGCTAGGAAAAACTCCCTAGAAAGGCCAATACCTAGGAAGAAACCTAGAGAGGAACCAGGCTATGTGGGGTGGCCAGTCCTCTTCTGGCTGTGCCGGGTGGAGATTATAACAGAACATGGTCAAGATGTTCAATGTTCATAAATGACCAGCATGGTCGAATAATAATAAGGCAGAACAGTTGAAACTAGAGCAGCAGCACAGTCAGGTGGAAGTTGAAACTGGAGCAGCAGCATGGCCAGGTAGACTGGGGACAGCAAGGAGTCATCATGTCAGGTAGTCCTGGGGCATGGTCCTAGGGCTCAGGTCAGTTGAAACTGGAACAGCAGCATGGCCAGGTGGACTGGGGACAGCAAGGAGTCATCATGTCAGGTAGTCCTGGGGCATGGTCCTAGGGCTCAGGTCCTCCGAGAGAGAGAAAGAAAGAGAGAAGGAGAGAATTAGAGAACGCACACTTAGATTCACACAGGACACCGAATAGGACAGGAGAAGTACTCCAGATATAACAAACTGACCCCAGCCCCCCGACACATAAACTACTGCAGCATAAATACTGGAGGCTGAGACAGGAGGGGTCAGGAGACACTGTGGCCCCATCCGAGGACACCCCCGGACAGGGCCAAACAGGAAGGATATAACCCCACCCACTTTGCCAAAGCACAGCCCCCACACCACTAGAGGGATATCTTCAACCACCAACCTACCATCCTGAGACAAGGCTGAGTATAGCCCACAAAGATCTCCGCCACGGCACAACCCAAGGGGGGGGGGGGGGGCGCCAACCCAGACAGGATGACCACAACAGTGAATCAACCCACTCAGGTGACGCACCCCCTCCAGGGACGGCATGAGAGAGCCCCAGCAAGCCAGTGACTCAGCCCCTGTAATAGGGTTAGAGGCAGAGAATCCCAGTGGAAAGAGGGGAACCGGCCAGGCAGAGACAGCAAGGGCGGTTCGTTGCTCCAGAGCCTTTCCGTTCACCTTCCCACTCCTGGGCCAGACTACACTCAATCATATGACCCACTGAAGAGATAAGTCTTCAGTAAAGACTTAAAGGTTGAGACCGAGTTTGCGTCTCTGACATGGGTAGGCAGACCGTTCCATAAAAATGGAGCTCTATAGGAGAAAGCCCTGCCTCCAGCTGTTTGCTTAGAAATTCTAGGGACAATTAGGAGGCCTGCGTCTTGTGACCGTAGCGTACGTACAGGTATGTACGGCAGGACCAAATCAGAGAGATAGGTAGGAGCAAGCCCATGTAATGCTTTGTAGGTTAGCAGTAAAACCTTGAAATCAGCCCTTGCTTTGACAGGAAGCCAGTGTAGAGAGGCTAGCACTGGAGTAATATGATCAAATTTTTTGGTTCTAGTCAGGATTCTAGCAGCCGTATTTAGCACTAACTGAAGTTTATTTAGTGCTTTATCCGGGTAGCCGGAAAATAGAGCATTGCAGTAGTCTAACCTAGAAGTTGTAGGCCTCATTACTGATAGCCTACAGGGAGGAGGTAAGAGACCAGGCAGTGTGGTGCCAGGACAACAACCTCTACCTCAATGTGAACAAGACATATGAGCTGATCGTGGACTATAGGAAAAGGAGGGCCGAACACACCAAGACAGTTGTGAATAGGACACGACAACACCTTTTCCCCTTCAGGAGACTTGAAAAGATTTGACTTGGGTCCCCAGATCCTCAAAAAGTTTTACAGCTGCACCATCGAGAGCATCCTGACCGGTTGCATCACCACCTTGTATGGCAACTGCTCGGCATCTGACCGTAAGCTGCTACAGAGGGTTTGCGTACAGCCCAGTACATTACTGGGGCCAAGCTTCCTGACATTCAGGACATACACTACCGTTCAAAAGTTTGGGGTCACGTAGATTCATTAAATTCATTAAAATAGCATCAAATTGATCAGAAAGATAGTGTAGACATTGTTAATGTTGTAAATGACTATTGTAGCTGGAAACAGCTGATTTTTAAAGGAATATCTACATAGGCGTACAGAGGCCCATTATCAGCAATGATCACACTTGTGTTCCAATGGCACATTGTGTTAGCTAATCCAAGTGTATCATTTCAAAAGGCTAATTGATCATTAGAGAACCCTTTTGCAATTATGTTAGCACAGCTGAAAACTGTTGTCCAGATGAAAGAAGCAATAAAACTGGCCTTCTTTAGACTAAATAGTAAAATAGTTTTAAATATTACAAAACACCAGTCCCAACGTCAATAGTAAGGAGGCGACTCTGGGATGCTGGCCTTCTAGGCAGAGTTACAAAGACAAAGACACGGCAGTTTCAACCAAAAATCTCAATTTTGACCAAATGACAGATTTCCACCAGTCTAATGTTCATTGCTCATGTTTATTGGCCCAAGCAAGTCTCTTCTTATTATTGGGGTCCTTTAGTAGTGGCGTCTTTGCAGCAATTCGACCATGAAGGCCTGATTCACCCAGTCTCCTCTGAACAGTTGATGTTCAGATGCGTCTGTTACTTGAACTCTGTGACGCATTTCTTTGAGGCTTCAATTTCTGAGGCTGGTAAGTCTAATGAACTCTGGGTCTTCCTTTCCTGTGACGGTCCTCATGAGAGCCAGTTTCATCATAGCGCTTGATGATTTTTGCGACTGCACTTGAAGAAACTTTATAAGTTCTTGAAATGTTCTGAATTGACTGACCTTCATGTCTTAATGAATTACTGTAGTTCCCAGAATCACCCTTCACTACATTGAGGAATTTGAAAGATGTATTGATAGTATTTCTAAATTAAAACATATTGAGATGTAGAATTTCTAAATACAAAAATGCTGAGATTTTAGAAAAGGCAGATGTGTATTTAACCACAACCCTCTAAAGGGTTAATATGTGACAGTTTGATAAATGAACAAATTATTCTGCTTCATCCACTCAGGTTGTGGTCCTTGTGTTAATTGTCAACCATCTAAACACATTTATTCATTTTGGCAGTCTCCATACCATCAAAAGTCAAAAGCATATGTAATTGGATGCTGATGCAGGGCAATATTAATCATCATTTTATTGTTGGTCTCAGTAGTGAACTGGGCAGAGTCTCCCTGTTTGAATCAAGATTGATTAGGCTGAGCAAAAAATAGCAATTTCTTTGTCATGAATGGAAAGTTCTCTAAAGCAGTTTGGAGTGATCTGCCATCAATCACACCAAATTTCTTCTGAGTTGGGAAAAAAGCTGGAAAAGCTGTACCACTCCATTACCTGAACCGATTTCACACTGACTAATGATGTATGACAAAAAAACATTCAAGACTTGCTCAAAGTGTAGCCTGCGTAGATTGAAAACTGCAGTCATAACACATTTTACATTTCAATGTAGAGTACCTCTGAACCTATAACACTAATTCTAAGGGCCAGACAAGTATGTCGTAAGGTCACTGTAAAGTAGAATGTGATCGTCATAATTGTTTTTCTTTCATATTTTTTTCCCCCCCAAAATTGGATTTGTCCTCTTTAGGAACCCATACCACTTAGGACTACATGATCTTTGGTGCAAAGGTACTGCAAGTCATGGAGAAATCATCCCCAATTATTTGGTCAGATTTGATTCCTCCCCTGTAGTTGCCATAGTCAGTCATTGGTTGACAATGGAAGAGGACATCTCTCCTGAACTTCACTCTGCCAACCACTTGGCTGGAATGTTATGACTTGTTGATTTTAGCAATCGCTTAAAGAGATTGAATGGGATCTTAACTTCTTGACGCACCCATCCCTTTAGCGGGATCATTTTCATCAGAGAGACAACTGCCCCACTCTGTTGCGTAAGCAAAACTCTGCGAACACCCAGCTATCCACTGACACGATGTTATCTTTCGCGCTCATTTTTCAAAATAAAAGCCTGAATCTATGTCTAAATACTATTGACACCTTGAGGAAGCCATAGGAAAATGAATCTGGTTGATATCCCTTTAAATGGAGGCAAGGCATCCAATGGAACAGAGAGCTTTCAGGAAAAACAGCACTTCCTGGTTTGATTTTCCTCAGGTTTCCACCTGCAATAACAGTTCTGTTATACTCACAGACAATATTTTGACAGTTTTGGAAACTTTAGAGTGTTTTCTATCCTAGTCTTATATGCATATTCTAGTTTCTGGGCCTGATAAATAGGCAGTTTCAAATGGGTACGTTTTTTAGCCAAAAATGAAAATCCTGCCCCTTACACTCAAATTAAGCACTTACAAATTTGTAACAGATTGTACTGTATCATGCGAAATGGATGACTTTGTACACAATTGTGCACCATGTTGGGGGACAGGTTTTGGCTAGTGAGTGCTTCTTTCAAAACTATTGGCTGAAATTATACAAAACCTTTAATAATACATATTTAACGTTATGCATCAGCCTGTTGTTTCCTCCTAAAACTCTGTTCAAAATCCAAAAGAATCATGTTATTTTGTGGAATATTTGGCAACATTATTCAAACTACCAGTTATCACAAGAAAATAAGATTTCATGAACAATGTTGAACAAGGTCACCTCTTCATAGTTTCAAGACATATCATGATTTGAATAAATGAATAAATTAAACAAAAATGCCTAATTCAGACTTGTTGCTTGACGAGGTGAATTTTTTATGAATGTGGAAAAAAATCAATGCTTTGATGAGTTTAAAAGGAGCAATACTCTGTTAAATATTAATGACGAATACTTAATCAAAGGCTACTTATGAATGGCCGTCAAAGGGTATGCAGATTATTCATTGTTAACACATCTTTAAATATTCCACAGTCTGGAGACATAGATTCAAAAGCCATGCTGTACTGACCAATGAATCAATGTAAATGCTAATACTAAATAGATTAGGGCTAGGGGTTTAGGTTAAGGTTTCTCGCCTATCATCTGACTAAAGCTGCACAATCCAGAGTCTCTCAATTGCCAACCATTGCTTGGTTGAGAATGTGAATGGGAGACCACTTTGGAAAAATAAGTTGTTACAAATGTTGTAGAGAAGTTGCTACAAATGTTGTAGAGGTGAGATATCTTCCCTTTGGTCGAAGTAGACTCCAGCTCTAGTGGTCTACATATACTGTACCTATAAGTAACTGCCAAAATAAAGAAAATACCAACATAAAGTGTCTTAATATGGTGTTGGGCCACAACGAGCCACCAGAACAGCTTCAATGCACCTTGGCATAGATTCTACAAGAATTGTATGAGAACTGTATTGGAGGGATGTGACACCATTCTTCCACAAGAAATTCCATAATTTGGTGTTTTTGTGAGGTTGATGGTGAAAAGCGCTGTCTCAAGCACCACTCCACAATCTCCAATAAGTGTTCAATTGGGTTGAAATCAGGTGACTGACACACACACATGCACACGCACAAACTCACACACGCTTTAAACCCCCTATGTTCCTTGGCAGTTACCTGTATTTCTCCAACCCATTGATGAAACTATACTTCCAAAAATATTGAGATGTTGTTTTATCCCACAACAGAGCCTTTCTCTCTGCTGGTGAGCTTTCATGGCCCTAAACTGACTCTTAATGCCTCCTTGCAAGATGTGTCTACTTAGTGAAGTTATTCCCGTGCTGTATTGCACTAAGGCCCCAAAACCTCAGTTGCGTGTCCCCAGAGATGGCCCTAATGTGTTCAGATTCCCCTGCCCCCGATACAAATGGCCTCCATTTCACCAGAGTGTATTTTATAGACTCCAACCCTGCTGAGAAACTTGTGATGGGGGAGTCCTTCTTTGTCCCTGTCCCCATACCCATTTCACGCTATCTCATTCTTGTTCTCTCTCTTTCGTTATCTCTCACGCATGCACACATGTAACCATGTGTTACTCTGTGTTGTTGTTTGTGTCGCACTGCTTTGCTTTATCTTGGCCATGTCGCAGTTGTAAATGAGAACTTGTTCTCAACTAGCCTACCTGTTTAAATAAAGGTGAAATAAAAAATGATAATAATAAATGAATAAATAAATGTACATAACCACACAAACGTACACTAGGCAACTAGAAACAGTACTGTCAAATCAGTAAGACAATACTGGGAAAATCCTTGACAAAATAATCTCTCTAACAATCATCTTACTATGTTTGCAATGACATTTTCTCTCATATAAACAAAAGCTTAATTCTCACAAGCAATTAAGATATTCTGCCGTATATTCGTCTTCTGAGAATGCAACAACCTGAGGAATTGTTGCTAATGATATCCTGTCAGTGGTGCAGCTGTCCAGAATAAATTGTCAAGATCCCTCATAAACAGTAATTCCCCAAACATCAAGGCGCACATTACACAAACTTCTGCACAAGCTGAAAGTGTTACTCAGAGATGTGAAAAGTTATAGTATTGGTTTAAAAATACATCTGGATTTTCTCAAAAGTAATTTACTCTTCCTGTCAGTGAGTTGGGGTGGGCATTCTATGTTTTGGTTCTGTGTGTTATATTTCTAGGAGTTTGGCCTGTTATGGTTCCCAATCAGAGGCAGCTGTCAATCGTTGTCTCTGATTGCGCTTTGGTCTATCCCTTCTTCCTCAGACGAACATCGTTACAGAACTACCCAACGCAAAAGGACCTAGCAGCGTGGAGTGGACTCCTGGACATGGGAGGAAATCTTGGATGGCAAGGGACCCTGGGCACAGCCGGGAGAGTATCACCGTCCGTAAGCTTAGCTGGCAGCAGCTAAAGCGGAGCGGCGACACTACGAGGAATTGGCTCGAGGTATCGTGCACGAGAGGCAGCCCTAGAATTGTTTTGGGGGGAGGGACACGGGGAGATCGGCGAAGTCAGGTAGGAGACCTGAGCCAACTCCCCGTGCTTACCGTGGTGAGAGAGTGACCGGGCAGGCACCGTGTTATGCAGTGAAGTGCACAGTGTCCCCAGTGCGCACGTATAGCCCGGGGCGCTACATTGCAGCTCCTCGAATCGGCCGGGCTAGAGTGGGCATCGAGCCAGGAGGGATGAAGTCGGCTCAGCGCATCTGGTCTCCAGTGCGTCTCCTCGGCCCGGGTTATAGGGCACCAGCCCTACGTACGGTGTCTCCGATTCGCCAGCACAGCCCAGTGCGGTCTGTTCCAACCTGCCGGGCTACACTTGCCGGGCTACAGGGGGGCTACAGGGGGTATCCAGACAGGACAGGTTGTGCAGGCTCGTTGCTCGAGACCTTGAGACCTCCAGTGCGCCTCCACGGCCCAGTGCATCCGGTGCCTCGGTCAAGGAAGGGGGCCTCCTATGGGTCTCCCCAGGCTATATCTGTGTCTTCTCCCTCCAGAGTCTCCCTCCAGTCCAGACCCTCCAGAGCCTCCCTCCTCTCCGGAGCTGCCAGAGCCGCCCGTCTGTCCGAAGCTACCAGAGCCGCCCGTCTGTCCGGAGCTGCCTGAGCCACCCGTCTGTCCGGAGCTGCCAGAGCCGCCCGTCTGTCTGGCACTGCCAGAGCCGCCCGTCAGTCAGCAGCTGCCAGAGCCGCCCTTCAGTCAGGAGCTGCCAGAGCCGCCCGTCAGTCAGGAGCTGCCAGAGCCGCCGGTCAGTCAGGAGCTGCCAGAGCCGCCCGTCAGTTAGGAGCTGCCAGAGCCGCCCGTCAGTCAGGAGCTACCAGAGCCGCTCGTCAGTCCGGCGCTGCCAGAGTCTCCCGTCTATTCGGGGCCCGTTGCGAGGGTCCCCAGTCCGGGGTCGGCGGCGAGGGTCGCCGCTCCAAAGGCGCAACCTAAGTGGACCAAGACTAAGGTGGAGTGGGGTCCACGTCCCGCACCAGAGCCACAACCGCGGACAGATGCCCACCCAGACCCTCCCCTATGGGTTTAGGTTTTGCGTCCGGAGTCCGCACCTTTGGGAGGGGGGGGGGGGGGGTACTGTCACGTCCTGGCCTTAGTTCCTTTTTATGTGTCTATTTTAGTTTGGTCAGGGCGTGAGTTGGGGTGAGCATTCTATGTTTTGGTTCTGTGTGTTATATTTCTAGGTGTTTGGCCTGGTATGATTCCCAATCAGAGGCAGCTGTCAATCGTTGTCTCTGATTGAGAACCATACTTAGGCAGCCTGTTTTCCCACTATGGGTTGTGGGTAGTTGTTTTCCGTTTCAGTGTTTGCACCATACGGGGCTGTTTCGGGTTTTCATTTATTCTCTTGTTCTTCTGTATTTAGTGTTCAGTTAATTAAAGTGAATATGAACACATACCACGCTGCGCTTTGGTCTACTCCTTCTTCCTCAGACAAACATCGTTACACTTCCTGTGTGGTTGTTTGGATATGTTAGCATATTTACCTTACACTTTCATAGTACTTGGTAAATCTACGTAACTTCCTACAAATACTTTAATCAAACTTTCTTGACAAAATAAATCAATAAAATTATATTGATTAGTGTTTGAGCCAATCAGTTGTTTTGTGACAATGTAGGGGTGGTATACGGTAGGTAGCCCTATTTGGTAAAAGACCAAGTCTATATTTTGGTAAGAACAGCTCAAATAAGCAAAGAGAAACGACAGTCCATCATTACTTTAACTTCAGGATTGGTGGGTCCACTGTGGGAATGTTGAGCTAACGTAGGCTAATGTGATTAGCATGAGGTTGTAAGTAACAAGAACATTTCCCAGGACATAGACATATCTGAAATTGGTAGAAAGCTTTAATTCTTGTTACTGTACAATTTACAGTCGCTATTACAGGGAAATAATACCATGCTATTGTTTGAGGAGAGTGCATAGTTTTGAACATGAAAAGTTATTAATAAACAAATTAGACACATTTGGGTAGGTTTGATACAACATTTTTAACAGAAATTAAATGCCTCATTGGATCAGTCTAAAACTTTGCACATACACTGCTGCCATCTAGTGTCCAAAATCTAAATTGCACCTGGGCTGGAATAATACATTATGGCCTTTCTCTTGCATTTCAAAGATGATGGTACAATTTTTTAAATATATTTTACCAGATCTAATGTGTTATATTCTCCTACATTCCTTTCACATTTCCACAAATGTGTTTCCTTTCAAATGGTATCAAGACAATGCATGTCCTTACTTCAGGGCCTGAGCTACAGGAAGTTAGATTTGGTTATGTCATTTTAGGAGAAAATTGAAAAAAAAGAGGCCATCCTTAAGAGTCTTGTGTGAGACATGAAGCTCATAGAGCTAATGTGTAGGCGTTAACTCAGTGGGCTAAGATGTTATGAGGCACATGGATGACCCTAGTGCAATAACTACTTGATCACACAAACATAATCTACTGCTACTAATTCCATCACCACCCCAGTGATGGTGGGTGCCGTTTAAGATTAAGGAGGAGGATAGTCAGCCTTGTGCAGACTCTGCCATGAGGAAACAGAATCAATGGAGAAACTCTTCTGCTAATGTCCATTGGTGGGTTGCTTTTGGAGTCAGGTACAGGAATGGTTGTTATGTCATAATATCAGGGTTCAGATGGACCTGCAAGCTGTATTGTTAGGGGATCATGGTCAGTAAATGGGCTATCTTCTGTATACCACCCCTACCTTGTCACAGCACAACGATTGGCTCAAATGCATTACTTTTAGCAAGGCACACATGTTCATTGAAATGCATTCCAGATGACTACCTCATGAAGCTGGTTGAGAAAATGCCAAGAGTGTGCAAAGCTGTGATCAAGGCAAAGGGTGGCTACTTCCTCTAATAATCTCAAATATAACATATATTTTGATTTGTTTATCACTTTTTGGTTACTATATAATCCCATATGTGTTTAAAATATATATTTTTCACAATGTAGAAAATAGTGAAAATAAAGAAAAACGCTTGAATGAGTAGGTGTGTCAAAACCTTTGACTGGTACTATAAACATGTATATATATTATTATTTCACTACATGTACTGTACATGTGAGCGAAAATAGCTGTAAGTAGGAATTGTTCTCTGTTCGTTTACTTCAATCAGGAGAGGGGAAAAATACTGCCCACAAAACATAATTTACTGCTACTAATGCCATCAGCAACTCTACCACTCCTGTGACCACTCCTACTGTTAATACTTCTACTATTTTTTACTGCCTCAGGATCTATACAGTTTGATTAGTGAAGTTGTTTCATTCTACTATACATCTAACACGCAGTAGGCTGTAACAGTGGTGGCAGCAGCACTGGTTCTCGTCAATTGTTTTTCAGCAGCCTTTGGGAGGGTCTGGGTTTTTCCCAAAAGAGACATCATGCCACTGAGCTGGTTTCTGGGTATGAGATATATTTCACAAGTCAATCGATGTGGTACAACCCATTTGGGAACCTGGGGATGCTCTCTGCTCATGTTCTTTTTTTCCTCCTCCTCCTCCTCCTCCCCTTCACTGTACACATCCAGGGAATAGCCATGATGAGAACACTGAAAGGCGGAATTTGTCAATGTATCAAATATAGGCAACTGAGAATGTAGTGTAGCGCAATTACACGTCTCAAAAGATGCAGTGAGGAAAACAAGATCTAAACTTTTCTGCATCACTTTTCTCCTGCTTGACTGAGAGGAACCATATTCTTAAATTTATTGTTTGTACAGTACAACTCAAACATATTATTAGTATCATCATCTTAAAATGTCAAATTTGATTGGATAAAGTCAATTGACATTAGTAATATTTTGATAATTGTTGTTCAAAAAGACAACATTGTGGTAGTTGGTTGCGTTTCGGAGTTGATCAATGTCAAAGAGTTGAAGTAGAGATATAAAAACATCTCACACCCAAACACCTGACCTTTGTTTTGAAACCAGGAAGATCCAATGTGAAGTGACACTTGCCTGCAGCGTTCTCTGGGCTCTGGGTCCAGTTTTGGTCCAGTTTGCATCACTCCAAAAGCAGAGCGTCCTCAGGAGACTAGAGGGCAGGGGGCCATTGGGAAACAAATTACCCGAAGAGATTTTGTCCTTGAAAACAAACTAGGTGTGTTTTGTTGCGATACTACTTTTTGTATGATTACTGATTCAGGATGCGGTCTTTCTAATTGTCTGCCGTCCATCACATAGCATCAGAAAGCTAAGTACATACTTGTTAATCTGATGCTGTGATGTGCTTGCTTTATCTGTTCCTCATAACCATGCTTCAGACCTTCCTTTCTTCCGCCGACTCTATTATGCAAGTACTGAATCCCTTATTAGAATCATCCTGTGATAGCGTCCACTGTTATGGTTCAAAAGTCAATCCCGCAAATGCAGCTATTTCTCATAATCACTCCCCTCCTCTACAGCTTATGCAGACCAAGCGTGGAATCTGATAATTATCTTATCCACCGTAGACGTCTTCATGCTCTGCAAGTGTAATATGATATCGCAGGTTCTGGCATCATACTCATTATAATACTTCTGTCCCACCACATCTGAAAGTAGAATCATCCTTTTGCCCTTGTGCTGCTGGAAAGCCACATATATTATCTTATCAGCGTCATCTGATTATCAATGACAGTAGGCCTGATTCAACGCACAATGAATAATTCATGATGATTTTATCTATTTTTGGTACAGTATAGTGAAATCTTTGTCATAAGCAGTCATTAAATATTCTCATTAGTTTGTCGTACTCACTGCACTCTTTGATTGTGTCCAAGGTCACAGCAGGATATAGTTTGACATTTGAAAAATTGCTGCTTCTACGTCAAATGAAAACACCTGTGTTGTTATCTAGACACTGTTTGCAAAGTTGCAACCATAATAAAATGATCTAATCAAATTATCATCTTGGAAAAGGATGTTATGATACCAAAACATGTACATGATATTTAAAATGCAGTCTCAGAACATGGATCATGTCTTTCCCTGGAAACTAGGTTCCAGTTTCCATATATAAGGACACTTGGTATCTGGTATCTAGAGTTGGTACATGCAACACAGTATGCTACCTACTGGCAGCAGTTGAGAGGCTTGACCCCTCATGTTCATGCATAAACATCCACACAAAACGACAGCACATAAAGATGACTCTTTTAGATATATTTTGTCTCTCATAATCTTCATTTCCAGAATGTTCCCCAGTTTGCAGTCATCCTCCCTGATGCTTCTCCCATTATAAATGCAGGACTGGCGCTTGCTGGAGCTTTCCTTTCGCTGCCATCCAGCATGGGGGCTTTCTTCAAGCAAAAGAAAGCACAGACAGGAAAAAAGCTAAGCTCAAGCTAGAACAAGGATTTACGACTTCCAACATCATTTGCATAATTGTATGCATCTCACACAGTGTGAGTACACACTGCCTGCATAGATGATCAGTTCTTATCTCAAAACGGCACCATAAAGATAAGGGGAAACATGCAGATAAAAAGTAATCTTGGTTCCTGCTGTACATGTCTAATTATTTAGGACCTAACAGATTTTCAACTAATGCAATAGCAGCAAATGGACATATTGCATTCGCGTTGTGATGCCAACAGTTGACAAAGCCTTGGGTTTTAAACCAGAAACGAGCGTAGATACAAACAAGGACATCCCTTTTGTTAGTTTATGGTACATTTCTATCCATAATTTTTCTCTGTCCCATCCCTTGTGGCTCTGACACTGTTTCTACTGCTGAGGGAGGATCTTGAAGGGAGGACACACTCAGCGGCATGGGCAGACACACAGGCAAGACAGGATAACAGGGCACACTTTGCAGTACAGGGTTTGCCAGAGACCCCCAGTGGAGCTTTGAGGGTGAAGTGACTTCACAAAGTTTCCCTTCCCTTTTATTTTGCAGGAATTATTAAAACAGCTAGCTTCTGACAATTCATTTGAAAAACCGCCACTGGGAATGTTTTCCTTCTGACTGGTACGATCCTGCAGTGGGAATGGAACAATAGAGGGAGGGAAAGAAGAAAGGGAACAAGGCCTGGAAAGACAGTGGCAGGTTAAACACTTTTGTGGGAGTAAAGGGTGTAAGGACTGCTCTCTGTTGGGGGAAATGACTCCAAACAGTTCCTCAGTGTATGACTCCCTGTTTTGTGCAACATTGTCACATCTAGCTGGTCATGTTTTAAACAGGAGTGGCGAACTGGCGATTGTTTGTATGTGTTGGAGATGCCTGCCCGCCATTCCCCAAAGGAAGCCATTGTGTGTCACATTTGCCCTTTCTGCTCTGTCACAACCCTCTGATGGTATTTGTGTTTTTGGCATATTTCTGAGGTCTGTCCCCCTCATGTGCCTTGTGCCAACTATAGCAGCATGTGACATTCAAAAAGATGTGCAAAATGACAGGGTTTAGCATGTACATATTCTAGTTCTATTCTCCATCCTCTACACAAATTGAGCCATGCAGCTAGGGCATAATCCATTTAAACCTCTTAGATTATCACCCACTGGTAACCAGTGGATTTACCAAAAACTCATCTGAATGGACACACCATTACACATACCATGTAGTATGTATTTTTGGGGGACTGAGAGAAGTAACTTTTTGAAATATTATTCACTAAAATGTTTTCATGAAAATAAGTACTGTTCTTAAACATTTCAAATGGTTGCAATATTTCAATTTGTTCATATGTATGACCCAGATGCCAACACAGGAGGCGGATAGTACAGTTGTCAGATATTTATTGTAAACATGGGGCAGGCAAAGGGCAGGTTGAGGACAGGCAGGGGTTCGTAATTAGGTCAGAGACAGGCAGGTACAGAACGGCAGGCAAGCTCGGGGTCAGGGCAGGCATAGTAGTCAGAACCAGGAAAACTAGGCAACAGACCTAGAGCAAAAGGGAAATGGGAAAACACGATGGTAAGACCTGACAAGACGAACTGGCAACAGACAAACAAAGAACACAGGTATAAATACACAGGGGATAATGGGAAGATGGGCGACACCTGGAGGGGGGTGGATACAAGCACAAAGACAGGTGAAACACATCAGGGTGTGACAATGGGAGAAAGCTTATTTGTGTGGGGATAACAGTAAGTAGAACACATTGCTCAATAAGACTGTTTTAGCCATAATCTGACTTCATTATCCAATGTTTTTTCCACCATCCAAGTCAAGCTCTTCTTCCATTCTGTTGTACATTGCTGCAGGTATAGTTGCCTTGCAGGGGGTTAAGAATCCTGAGAGGCCAAATCCCAGGACTGGGCCATGCTCCTAGCCAGATGGCTCGCATCAGAGAGAGTGATCATCCCTCTTTACTCTAACAAGCTAGGCCTCAAGCATGGGCCTCACTGCGCTCCTGTTCCCTTCTGTTTTTTTTGTTCCACTAGAGAGGATGTTGTCATATCCACACTATCCTTGTCAAATTCGTACTCACCACAGCACTACCCGGAACGTGATTATGTACTATGGTTGTAGTATGTCATTTTATACACAGTGATATTTGTTTTACACTGTACTTGAAATTTTCCATCATAAAGGGCTACTTAACATTGTAATTATCATGACATTATAGGTGTCATCATGACAGTCATGACGGCTTGGTGTCAGCTTATGTAACTGACTTTTACATTGTCATGGCAAATTCCATTCATTAGTCTTTTAGGAAGCTAACTTGACAGAAAAAAAAAACGTGCAAACAAATTATAACTCTGAAACCCTGAACATGTTTCCCTTTTGCAACTAGCTTTCTTTAAATTATTCAGGGAAAATGCCTATGCTGACAAAATTGAACATTGTGAATGGACAAACATCCAACTTTTTATTCATTGGTTTCATTTAAAAAAAAACTTCCGATAGTGGTATTTTAAGTTATGCAAGTTGCTGTTGCATTGTGCCTGTGTATGTTGGTCTACTGCCCTTTCACCTATGACTACAACAAAGGCTGCTAAAACTCTCTGTCTCATGAACTCCCATACAATGGATACTCAGGAGGCAGAGGAAAACAAGGTGCAATTGGCCAAAACCACCTTGCCTTAAATACCGCAATGGTGCAGCATGTAGAGACAAGAGACTCACGTGATTGCAAGAGATTCTATTTATTCAAGCTGGCTCCACCCACCAAGACCATTAGCTGTAGCAGCTTTGAGCTGAGACATGCTCCTTGATATGATAGTTCATCCAAGCAATTGCTCCAGGTTCAGACAAGGTCATAGGCAACTCAGAGGGCCGGAGTGGAGCTGACGGAGGCGAGGGGGTATTTGCAGTCCAATTCAAAGTTCAGCATCCCACTTTGAGTGCTTGAAACACTGCGGTATAGCAGTATATGGGAGTGGCTGACGGAACTCACTGCATAAAAGTTTCTCTTCATTTCTAATATGTGTGCAAGAGTGGGCTGATGCATACAACGTGAGGAATGACAAGAGGGGACAGCTGATCAAGGTCATCAGTGTGAATATTCTACATTTTGTTCCAGAGAGGAAATACTATATCATATCATTAGTTATTTTTAATTGTACACCATTGCAAGCCTACCCAATTTAGGGGGCAATTTAACTTGATCCGGTATTGTTAAATTGACATCTGTTGGCTCACATTTGTGTTTTGTCGTCTGTGTGTCTGATTGTAGATGATTTACTATCTTCTATAGTATTGTTTTAGTGCATCATTACATGCTCAGCACTGTTCTTTTTTATCAGCTTTGACAAATAGCAAGTACGGAGTTGATGTTTACTATATCCCAAAGTTGGTAATTGCACTTAGGTAACTCAGCGGGCTGTAATTTTGATCTAACCCATGCAAACATACAAGTCGAATTTCATAGAGTTCCTACTGCTCTACAGTGAATTGCAGGCTAATGATGGTGGTCTGTTAATTCTTTATCAGTGAGTACAAAGCAGACTCCCAGATAAGCTTGTGATCTGCCATGCATATAACTAGCACCCCGAGCTAGTAGTTGTATAAAATAATCTTTGAGTAATTCCTTGTGAGGATAGCACAAACAACAATCAGATGTTGTTTGGAGATGTGCATTACACTGTGGAAAAACTTGATGCCCCAATAATTAGATGTTGCGATTTGGATCTATGACTGTTGTAACAAGAACTCATACTCTGAACTCTCAGGCTTCTAGATTGTATGTGGAATGTATGATAACCATTCACACATTAATGTTCACCACATATAACGAACACGTGAATCAGCCGACTTCTCTTGGTTAAAATCGTTGCTTTCATGATTTAGAAAGCCTATCATTTGTGATTGACAGTATTTCTAATGAAAGACACTTCGTACCCCAATTTGCAAAATTGAAGAAGAGTCTTCAAGGTGGAGTGTTTTCAAATAAAACATGAATAATTGTACATTTTGTAACTTTAAAGATAGTAGACACATGCCCATATTCTTGGAAAGGATCTGGAACAAGCTTGGACTCACCGAGGCTTGCATAAAAACCAATGTAATCTTCAGAATCTCACAAAGTGATTGGTGAGTGTGTGCCTCACACTTTGTGGTAAAGTATACAGTGAATGAAAAGGCCTTCCTGCTTCACTTTTAGACATAAAACAAGACACGAAGAAAACAAGGCAAAGCTTCTGCCATGTGGGCCATATTGAGCACGCTACCTACATATTTCCAAGCAAATTCATTCTAGCAATGCCAAGCCATCTGCTTGGCATTTGTAGACACACATCGAGCAATAATTAATCAGCCAATCCATTGCATCTGAGCTCTCTGTCTCTCAATTTCTGCACTTAAACTCGCAAGCATATTTGTTGTTGCTTTATAAATCAGGAGCCAATTAAGATGCATTAAGAGAGGTATATTATGATAAGCAATTCTTAAGAATGTATTCATGAGATGATATAGGATAATCAGCAGTGCCTAACCATCATGAAGTAGACAACGCAACATAGCTCTTTACTACATAGTCAAGCAAACAGATGACAATCAAACATGTTCAGTCATATGAGAGCTTGAACTAGGCTACTCATGCAGATGCATTGTTCAGTTAGTCATAAATAAGGTATAAGTCATCGCACATACAAGGATTTAATATCAATATCAAGTTATGCTTCACTTCTGTGTACTCCTGAAAGCATTTTATAATGTGGTGTTTATTAAATGACCAGTGTGTTAAATTATGGTTAAATATAAGTTAGAGCCCTTGCCAAAAGCTTTAAAAACCTCTTAGGGCTAGGCGTCCCGTCAGCGGGACACCTGTCTACAACTTTCGGTGAAATTGGAGGGCGCACAATTCAAATAAATAATCATAAAAGTGATGTATATTGAACATCTAGGTACCTACATGTGTTTTATATTGGTTAACCTCTTGAGTGTAGGGGGAAGTATTTTGATGTTTGGATGAAAAACATACCCAAATGAAACTGCCTATTTCTCAGGCCCAGAATCTGGAATATGCATATAATTGTCAGATTAGGATAGAAAACACTCGAAAGTTTCCAAAACTGTCAAAATATTGTCTGTGAGTAAAACAGAACTGATATTGTAATGTTTTGTCTGCTGAGAGAGATGTCCTTACATAAACGCTTGGTATACTTTCGCTGAAAAGCTTTTTTGAAATCTGATACGCCAGGTGAATTAACAACAAGCTAAGCTGTGTTTTGCTATATTGCACTTGTGATTTCATGAAAATTAAATATTTTAGTAATTTATTTGAATTTTGCGCTCTGCAATTCAGCGGATGTTGACGAAAATGATCCCGTAACAGGATGGGTGCATCAAGAAGTTAAAAGCTTACATTCTTGTTAATCTAACTGCATTGTCCGATTAACAATAGGCTTTACAGCGAAAGCATGCCATGCGATTGTTTGAGGACGACGCCCTATATCAAAATATTTTTCAACCAGCACAGGATTCGTAAAATCACAAATAGCAATTAAATATTCACTTACTTTTTGAAAATCTTCCTCTGATTAGCAATCCCAAGGGTCCCAGCTACAACATGCATGGTTGTTTTGTTAGATAAAATCCTTCTTTATATTCCAAAAATGTCTGTTTAGTTGGCTCCATTGATTTGAGTAATCCACTCGTTCAACATGCAGAGAAAGGAATCCAAAAAGCTACCGCTTAACTTTGTTAAAACAAGTCAAAATATGTTTCTATTTAATCCTCAGGTACCCTAAAATGTAATTAAACTATAATGTTTCATATGGAAAGAAGTATGTATCAGTCTGCACGCACACAGACTGATTTCCAACTCTGACTCCCTGAACCAAAACTCAAAATTGTTCCTCGTCTGGGAAGAAACCATAGGAATTGCAATCTGGGAGCTGGATTTGTTTTGGTACATTTTTCTTTGGATTTCCGGCTACCATATCAATTGTGTTATAGTCTCATACATTATTTTAACATTTCTACAAACTTCAAAGTGTTTTCTATCCAATGGTACCAATTATATGCATATCCTGGTTTCTGGGCCTGAGTAACAGGCAGTTTACTGTTGGCACATCAGTCAGACAGGAAGTGGAGAAAAATAGACCCTAGCCTGAAGAAGTTTTAAAAGCCTGTTGCAGTTCACTCTACCCAGACTAAGTCATGGCTGTTGAAGTCAGATCAAATTGTTAAGATAGGTGAATTACTGAGTCCACTTACATACAGGTTGATGTTGGAAACTTGTGAGTCACTATGATTGTGGCCATTATTACAATGAACTTGCCCCAATAACTTATTCTCTTTTTAAAATGAGCAAATTTTTCAGAAGAAAAGGCAGAATAAAAAGAATCCTTTCATTTACTGTTTTGAAAAGAAACTCAATTAAGATCTCCCAAAAGGAGCCGTTAATGACTTACAAGGAAGCATCTGATGAAAAAGACAGAGGCTTGTACTATTTCAGGGCATTTTGTTATCTATTATTCCATCTCTTATATATCCATCTATCTATCTTATTATCTTACAGTCAATTCATCTTATTATATTCTTGTTAAAGAAATGTGATAACATTTTTTCAACATCTCATCATAATGTAAGAGAAGTTTTATCTCCTTGCAAATAATACACTGATGCAATGTCCCACTGTGTTGCTTCCCTGTTTGTGCAGCTGATGAGCAAATGGGAATTATCACCAACACGCACTAAAAGCAAATGGTTCTATATAGTGCCAAATAAGGGTTCTTTGGCTTGTAACATTTACAAGTTCAATCAGGTGTGCCTGATCTGTTTCACCTGTCTTTGTTTTTGTCTCCACCCCCCACCAGGTGTCTCCCATCTCCCTCCATTAGCCCCTGTGTATTCATACCTGCGTTTTCTGTTTGTCTGTTGCCAGTTTGTCTTGTCCTGTCAAGTCCTCTGTGTTCCCATGCTCTAGTTTTTCCTAGTCTTCCCGGTTCTGTTGTTTCTGCCTGTCCTGACCCTGCCTGCTGTCCTGTACCTGCCTGACTCTGCTTTGGATTGACTCTTTCCCTGCCTTGACTTACCTTTTGCCCCTTGTACTATATTAACCTCGGAGACTTGTACTATCCGCCTCCTGTGTCTGTTATCAATTGATAACGCCATAAGTGAGTCTTTCACATGAAACCATAATTGACTATAGGTATATATAACATGTAATGGCGTAACACAGGAGTTTACATAAACTGGAATGCCACTCTCACTCACGGTTCCAAAAAAAGAGCTGTGCGCAACCAAGCCACAAAAAATTTGAATGAGCCGCCATCTCAACATTTTAATTATCCCTTAAAGATTAAAGAACCCTCTTGTGGACTGCAAATAACCAATGACGGCCTCAAAGGGTTATTTGAGTCATTATGGTTCCACGTAAAACCATCACCCTTCCCAAAGAACCCTTGAGGAACCCTCCTTTCTTCATGTGTACATTTTCAGTCATCAATCAATCTTTTTAATCAAGACAATATGCAAGTGAATGCAAACTATTCGCTCTAATAAAATGCCCTGCTGTACCATGAAGCGTTGTCACAAGAGACAATAATATGATGCTAATTAGTATGAAATATGATCACAAATAGGATGCTAAGCTTTGGGCTTTTTTGATTACCATACAACACTTTGGAAGCCATGCTTAATCATTGTTCAGTGTGCTATGTACATAGCTTGTGGAGGTTAGGCGGCTGATGGAGTAGGCCTTGTCATCTGACAGACATCTGTCCTCAGGCCAATGGCAGATAGAGAAATAGGTGAGAGAAAAAGACATTATCATCTCTGCTGGAGGTACGTGTAGTAAGTGATCACCCTGAATTCACTCCTGACAGAAAGGTGGGACTTTCCACTAATGACCAGACACATACCCGTACAGACCGACAGGATGGCATTGAGGTACTAAAGACCAGAAAACGACTGAGTAAGAGGAGAGAAAAATATAAATAAATGAGTTACTCTACTCTGCAAAAGAACACTGTCTTTCAGGAGGAAGATAAGCTTGAGTTATTTCTGTCTTATGATGCCTTATTTTTTATGGACCAGTGATGTGGAGGAACCATACGAAATAAAAGTGAAATAAAGCAAAAGGCTAAGACACTGATGTGATATAATATCTGGAGCTACATTTTTCAGCCTGATTTTGATGGATCTCTATGCATGCCATGTGACAGTGCACTGTATTTACAGGTTAATAAAATCAGAACGTCTTTATAAAAATATGGTGGGTGAGAAAGTAATCCACAAAAGCTGTGGTGTGTAAAATTGGATTTTCCATAGGAGTTGTGGAGAGGAACAGTTGTCGATTGACGTGGATACACAGCGCCTTGCTTATAATTTTCCCAGCTTTTTTGAAAAAATGTATTTTATCATCCGACACAACGGCCATTGTTTTAGAAGATTAGCATCAGTTTGGGTGACTTTCCTATAAATTGGTTTGACACTGGTAGGGGAAAACACGCTGCAGGTACATGAAATAAGTGATTTATTGTGCAAAACATTTTACATTGTGAACTGGTTCTCAATTTTTTTTCATCAACCAAATTGTGTGGATGCTTTCCATCAATGATAACACATGTATTCAAGTATAAACCTAATGAAATGATGACTCATTGGCAGAATGAAATGTCTTGCAGATCTGATCACAAAGAACAAATACCAGATAAAGTGTTAATGCCAACTTGTTCATGAAATCACCCTAACCACAGAAATATGAGCCAATTTGTGTGCCACATAATTGATGACTGAGGCAGTGATTAGATTAGGAAAATGGCAGCCATAATCCTTGTGCCATTGTTAAACTTGCCTTTACTACCTTGTGTTCAGACATGTACCATTTTAAGATTAATTCATTTATCCTCTGCAGTCAGTACTTTAACATTGTCTAGTCTTTTCTCTGTCCAGACACCTAGTTTAATTGGTGTGAAGACATAAATAGTAGAGTGCTAGAGAAAGTTGTCCCGGCAAGAAATCATCTATCAAAATGACAATATTTGATTTGCTTCATGCCGTTCCAGCAGGACCTTCTTTCTGCCTGCATAATCCGTTTGATTGGACAGCTCTACACGGATCCCACAAAGCCGGGATATGAGATGCAAGATGTGGACCTACATTAGTGCCGGCTGCTCTTTCAAACAGCTCCTCTCACACTAATCAAGGCAAGCTTCTCCAGACGTAATTACCATCACTGTATTTACCAAAGGGGTTTTCCCTGGTGTCCCAGGAATTCATTTTCTTACTTCTTTTGTAAACAGGCCATACAAAGAATTTATAGCCAAATCTAATCAATAGTCTTTCAAAATCCTTCCAACCTTCAGTAGTTGATGATCTTTGTTGATGATGTTGGTCTGTACAAAATATTGTTTTGTGTGTGTGTGTGTGTGTGTGTGTGCGTGCTTGTGGCACCTGTACACCCTCTTCCACAAGGAGAACTGAAGGAATTAAACCTATATGCAGGCAAACGACAGACTTTAAGCTAATTCTGTCAACAATAACAATTCTTCAAATGTATTTAGGCCCTGTGTTTTTCCCTACACTCATCATGAGGTTCCTACAACCGAGCCTATGAATGAAAGTTTGCAACATAGGTGTAACGGTTGTCGTCTGGAGATAGAGAGGACCAGAGCGCAGCGTGGTTAGTGTTCATCTTTTTAATGGAAAACTGAACACTTCAAAAACACAAAACAACAAAGTGACAACCGAAGCAGTTCTATCTGGTGCAGACACACAAAGACTGAAAATAACCACCCACAAACCCCAACAGAAAACAGGTTCCCAATCAGAGACAATGACTAACACCTGCTTCTGATTGAGAACCATATCAGGCCAAACATGAAATTCCACATAGAAACAGAAAACATAGACTGCCCACCCAACTCACGCCCTGACCACACTAAAACAAAGAAAATACAAAAGAACTATGGTCAGAACATGACAATAGGTGCACGCAGGTCGAGAGACAAATTTGAGGTGACTGACAGTGACATTCAATACCGCCTTGCACACTCTTGCCTGCAGCTAGCGGATATAGGGTGTAATCATTAGTCCAACAGTTGCAAACAAGAGCTTCTGTTTAAGAAACGTTATTCAACAGAATCGGCGGAATGAATACATCCCGGATCACGTGTAAACAGAGTTCACTCTCATTACAGCCACGTTGTGGACTTCAATGCACAACACATCAGCTGTATGTGACCAGGCAGAAAAAAACATTCCAAGGCAAACCGCTACACACAGCCTACATCGTTGATAGTGTACAGTCAGTAAGCAGTTACACCGGCGGGCCCCAAGGGCAATAAATTAGTAACATCAAAAGCTTAACTTGACTTGGAAGAGTTCCAGAGTTGTGTGGGAAAGTCAAAGCCAGCTAGCGAACATAGCATCCCTCTGCTTGAGCAGGGTGTTTCAGTAGGCTAAAATGGATAGCTGCATTTGCTAGCTAAGTAAATGGGAGAAAAAAATGGCAGAAATCTCTCCCTCTCTCTATTTCTCTCTTGCTTCTCCTTCATTTTGGAATTATCTTGCTTTTCCTTCATTCAATTTGTTCAAAACTGTTCAACTTTTGTATTTCTCTCTCTTTGAGTCAACTACTCACCTCATACACTGTAGTGCTAGTTAGCTGTAGATTATTCTTTCATACTAGATTAATTCTATGATTGTGTTGACAACATGTCAGTTCATGCTGCAAGAGCTCTGACAGGCTGGAGGATGTCCTCCGGAATTTGTCATAATTACTATGTAAGTCTATTGAAGGGGTGAGAACCATGAGCCTCCTATGTCTTGTATTGAAGTCGGAAGCTAGCTGTCCTCCGGCTACACCACGGTGCTACCCTACAGAGGCTGCTGTTGAGGCTACTGTAGACCTTTGCAAAATAGTGTGTTTTAATCAGTTATTTGGTGATGTGATCATATTTAGCATAGTTTACTCAACCATTACAATGTATAGGGCATATACAATTGCATATCGCATTGTTTTTGTTTTGCAAGTTATAGTATAGTGTAATAGAATGAGTGACAGACTCTTTTCATCATCTCTCTTTCCCTTCCCATCAGTCAGTAGCCTAATTACCCTAGAATCTGTCATCACTGTGCCAGGGCAAAATATCAAACATATCACATTAATAGACTTCAGAGACATGCTCATAGCCTCACTTAAAGTCCATGACCTAATGCTCATCTAGCATGTGGTGTAATTATGGGTCATTCACAATCATACCAATGGTAATCATTATGTGTCATATAAGACCATTATACTGTTCCGCCAATCTGCCCTTGCAATGAGTAAAGGTCTGGAGATCTTTCCAAAACAACAGTTATATAGACATGCATTCATTAATAGCAGTTACAGATATGGCTAGTTCAGTGTTTGTGGCCTTTGTTTTTAACTTCTGATAATCTTCCAGCCATATTGTAGACATTATATACTTAAAGCAAGAGACCAGCTAATTCCATTTTCACCATTTTCCCTCTAACTGGTTGGGTCATCACAGAGAGATCTTCTATAATACCCTTCTAAACTTCCAATAATACAGACCATCTTTCATGACATCTGGAGGGTCTAAAATCTTACATGACATATGGGCTTTAGTGTGCATTGGTGACAATGTGTTTGCAGTAATAAATTGTTCCCGTCTTTGAAAGCCATTTTGCGTGACAGCGAAATTGGAGCAATGTTAAAAACATTGTGCAGTGTTTGTCATGCTTAGTTGTTTAACCTGGCATGAATTCAGCTATCAGCAAAATAGGCTTTATTTGTCTTGGCCAGCCATTGCCCCAGGCTAATAACAGCAAAGCACTTAATGGCAAATAAGTGACATCTTTTTCCAAATGATTCAACAGTCTTCAAAAATGGAGCTGGCCGGGTCCCCCGTAGCTATTGTCAGTGTCTATGGTGACTTATAGCATTATGTCACAGCACCCTCGGAGGGGCAAATAAGGGCTTAGCATAAATTAAAGCATCCAAAAATAACTATGTGGAACTTCTTGAAAAACAATGGCTCTGGCTTCCAACAAATCATGTCTGTTCTGTTACCCATCTTCATGTGAAGCTATGCTGGGGTTGTTGGACACATTGCAAACCTATGAGAGGCTGCACTGTCCATAATAGCTCACCCATCATTTAGGTATTGCTAGCTGTCCGACAAAGGCTTTAGAATGAAAGCCTTCCTAATATTGAGTTGCACCCCCTTTTGCCATCAGAACAGCCTCAATTCATTGAGGCATGGACTCTACAAGGTGTCGAAAGTGTTCCATAGTGATGCTGGCCTATGTTGCCTCCAATGCTTCCAACAGTTGTGTCAAGTTGGCTGGATGTCCTTTGGGTGGTGGACTATTCTTGACACACATGGGAAACTGTTGAGCGTGAAAAGCCCAGCAGCATTGCAGTTCTTGACCCACTCAACCGATGTGCCTGGCACCTATTGCCACACCCCGTTCAAAGGCACTTAAATAGTTTGTCTTTCCCATTCACCCTGTGAATGGTACACACACAATCCGTCTCAATTGTCTCAAGGTTTTAACCTTCTTTAACGTGTCTCCTCCCCTTCATCTACACTGATTATTAAATAGGATATAGCAAGTGACATCAATAAGGGATCATAGCTTTCACCTGGATTCACCCGGGTCAGTCTATGTCATGGACAGAGGATGAGTTCCTAATGTTTTGTACACTCAGTGTATGTACAATGTATTTCCTCATTCATGGTCTGCACAAGTTATAATGAGTAATAAGGATTTTATGCTTTGCTTTATTACAAATGATTGCTGAATCACAAAGCATAATTATGCATCAGTTATATTTCTGATTTATTAGCATAAATTACCAGTTCAACCTTGTGGATGAAAAGAGCGTGTGTATGTGTCTATAGTGTGTGTGTAGTGGAGGGATTGACTGTAGCCTACCATTCGTTATTAATGACTTCCATCTTTCTATGCATACACTGCGGTATTGCAGTGTGGTGAAAAATTAAACAGCGTGTCTTTGGCCAATTGGTCTTGTGCCTACTGAAACAATCTGCCAGTGGGATGGAGGAGGCCCCTATTGCCCAGTTTGTATGTTAGTACAGCTTACCGCCTCAGACTAACACACTCCCTGAACTGACAGCATGATGCTGATCACCTAAAAGCCTCTTCTCAGCTCATTTTGTAATAATAGGACAATACTTCAAAAGGCCTTCAGAATGAGTTAGAGGCATAAATCAATAGAGCCAGTGTAATGTGTGTCCATTTATGTTGTTTTCCTCCCTGCTTCAAATGCACACACTGCTCTTCATGAAGCCAGCGCTCCACTGACAACATTCTCCCTCTCATTACCAGGTGTTCTCAACCACCAGACCTAATTACATAATTATAGAAAACAATCATCTGTGGATAGTTGGAGCCCTCACTGATTTAATTAAAACAACATTTATTAATTAAGCCACCGGTGCCTTATGTGACATTGAAGTAGCTCTGGAACTATCCAATATCCAATGCATTGATGTCATCATGAATCAATCCATGTGAAGACCAATAGTTATTGTATACTGAACAAAAATATGAATGCAACATGCAACAATTTCAAAGATTTTGCTGAGTTAGAGTTCATGAAAGGAAATAAGTCAATTTAAATGAATTCATTAGGCCCTAAACTATGGATTTCACATGACTGGGCAAGGGCACAGCCATGGGTGGGCCTGTGAGGGCATAGGCCCACCCACCTGGGAGCCAGGTCCACCCACTGGGGACCCAGGCCCAACCAATTTATTACAGACAGAAATACTCCTCAGCACCCATTCCCTCCCTCCTCCCCGCTTCAGATGATCCCGCAGGTGAAGAAGCCGGATGTGGAGATCCTAGGCTGAAGTGGTTACACGTGGTCTGTGCTTCTGAGGCCGATTGGATGTACAGTACTGCCAAATAGTAGACTTATGGCTTATGGTAGACAAATGAAAATTGAATTCTCTGTCAACAGCTCTGGTGGACATTCCTGCAGCCATTGTGACAATTGCACGCTCTCTCAAAACTTGAGACATTTGTGGCATTGTGTTGTGTGACAAAACTACACATTTTAGAGTGGCCTTTATCAATCCCAGCAGCAGCTGCATCTGTGTAATGATCATGCTGTTTAATCAGCTTCTTGTAAGCCACACCTGTCAGGTGTATGGATTATCTTGACAAAGGATGACATGCTCAACGGGGATGTAAACAAATGTGTGCACACTATTTGAGAGAAATACGCTTTTTGTGTGTATGGAACATTTCTGGGATGTTTTATTTCAGCTCATGAAACATGGGGCCAACACTTTACATGTTGCATTTATATTTTTGTTCTGTGTAGTATCTTTTAATATTACGCTACGATTTTAATTTGATCACCCTGTTGCATGAAAACTACATGTTGAATTTGTAATGTATTTGAGGTTTAAATAGGCTTCTGAAGTTTGTCATTTCCTTTTTTTATTTTTTATTAATTAGAATCCACATAATAATTAACATCTCCTGTTGCTGCAGGATTCTTTTCCTGCTTTAGCAAACTGGATCAAATACAGTATGAGAATAGCTTGATGTCTTCATCGCTCTGAATGTTTTTTTGAGTGCTAGACCGCTCATGGTGTAATCTGTATGACCAAACACCCTGACTCTTATCATGCCTTTATGCAGACTTTGGTTTTTCAAAACACAGCACTCACCTAGAGATTTCCACCTCTGAAGTGACATTTTCCACGGAAATCAATCGAGCCACCTCACCCTCCATCATTTAGAGCCCAGCACTTGTCACACTGAGTAGCCTGACTTAATGGCTGCCAGCCAGGTTTCAATAGACCAGCCATTGATTTGAGGACAGGCAATTCTTTGGCATGAAAAATATTTGATCCCTTACCTCCACAGCACCACCACCACCACCATACATATGGTTGAAAAGGTAATCATGACCAACTAGGATATAAAATACAGATCAAAGGTGTTTTGAGAAAAAAAATGAAAGAATCACATGGAATTGAAAAGCAATCATTCATCACCCAACGTGTTATTTGTTCACAATTTGTTCCTTCTGTCGATGGGTACAGTAGCATGGGGTCATTTCTGAAAATGCTCAATGTAATAAAATAGGATGATTAAGGGAGGTGATTTTCCCTCTCTCTAGAACTGTACCTTCTTTCTGAATTCCTCTTTCTCCATCAAACAAACACAGTGAGTGTTTTCACACCTCCACCTAATGCTGCTATTGATTGACACTCTCATTTGGGGTGTGAGGAGAGAGCCTTTTTACACACATTGTTGAACCTCCTGTGCTAATGATGGCTAGGCCTTTTCATGTGTATGGTGCACACCTGTGACATGATCCTCTGATCCGGAAGAGTTATTACAGCACACTGCTCTCTCTGACGATGTCATGCACCACGACAAAAGCCACATGCAGATATCACACTGATGAATATGGACAAGACTTGACACCCCGGGAATAGAAGATATTAGCATGTAAAGGTGCACGAAGACACTGTCTCTTAGATACAGTGACAGCCATACTTGTTTACATGACATTCGTTGTCCACATAAACCTTGCCTGGCTTCTTACTAATAACACTTCTCCACTACCAATGTACCCTCATTTTTCATGTACCCTCATTCCCCCCCACCTACGTGTGCTGCAACACACAACTTATTTTATCACAAATGAGATAAATGTACTTCAGTCCAGACTGGCCATCACATTAAAATCTGCTCATAATCTGCCCAATCGAGAGCTTTGCCACTAGGTGTAGCTCACGGACTCAGGTACCAGTAACTCCATCAAGCAATAGATGCCTAGTAAATCTATAGGACTCTGAAACAGGTTACTGTAATTTTATTGCATGGGCAAAGAGCAAACAGAGGAATGGTTGCTTTCCAATGAATCTATTCCAGCAGGCCCTTTTCCTTATCAAAGCCAGGTCCATCAAATCTTTGTGTTCCATTGTCAATATACAGTATTGTCACTCTGCCTGACTGCAACAAGGGACATGTTCAGATGGTGGCTTGCTCATTACGGAGATGTTTCTGGACTGCCTCAATCACTGGGTCGGCTCTCCAATCCTAACGATTACAAGGACGGTGGAAGATGCCGGCACTTGACCTGATTTCTCATAGATCAGGGGCCGTTAGCTTGGCTCCTGTTTCTTTACAGCTCACGTAAGCTAAAATGACACTTGCCTGAAGCTCCCTTGGAGCGCAAAGCAAGGTTAGCTCTCTGAAACCATATATGACAAGCAGGAGAGAGCTTGCAGGGGAAGTGTTTGCTGCGGTACCACTGGGAAAGCCAGAAATCCTTTCCTCTCTCTAAAAATGCCCTTGCTCCTACATTCTCTTTTTTTTATACAGGAAATAAGTACAATTGGATGTGGAAAGAGGAGCGAGGCCTGGGAAAGAAGAAGAGTGCATCCATATGCTTGTGTGACCATGCCACCAGCTCAAAGGTGAAATTCAACATGGCTTAGTGGTTTGGGTGAGGTGTGAAGACTAGCCTGTTCCTCATTCAGTAATCCAGCAACACGGAAAAACGCATTCTGTATAACCCACAAGATGATCAGCTTAGAAAATAACTTCCATTGGTTATTTGATGTTCATAGCTGTTGTGATTTGCTCATGGTCTAATCACTCTGTAAGGCATTCATCTTTTAGTTAGAAAGGTGTCTTCAATTCATCACATACATACTTTGTCTCAGTGACATCAATGTGTAGTTTACACTAAAGCCCATTGTAGCTGTAACAATAATTACGACAATAATTACAAGTGCCAACAGCAACTAACACAAGTAATTCCCACTGCTGCATGTGAACAGAAAAGTATTATGCAACATGGCCACGAGCATTAGAAACTGACCTGGTGTCCGGAACACAACATTCTTTGTCTATGTAATAAGAAAAGACTTCCATCGGTATTTGACCTGTCTAAGTAATTTAACACTTGCAACCCACATGCAGAAGTGAAATAGCTTGTCGGCCTCTTTTCAATCTTTTATAATAGTCATGAATGGAGCTGGTTTTGAGATGGTTTCTATTAAAGTAGGGCTCATTTACAGTGCTGGATGGATCATATTCTCTATACTGGCTAGAGCTTCAATAACCTTTTGTGACTAGGGGGCAGTATTTTCATTTTTGGAAAAAATAACGTTCCCGTAGTAAATGGGATATTTTGTCAGGACAAGATGCTAGAATATGCATATAATTGACAGCTTAGGATAGAAAACATATATTGTCTGTGAGTATAACAGAACTGATATTGCAGGCGAAAGCCTGAGAAAAATCCAATCCGGAAGTGCCTCATGTTTTGAAAGCGCTGCATTCCAATGCGTCCCTATTGAGCAATGAATGGGCTATCAACCAGATTACTTTTTCTCCGTATTCCCCAAGGTGTCTACAGAATTGTGACGTAGTTTTACGCATTTATGTTGAAGAATACCCGTAAGAGGCTACATTGCGCAACTGGTCACCTGATGGCTCCCAGAGTGATTCTCTCGTAAAATACAGAGGTAGCCATTATTGTCCCGGTGGATATATTATCGAATAGATATTTGAAAAACACCTTGAGGATTGATTATAAAAAACATTTGCCATGTTTCTGTCGATATTATGGAGCTAATTTTGAATATTTTTCAGCGTTTTCGTGACTGCAATTTCCGGGCGATTTCTCAGCCAAACGTGAAGAACAAACGGAGCTATTTCACCTACAAAAATAATATTTTTGGAAAAAAGAAACATATCTAACTGGGAGTCTCGTGAGTGAAATCATCCGAAGCTCATCAAAGGTAAACTATTTAATTTGATTGCTTTTCTGATTTCCGTGACCAAGTTACCTGCTGCTAGCTGGACAAAATGCTATGCTAGGCTATCGATAAACGTACACAAATGCTTGTCTAGCTTTGGCTGTAAAGCATATTTTGAAAATCCAAGATGACAGGGTGATTAACAAAAGGCTAAGCTGTGTCTCAATATATTTCACTTGTGATTTTCATGAATAGGAATATTTTCTAGGAATATTTATATCCGTTGCGTTATGCTAATTAGTGTCAGTCGATGATTACGCTCCCGCATGCGGGATGGGGAGTCACTAGAGTTAACTGTATATGATGGGGGGTTGCCACTTCAAGAAAATGAAAGAACAAATGGAAAAAGTTAGACGCAGGAAGCTGTTCCAAGAGCAGTGCTTACAGCCTATTAATTATTTCATGATTCAAACTCTAACAATTAGTGAACGTGTGTTTTAGGTGCTTTGGGAAAAACTTGCAAACCTACAATGTACATTGCTCAGATTCATCATTCAGTTGTCCTAAAGCCCTATCAATATCAATAATCACCCCAGATCTTTCAGTCCCCACTATACCCCCTGTAATTAAATGTTTGAGTATTATATTTTGTCCAAACACAGAATAAATCAATTGAGTCAATTGATACTTAACCCATACTAATCTAAGAATAAATAAGTGCTGCCATGCTTGATAAAAAGCTAACAAAAAACACCTTATAGACCCAAAATGATACTGTAATTAATTCAATTAATCATTGTTTGAGCCTTTGCATGGTTCAATGAGGGTTGAACATAGAAAGGAGAGATAAATACTGTAATTAGCTGAGAGTCAGAAGCAATGCCTTCCTCAGATGCATAAATAAAACATTGGCCAGAGTTGAGATTCTAAAGTAATCTGTCTCCATGAACTCATTCCTTATAGGAACATGTAGAACCAAAAGGTCTACATGATGATACCAGATCTGTAAGGCCAAGAGGGAAGGTATTTCTGGATTTGTTATCATTCCAGTTTGTCACATGGGTCATTTATCAGAGTCATCATTACATAAGAAGAAAGATTGTGTCTGCGCTGAGCAGAAAAATCGGTTGAATATTCACTGTGGCAGTCCTAACGTTTCCTCTCTCTTACTAGGCTCACCATTATTGTGTGAGAAAGCTAGACTTACTGCAAGGCCCACCTTAATGTCTGGAAAAGCTCGACTCACTGCAAGGCCCACCTTAATGTGTGTTAAAGCTAGTCTCACTGCATGATGGCCTCCTCTCTTTACAATGAGGTTGTTAGTGTGTCAATGATGGAGATTTCTATGTTCAAACCCTTTCTGTGTGATTGAGTGACAATGCACAGTGAACTGGAGAGAACTAGGTATTTCTCTCACAAACTTGAAGACTTAAATGCTCTCTGGCCTTTGGCTTAGCATGTGGTAGTCTGAGTCCATTCAGGCTTTTTTCCTTTGTTAACCTGGCCTTGACTTACTTGCTGGTATTACAGTTAACCCATAAAAGTCTAAGCCTTTGGGGGGTGGGGGGTTATGCTAAGCTAACATATGGAATTGTTTTAAGATGGTCATACCGTGGATCATTTAGCTATTTCAACTCAATATTAGGAAGGTGTTCCTAATGTTTGGTATACTCAGTGTATACACACATATATATATATTTTTTTTGTTGTTGAGGGGGGCTCAAAACTACATTAATACTTCCATACATTTTTTAAAACGGTACCGAGTTACATTTGTGGGTGTCATGAAGCAAAACATCATCATGATTCGTGAGAGTACCCCTTTCCATAGAGGGGGGGGGTCATATCAGTTTGTAGCCCTAACAGTTCAGACACTACGGACAGAAGTAGGCACATTGACGGTACCGATGTAAGACTCGTCCGATGACACTTGTGGGGATCATAGAGCAAAATGGAGAATACTCTCTTCGTGAGAGTCACATCTTTTTATAGAGTGGTCATATTCGTTTGTAAACCATTCAGATGCTACAGAGGTTTTTGTGAGAAGACTGATTTTCTGGATTTCTCCTAGTCTGACAAACAGCACTGCCACTTTCCACCACAGATGCAGGCTGACATAATGTCGGTGGATGCGGTGGATTGAGACGCAGCTCATACAAGAAAAAACCGATACCTCTAGCTTAAACAGACGGTGATGGGGACCGGTGCATCAATCTCCTATTAAGGATTAAACACCTGGTAAAATAAGCATATTGGTTTGCTTGCACTCTATTTGCACTCTAAACAATATCAGGTTTTACTCAAGTTTACTGAAGTTTGAAATAGAGGAAAACACATTTTGTTACACCAAACCTATTTTCTAAATTGTAGAAGGAATAATTAATAACTTCATTGCTTTCTAGAAAAATATTTTTTAAATCACCTGCCAGCACAAATAAAACCATATTGCTAACATGAAGAAATGCCTTCTCCAGGCATCAGCAGCTGGAAAGATTTTCAGCAACATTAATCCAATGTTAATACGTTGATTCGTTCACATCCACAGGGTATTTCCCTGCCAAAACAAATATGCATCAGAACATCTGACTGAACGAACTGTCAAAAGACTAACCTTCCGACAAAACTTCGAACTGCAACCCAATGACAATAGAAAATAAATTAGAAAATGTAAATGTAGGAGGAAGAGCAACAGGGGGGGAAAAACTGTACAGGAAGTAGAAGAGAGCTTCTCTCCCCTACCAGGGAATAAAACATATCAGAGTTTCAATGAAGCTTGTCATGGTAATGCAAATTGGATTTGGGAATTTCATTTCCATCTCACTAATTATCTGATGCCTCAGAATGATATTGAATGGTATGAGAAATATATTTTTTAAAAGAAGAAGAAAAAATGAAAGCTGTTTTGTGGAAGTTGGAAACAGGCTTGCCAAATTCCATCATCACTCAGTAGGTGCCAACATGTCACATGTTGTTTGGAGTCATGTGATGTTCTAAGCACCAACAAATGAGATACGTTAACCTGAGGGCATTTTACAACTCACTTTGTGTTTGTGTGCATGGCCTATATTTGGATATTAGTTGATGGTTAAACTGTTTGGTCGTCACATACAGTAAATAGGATCCATGTCTACTGGGTTGTCGCACTCAAACACCTTTTGGTTGAATGTGACATTTTGATTACTCAACGTTCTAAGACATTCGAAAACAGAGATAATGCATATTCATCTTGATCTTTGGAATTCTTGCTGTCACCTTTACTCTAATCTTCACAGTCCCCACTCTGGGTGACAATAATTAATCAAGCTAGCATTAAGAAGATGGGGTTCAGCGGTAATAGATCAATTGACAAGCAGATGATAAGAATCGATGGGAGAGATAACCTTGGACTATGTGGAAAGTCTGGTTGAGGGAAGAGGGAACCATGGTCATTTGGCTTAGTCTTACTTTATGATTGTTGAGAACAAAAGGGTTTGACTTTCTTCCACCAAAGAGAAAAGTGCTGTGCAGTCCGAGAAACACTGACCTCAAACAAACTCTTTCTCATTGATCTGCCTTGCTTGAGTTTCAATGTATACATTCAAGATATTTTTGTTCAAAGGATCGTAGATACGGTATTTCGTTCTTTGTTTAAATGGCTATTAAAAAAAGTTTTACAGTAGTGCTTTGGACTGATATGACAGATCTTGTAATTATTCCCAATCAATCTTCCAGCATGACAAAAGGCTGATCAAATAACCACCAATAACAATAACAAAAGAGCCCTTTTCCATAAACGGACATTATATCTGGTCTCAGCAGACTGAAGTCGTATAAAGGAATTACAATCTTCCCACACAATTAAACACATTTATCTGATGAGGAATCAAGGCAACCCACTGCTTAATTTCCCTTAGCATCACAATGAGATTTACTACAGACTTTACTGCATATTATCACACAGAAGTGCACTATGTGGCAATGGGCTCAAAATTCCATGATCATCAGAATATATTTTAGTTGAAATATACTTTCAATGCATTGTGCAAGCCTATTTCAAGTCAGATAGCATGACTATCTCTGCTTTCATGTATTGCTCTACTGTATAGTACACATTAGTAGACAACTCATAGGTTTAATCAAATGAGCAAGTATATTATCTGCTTGCAGAAATGCTGTGAACGATGCAAACCCTTGGCCATTTCTTTGAGCCTTTCAAGCTTTCAAGTTCATTAACTGCAGTATCTCCATGGGAGCAGGCCCAATAATCATCATGTTTTATCCTTCATTTCCGTGGATTTGCTTGAGGTCGGCTTCTGAAGTCCAACAAGTGGTCACTCTGGGTCTCCCCGATCCATTTTAAAGTAAATTAGTCTGAAATAGCCATTATAATTCATAGAGATAAGAAGTCATTTCAAACACAGAGCCCACAGGCAAAGTGTTATGATAGATCTCAGGGAGGTGAGTGTTGCAGTACACTCATAAGAGTTTTCCAGGTAAAACCCTTTTGGTTCCAGGTAGAACCCTTTTGTGTTCCATTTAGAACCCTCAGTTGAAAGAGTTCTACATGGAAGCAAAGGGGTTCTTTAAAGGGTTCTACTTTGGGGACAGCTGATGAACCCTTTCTTGTTCCAGATAGCACCTTTTCTAAGACCATAGACAAGTAAGGATAGGAGTTGACATGTCTGAATTGCCATTGGATTGCATTGCACAACGCATCCATTACGGTGATGTAGCCATGCCATCTCTCTCATAACAGTAAGAATTTATTCATCAACCAATAGTACTGGAACATGCAGATGCAGGGGTTTAAAAAGTGGATAATGGTAGAGAAAGAGTGTAAGTGGATTTTCTGTCTTCTCCAATGCTGCTCCCCTGCATGGCACTCACATCAGAGGCCTATTTGAAGTGTTTAGTCTTGGAAACATTAATCCCTGTAATTTTAGGTCTGGTGTTTCTCGGCTGTCAGGTACATCAGGTCGCATTGGAGAAGCACTAAAACAGTGAGGAAGCCTGGTGTCGTCTGCCGATAATTAGAATGCCTGTGTTCATCCCTACAAGGTAAAACAGCACTTCTTAAATGACGGGCTGTCACACTTTAATTGTCTCCACTGAGACAAAGAGAGAACGAGAGCGTGGGTTGGATAATTCTACAAACACATGGTAAATCAGAGAGAAGTAGAAGCTGAAAGAAATGACTGCAACAGTTGAAATGCATCAATGTGTCATTTCCACTGAAGTGAATCATGTCTAGGCCAGTTACTTCAGTGGACATGCCACATGCACTGCTTCATCACGTCAATGTAGAAAGATACTTGTGTATGTCCCCTCAAATACCCGGACAAGTCCCAGAACCAACCATACTGCAAATAAAGAGAAGGTTTAGGACATTTGAAAGATTGCAACACAGCCACTGACAGCGTGAATGTCTTAATGCTTTCCATGTGAAGTAAAAAAATATATAAAAAAAGCCTGCCTTGAGCTGTCTGAAAAGAAGTGATTATCTGCACAAAGTGCTCCACTAAAGCCTTGGGGATTTGATCATAAATTAATCACATCTAAAAAGGTGCTATTCATCAAAAGCTAATGGTTCTTACAGTAATGAATAATTCCCTCAAAAAAAGCTGTCTTGAAAGTAGATAGGGCATGTCAAAGACCTCCAGTAGGTAAACCAAGATATGTCACAGCATTTCTCTCATAACATGTATGTAAATTCTGAAAAAGATTCTGAAATAAATATAGATACCCACACACTGATACGCCCAATTAGCATTAAACTTATCCCCATCAATTTAAGCTAGAGTTATCTTTTTTTTTGCATTGGATGTGTCTCAATCCACCGCATCCGCTTATGTCGCACTTCCCCATCTGTAGTGAAAGGTGACAGAGCTAGAGCTGTGTTTGTCAGACCATGAGACATCCTGAGAATTGTCTATAGATCAGAATGGTTTGGCCTACAAACTATTATGACCCATCTATGGAAAGATGAGACTCTCACGAACACGATGATGCTCTCCGTTTTGCGTCAGGAGAAGTGTCAGGAGACTCGTCTGAAGTCAGTACAGCAGTACAACTTCTGTCGGTAGCGTCCAAACCATTTTTTGTTGTTTCTATGGTGAGGTCCTCCTGTACCAGTTGAAAAAATGAATGGAAGTATATATGCAGACTGTTTAAAAAAAAATCCTGATCTTTTGTATACTTCTCAGATATAGGAGAGACACTTCAGAACAAACTTCCTTTTGATATTGTTTTGGGGACTATCTGTTGTTCCATGAATGTGTTATTCAATGCTTTTGTATGGGCTAACAGCAGTAAGGCCAAAATGTTTTTTTTCAGCAAATTATTATTATTTATTTTTTTGAGTTAGGCGAGGGGTCTTTAAATTAGAAATCAAAAAGCGAAATGATCCTTGGTATGACCTTCTTAAAACAATTCCATATAGTAAAACCTCCTCCCCTCTGGCTTAGACAGGGCTCAGACTCTGACGGTTTAATGCTACCACAGTTAATTGTGCAACGTTTTGACCTAGGGCACCTGTAAGTTATTGGTTTGAAAACAAAAGAAAAAAGGAATAAAAAAACAAGCTTGTAAGGTTGATTACTCATGCTCTACATGAACAATTGATGCTCTTGTACACTGGCCCAAGTCAAGGTGATTTTTAAGACTTTCTAATAAAATCACATTCCTAACTAAAGTGGATTATGCGCTGCCCAGGCGTTATTAATAGAATGGTGGCTTTTTTATGGTCATTTCCAACCGTATATTAGGGGTAACGCAAGTGCCTGTTACCTTCTATTAGATTCTTGGGGGTTGGGGATGGGGTTGACGATCTGTTAACCTTTTTTTTATTACCGCTTTTCTCCCCAATTCCGTGATATCCAATTGGTTGTTACAGTCATTTCCCATCGCTGCAACTCCAGTGTCAGCTCCGGAGAGACAAAGGTTGAGAGCCATGGGTCCTCCGAAACATGACCCTGCCGAGCCGCACTGCTTCTTGACACACTGCTCGCTTAATAACCTCTTGAAGCTAGGGGGCACTATTTTTATGTTTGGAAAATTAACAAACCACTATTTTGAAAACTCCATGTTACATAGCCTCCCATTGCTCCATTTAAAGGGATATCAACCAGATTCCTTTTCCTATCGCTTCCTCAAGGTGTCAACAGTCTTCAGACATAGTTTTAGGCTTTTATTTTGAAGAATGAGCGTGAACGACCACATTGCGTAAGTGGATAGGTGGGGGCTCTCAGAGTGAATTGTGTGCAAAAGAGAAAGGCGGCCATTGTTACTCCCGGTCCTAGTGAAAAGCCAACTGTCCCGGTTGATATATTATCTTATAGATATTTGAAAAACACCCTGAGGATTGATTATAAAAAACGTCTGACATGTTTCTGTGGACATTATGGATATCATTTGGAATTTTTGTCTGCGTTGTCGTGACCGCTCTTTCCGGTGGATTCCTGGGCATAACGCACCAAACTAACGGAGGTATTTGGATATAAAAAATATCTTTATGGAACAAAAGGAACATTTGTTGTCTAACTGGGAGTCTCGTGAGTGAAAACATCCAAAGATCATCAAAGGTAAAATATTAATTTGATTGCTTTTCTGATTTTCGTGACCAAGTTACCTGATGCTAAGTGTACTTATTGTCTTGTCGAGCGATCAATAAACTTACACAAACGCTTGTATTGCTTTCGCTGTAAAGCATCATTTCAAAAGCATCATAATCCACCTGAGACGACAGGTGGATTAACAAAAGGCTAAGCTGTGTTTCGCAATATTGCACTTGTGATTTCATGAATATGAATATTTTCTAGTAATATTATTTGACTATTTGACCGCTATGCTATTCAGCGTTGCTACGATCTTGACACACTAGAGGCGTCACAACAGATCCTGGTTTGATCCAGGGCTGTGTCGCAGCCGGCCCTCGACCGGGAGACCCATAAGGCAGCGTACAATTGGCCCAGCATCATCAGGGTTAGGGGGTGGTTTGGCTGGCTGAGATGTCCTTGTCCCATTGCGCTCTAGCGACTCCTTGTGGTGGCGGGGCGCATGCACGCTGGCTTCAGTCCCCAGCGGAACGGTGTTTCCTCCGACACATTGGTGCAGTTGGCTTCCGGGTTAACCTCTCTGAACCACCCATTCCAGATCCGGGTGGTTCTGCTGTGTTCACGTTACAGTAGGAAACCGTTACAGAGGAAAAATGCCATGCTACTTTAACAAGGCAACTGGTTTGATACATTTACCTCTGATGGTAAATAATGTATTTAAATTAAGTAATCTTGCTCTGATTTGTTATCCTGAGGGTCCCAGAGATAGAAATGTAGCGTAGTCTTGTTTTATAAAATAAATGTTTATATCCTAACACGATTCATAGCATTTCACATGAATTCCAACTCTTTCAACTTACAATTTTTTTTTTATCTATTCGGCTAAACCTTGTCTAACCCGGTCAAGTTTGGTTTCTGTTCAATCCTCAGACACTCTAGAAAGCATCCAAACTTGGTTTCATCATTTTACATTACGTATTGGCTCCACAACATGTCAATTATCCCATGAAGGTCAGACATCATTACGCACTAATGAGATGGCGGTGTTCACTTGATTGACAGTGTCTTGGTCCAATGACAGCCTATTGTTTTGAAACATAGCTAGCTAGATAGCCAACGAGCTGGGCTTTCCATGAGTATGTGATCACACTTTGTAGGACGAACGTCCATTATGAAGAGCTGTGCACAACTGGATATATTCTTAATTAAAAGTTTACATTACGCAGCATTTCTTTTTCTTCTACAAACTTTTCTCAAAACTGAATAAGTAGAACATTGCTACTAAAGAGTGGAAAAGCTAAATCGAAGTCCAAGTATAAAAATTTGGATGAGATTATTGCAGAAATTTATCAGGAGATTGACACAGAATGAATGGATTCTGAGTCTGAGTGAGCAGTTTTGATTCCAGCGTCAAGAACGAATTTTGGAAGAAAAAGTAAGTAAAATACTTTTTTTGCTTCTCATGCTAATGCAGTTGTTTAAATGGTTGCATATTAATTAGATATATTTTTCTTAGATTTATATATATTTACCTGAGGCAAGACATTTATTAGCATAGACTATGTGTATGTTATGTTGGCTATGACATGTTGTCGTTTTTGAGTGTCTTATTGCCTCTTGGTCCACATATTTCATTGTAGTGATTGTGTTCCCCATACTCTATATAATATATATGTTTATAGATATGTGTTGTGTATTTGATGTACTGATGCAGTGGTCATCTGTAAAAGTATTGATGCAGGGCTCACCCCTGCTAAAATAAAGGATAAATAAAATAAGTAATAGCAAACTTGAGTTCTAACTGATAGTTTTTTAATCCTCAATAGTGAGAGACTCTAGGAGAAAACTCCAAAGAGACCACATTCAAGTCCTCCATCCCCCACTCATTCTAACATATGAACTGGTAGAGGTTAGTACCTTTTATACAGGGAAGCTAATGATCCATCACGTATGACATTCCTGGGAGTGTGTAAATTTTTATGTTTTATTACCATAGCATTTTTTATGTTCTCTATAGTTTTGTACTTGTAAATGTATCAATTGACCAATTTGGACACTTAGGCACATTTTGGCAAACTCGTGAGTGACACCTGGGAGACTTCATACAAATTGTGATGTAGCTCTTTCATTCTTGAATGTATCAGTCTGAAACGTTGCACACACACTGTTGCCCTCTTGTCGACAACATCTACATTACCCAGCTTCCTATCTCAATGTATGGTCTTTCTTTTTCAAAGATGATGCAACTTGTTTGTTTTATCTTTTACCAGATCTATTGTGTTATGTTCTCCTACATTCATGTCACATCTCCACAAACATCTAAGTGTTTCCTTTCAAATAGTATCAAGAATATTGCTTCAGGTCCTGAGCTACAGGCAGTTAGATTTGGGTATGTCATTTTAGGTGGAAATTGAGATGAAGGATCCTATCCTCAAGAGGTTTTAAAAACACAATCATTGGGGGTTCAATCCTGGTGCTTTTTTACTGTTTTAACCCTAACCCAAGACTTAATTCTAATTCTTAATCAAGCAACGGGGCGTAGTTTTTTTTTTTGCCATGCGGATTAGAGAAAATGTTGCAGTTTTAAAGGGGTGGAAAGTATATTTAGCATTTTTTTTAAACTAATTTAATGCGATTCAACAAATTTTGCCATAGGGTGGCGATAAATGTTTTTAATGACATCTGAGTAAAGGTGACTAACAAAATCATATGTGGGCCCCCTGGTCAGTAATTCAACCATAATTATTACAAGTTTAGACAGCTGTCAGCTAGACTAACTTACAATAAAAAAAATATTAGTTGAGTGACTGTCATAACAAGAGAAAAACTCCTGACGCCCACAACCAAATTTTGAAATTGGACCTTGTGTAGGGGAAATTGATCTGGGGCCTACAGTTGCCCATCCCCGCACTAGAAGATATAGCTGGACAAAATCTGGTTGTTAATTCTATTGCTAGAGAAGTGCACTGGTGGTTAGTTATATTTGCATAGTTGTTATACACAACCACTTATTGTTTGTTCTTACAAAACTGATTGCTATACTGGCTGGCTAAAGCTCTTGTGACTTGCTAGCTAGCCAACTTCAGCTAACATAGTCATCTCAAACAGCAGCTGCAATGACAGCAGAATAGCTGCATTTTACTCTGTTTTAGCTACTTGTATATCCATAATAATGAGGCTGATGTGTGATTTTGCCTGGCTTGGAAAAAGTTTATGTCTAGTCTGGGCACTTCCCATGTCTATGGCACAGGGGGGGATCGCATTTCAACTGTTAGCAGGCATAGGTGTGCCTATATCGGTGAATAACATTGCTTGGAACACTGCTCCTCCAATCAGCATCCAGGATCAAAACAACACTGTTTTATAACCGGAATTAATGACTAAACTTATTAACCCTTCTGCCTAAATAAATGGCTAAACTAACCGTCAAGGTTAATTTAGTTTGTACTTTTGGGCAGTTTGACTGACAGCTAACAGGCAGCAACAGCTAACAGACAACAACACATAATTAAAATAGAAACACACTCCTTAATTTATAGACGGCAGCAAACCCTGTAATTCAAAGGGTGACACACGCCATAAAATCCTGTTGCCTACAGTTATGACAATTTTTGCCTTAGTCTCAAGGTTGCGTTGTAAAATCATCATACCATTGGTGCAATCAATGACATTTACATCACGCAATCTGAAAGACGTCTATTCACTGAGCTTGAAAAATCAAGGCTTATCATTCACTTTCGCTTCTGGTAGAATAGCGTCGCAATGAGTTTCTTAAACTGTATATCCATTCAATACCACATTACTTCTCCCTTTCATAGATGCAGACATGGTTCATGTTCTAATGTTCAGTGTGGCAAAACTGCGAAAGTAGATGTTTAATAAAAAATGTTGTACTGTATGTCTCACATCATTTATTCCATTATTATATATATTTTTCGCTTAAGTCCTCCACCAAGCGTTCGCAATTCTGAAAACTCAACACTTGTAGAACTGTAATTCTGCTCCATTGGAACTTGAATTGCCTTCCCCAGCCACATTCATTCTCATGAAGGGAGCAATGGGAATGTGCATTGTGATGCAACAGCAGGCAGGAAAAATAATGCAGCCCTCCTTCTCTCCCATGTGAATGTATTAATTCTTTATCCCAGACTTATCTTCCCTTCCTCTGCCGTTGGCTCCTGGGTTTGCTGTTGCTGGAGCTCAGGCCTAGCCTCAGTGCACCTGATTCTACTTCCTCTCCCCAAAGACCAGCACTGAGTCCCCCATTTGTCATTGGTAAACATGCAGACGCGCCGTACTTCTTACATTTGAAGGGAGGGAGGGGATTTCGTAAGAGGAAAACACAGGGACAACAAAATCAGCATAATTCTCCATGACACGAAACCCTCATTCCACAAGAGAAGTTAAACAAAACACACCTGTTATGTCGACAAACAATATATATGTCATTGGTATAGTTCATTCTAAGGACATTGGTATACAAAGAATGTCTTTCATGTGAGAAATATCATTACTTACACCCAATAATAACAACAACAACTCCTCTAACTATATGGCAGCCATGCATACATTTCCAAGTCATTAATGGAGAGTCATGCAGGAGAAATCTGGTGAGTAGTTGAGCCCTTTTGTTTGATTTATAGGACACAAGGGCTGAAGGAGTAAGATATCATTTAGGGGATATTTACGACATGGTTTTACCCACAGTCATTATAAATCCATTGACCGCTGTTGTGTCACGTACCCTTACAAAAACCAGTCACTGCATTTTCAAAACATTTTGAAATACCCATGCTCAATAACTCTGTTGATGAATAGCTTGTCTCGTGCTCAGGAAAAGGGGTGGTGCGGAAGTGAAAAATACCGATGAAATTACATTGTGGATTGATTGATCTCTGCAACTCTTAGAGGATGCAGGTTAAACTGATGTATCAAGATTAGTGTCAGCGGTAAAGCTGAAGGACAATGTAGCCATTGTCTTGGGACATGACCTTCGGAATATTTCCCGACCCCCCCTCCACCGTGGTCCATGGCAGGGAACCAAAAGCTGTCCATCACTCCCACATTGGAAGTTGTCATGAAAGGGAATGAGAGGGAAATCAAATGGTATCACAGATGTCTTAATTCATATTCACTAATGTAGCTCTGTATATTGTAGTACGAGGACACACACACACACACACACACACACACACACACACACACACACACACACACACACACACACACACACACACACACACACACACACACACACACACACACACACACACACACAAGCAATGTGTAAACCAGTTTATCAGGTTTGATTTTTCTACCTGTTATTATGATGGGTGGTGTGCCACAGTGCACTGTAATGTTACTGGAGAGTCAGGTGTGGCTTACTGCAACTCTTCATAAAGAGCTGACCTCTTAGTGAATATGCTCAATATGTAAATACAGTCTAAAGTGAATGTGATATATGACAAATGTGCCAACACTTCACATAATAAAATCATTATTTATCACGGTTTGGGATTTATCACGGTTGGTAAGCCTATGTGGTTCTCACTAGTCTTTGGCAGAGAGAGAGAGAAGAATATGGATACGATATTAAGCTGCACGCTGAGCACCAGCATCAGCTAAGTCAAGGACTCAGAGCAATCCATGGTAGCATGGGAAATGAAATATTTATTAATTAATTCTCCCAACCACTGGGTGAAGCATTACTCCAGCCCACACCCATGTTATACATAGAGTAACAATTGTTCTCTGGCTTTTTTTTTTGGAGAGCACCAATTTAGCTTTGACTTACTTTAAAAAGAAAGTACCAGGAAACACGTAAATGTGTTCGTGTTGAAGTTGTGATTCGTTAATGCCATCTTTACTACCGTAGCTATGTAGACACTGTATTTGCCATAAAAGCGGTGATTTTCTTGTCCAACTCATATCATTGGAAACATGTGATGTGTACTGTACATAGCTAATCTGGAAATAAGTCATGTGTTCAAATAAAAACCGTGGGAACACCAATATAAATCAGACAAGGGCCCATACACTCACCTCTTTACCACTAATGCATATGGCTTACTCATTCACTCTGTTTGAAGTATGATATCTGACATGCACATGATAATCTCTCACTCAACATTAGCAATGTTTTTTTTTGAAGAGCTCTCTCTTCTCTAACATTTCTGCTTATTCTGAGGAGGAGCTACTAAGGCTGATGTCTGCCACCGATAAGTCCTGAGCTCTGTAATTAGACTGAGAGGGGATTTCATTCTTCCTCGTACTGAACTGTCTCCTATTCTGCATCTCTCCCCCGCTGTTCTTTCTTGATGATGAGGCTTATTACAATGCCCAGCGCAGATTTCCCTTTCTCCTAAACACCGCTATAATCCCCACACTGGTCCGAGTTATTAACTCCCATTCATACTGTAGAACTCCTCGCAGCCTTACCTAGTCAACAGCTTTGTATCGCCTGGGAATGGATCTGATTGACAGATTCTGAAGTAAACAGAGCAAAGGAAAGAGAGAGAGAGAGAGAGGAAGAGGGAAAGGGAAAGGGAGAGAGAGAGGGAAGGGAAAGGGAGAGAGAGAGGGGGAGAAGGCTTTAACTTCCAGTACACTGGTGTCTGAACAGCATGCTGCCGGTAGCAAGGCCATTATAATAAGAAAATGTTCCTTATTCCAAAACTTGCCAACCTTTGATTTATTCACAACTCCATCTTTTAAAACGGGCCTAAAACATTTTTTATGGCCTATGAATAAGGTTACCAAACACCATTATGTCAGGGAAACAATTTGTTTAGTGAATTATATGTTTTCTGGTCATAATAACCAGAAAGCAAACCAAATAATGGTCTGAGGGAAAGTTCCAAAACAAAAACTATTTACACCAGTGCAGAGTCTCCTGAGGTGGTTAGGCCACTGAGCTGTCACATGACATGCAATGCAGAGATGGAACCAATGTCATTATCTGAGAAAGGAGAAAGTTTGCAGAGAACCCAAGACACGAGGGAGGAACATGTACCCATTATGTCAATCCTTTACCATCATCATATGAGCACTCATTTGTCTTTATATTGGAGTTCTATTTGTATATGAATTATACATGAATCCAGCTTTTCTATGTGGCTCAAAAACCAACATGTTCTAGTAATAAATGAAATCCTCTCAGTGTAAAGAAGGTAAAAAAAAAGTATTGGCCTGACACCTATCTAAGCTCTATGTGTAAATACAGGTAATATAATGTATGCTGTAAAACAGTGGTCACCAAGCAGACAGTCTTCAAGGCATTCCAAACATTTCTGTAGAAAAGCTAATGATCAAGGCTTGGGGCTCCGCTGTTGGCTGTATGCGCACTTAATTCAGAAGCCTTGTGGGTAGTCAAAAGTCCATTTTTAACCATTTCATTTGTCTGAAAAGACAAACTCGGCCTACCCGGCAGACCTGGAGATCTGTGGCTATAGTAGCTCAAATCACAGTGCCTGCCTACAGCTTCCACGGCCCCAGAAACGTTTGACACTAGCCTGACTGAGAGTTCATAACTTTCATAACCATGACCAGAGAGAGACTGTCAAAGCATACAGCAAAGAGCTTCTGTTTTCATGAGTGAGTTCATGTCTAAGTTTTATTCAGCACATTAGTACAAAACCAGGCTTCTCCCTACTTCCACTCACACTGCAACTGCAATGCAGGAGTAGCCAAGTGCATCGATAGCCCTGCGTTTGCATTATTACTAGCAGCTTGTCATGTCTATTTTAATATCAAGGGATATTTCACTTTCTCTGGTCACAGGGATAACATGAATTTGTGCATGAAGCAAAAACAGCATTTATCTTAAGGCCATCAGACCGTTAAATTGTCACCACTAGCCGGCCTCCGCCCAATACCCTGCACTGAACTTTAGTCACTGCTACTAGCTGGCTACCACCCGGTTACTCTACCGTGCACCTTAGAGGCTGCTGCCCTATGTACAGTACATAGTCATGGAACACTGGTCACTTTAATAAAGTTTACATGCTGTTTAACGCACTCACACGTATATACTTTATTCTCGTCAATACCTATCCTATTTAACTGTTGCTGTACACATACTATTCATACTGTCCATATTGTCTATACATCCCATCACATATACACACTGAGTGTACAAAACATTAGGAAGACCTGCTCTTTCCATGACATAGACTGACCAGATTAATCCAAGTAAAGGCTATGATCCATTATTGATGTAATCTGTTAAATCCACTTCAATCAGTGTAGGTGAAGGGGAGGAGACATGTCAAAGAAGGATTTTAAAGTTTTGAGTCAAATAAGACATGGATCGTGTATGTGTGCCATTCAGAGGGTGAATAGGCAAGACAAAATGTTTAAGTTCCATTGAACCGGGTATGGTAGTAGCCATACCCGGTTTGAGTGTGTCAAGAACTGCAGTGCTGCTGGGTTTTTCACACTCAACAGTTTCCTGTGTATATCAAGAATGTTCCATCACCCAAAGGACATCCAGCCAACTTGACACAACTGTGGGAAGCATTGGACCAGCATCCTTGTGGAACGCTTTTGACAGAGAGAGAGTCTATGCCCCAACGAATTGAAGCTTTACTGAGGGCAAAAGGGGGTGCAACTCAATATTAGGAAGGTGTTTGTAATGTTTGGTACACTGAGTGTATGTACAGTATTATAATCTGGACTCCGACATTGCTCGTCCTAATATTTCTATATTTCTTAATTCCATTCTTTTACTTTTTAGATTTGTGGGTATTGCTGTGTATTGTTAGATATTACTGCACTGTTGGAGCTAATAATGCAAGCATTTCACTACACCTGCAATAACATCTGGTAAATATGTGTATGTGACCAAAAACATTTGATTTGATTTGATAGGACACCTGGGAACTCAGAAAAAACAATCAGACTGGGAAAAATCTTTTTGAACAGCCATCCAACTTAGAATTACAAGTCGGAATCTATTTCCAGAGCACCGACTTTTCAACCTCAAGCTCACTGACGTCGGGCTCAGATGGTAGAGAATTGCACTTGCAATGTCAGAGTTGTGGGTTAGATTCCCACAGGGGACCAGTATGAACAAGTCACTCTGGATAAGAGTGTCTGCTAAATGACTAAAATGTAAAATGCCATGAATTGACCTTGTTTTACCTGTTGTCTTGAAAGCACCAAGACCATCAGATGCAGGTACCATCTGCATGTGCTACACCAACTGATCTTTTTTGTTATCAAAGCTTGACTTTTGAAATATAATATGGTCTGAGAAGAACAATATTGGTAGGCCAGGCATATAGCCAATATGCTGTGATAATGTATTAGGCCTACTGCACAAGCATCATTCCTACAGAACTGTTTGTATTAGGTCAAAGTTCAAGTCATGTTAAAAAATATAAAAAAATCAGACTGATAGTTCTCTCCTTTTTGAATGCGAAAGTGATCTTGACTCAGAAAGGTTTGGTGACCACTGCTGTAGAATATAGATTTTAACCTGGTCCCATTAGTCAGTTTGGACTTTAAACATTAAACAGGTTAACATTCACAAGGCCGCGGGCCAGACGGATCACCAGGATGCGTACTCAGAGCATGCGCTGACCAGCTGGCAAGTGTCTTCACTGACATTTTCAAACTCTCCCTGACCCAGTCTGTTATACCTACATGCTTCAAGCATACCAACATAGTCCCTGTGCCCAAGAAGGCCAAGATAAATGACTATTGCCCCATAGCACTCACATCTGTAGCCATGAAATGCTGTGAAAGGCTGGTCATGACTCACATCAACACCATCATCCCCAACACCATCATCCCAGACACGCTGGACCCGCTCCAACATATCCACAGATGATGCAATCTCTATTGCACTCCACACTTCTCTCTCCCACCTGGACATGAGGAATACCTATGTGAGAATGATGTTCATTGATTAAAGGTCAGCGTTCAACACCATAGTGCCCTCCAAGCTCATCACTAAGCATCCTGGGACTGAACACCTCCCTCTGCAACTGGGTCCAGGACTTCCTGATGGCCCGCACCCAGGTGGTGAGGGTAGGCAACAACACATCCTCCACGCTGACCCTCAACACGGGACGCCCTCAGGGGTGCATGCTTAGTACCCTCCTGTACTCCCTGTTCACCCACGACTCCAACACCATCATTAAGTTTGCCGACGACACGATGGTGGTAGGCATGATCACCCAACGACGATGAGACAGCTCATAGGAAGAAGGTCAGAGACCTGGCAGTCTGGTGTCTGGACAAAAACCTCTCCCTCAATGTCAGAAAGACAAAGAAAATGATCGTGGACTACAGGAAACTGAGGGCAGAACAAGCCCCCATACACATTGATGGGGCTGTAGTGGAGCGGGTCGAGAGATTCAAGTTCCTTGGTGTCCACATCACTAAGTATCTATCATTGCCCACACAAATCAACGCAGTTGTGAAGAGGGCATGACAATGCCTCTTCACCCTCAGGAGGCTGAAAGATTCATCATGGTCCCTCAGATCCTCAAAAAGTTCTACAGCTGCACTATTGAGAGCATCTTGCCTGGCTGCATCACCGCTTGGTATGGCATCTGCTTGGCATCCGACCACATCACCAGGGCCGAGCTCCCTGACATCCAGGACCTCTATATCAGGCAGCGTCAGAGGAAGGACCTAAAAGTGTCAGACTCCATCCACCCAAGTCATAGACTGTTCTCTCTGATACAAGCACTGCAAGAAGTATTGATGCACCAAGTTTGGAACCAACAGGACCCTGAACAGCTTCTTCCCCCAAGACATAAGACTGCAAAATAGTTAGTCTGGGTAGCTATTAGTTTAACTATCTGCATTGAGCCTTTTTGCACAAACGTTTTTGACTCATCACATACGCTGCTGCTACTGTTTATTATCTGTCCCTTTATTTCCAGTTATACGTTCATATCTACCTCAATTACCTTGTACCCCTGCACATCGACTTGGCACTGGTACCTCTTCTATATAGCCAAGTTATCATTATTCACGGTGTATTTATTATTACTTGTATTGTTACGTGTTTTATTTTCAATTATTTTTCTCTCTGCATTGTTGAGAAGGGCCCCCCCCCCCTAAGTAAGCATTTCACTGTCACCTGTTGTTTACGAATCATGTGACAAAAGACAATTTGACTTGATAATATCTGTAGTGAGAAGACTTATTACATACGATTTCTCCTGCCTTTGACTTTAACATACATTCTGTTACAAAGCTTTATCCTATTAAAATCTAGCTTATCTTGGGAATGTCTTGAAAGAAAAACGCTGACATTGATAACATCGTCCCGGGTTCACCCATTAAGACTTCATAAGATGCCGTTTAAAAAGGCATCCCCCTCCATCTGATGTCAGTGAGCAGTGTGAGAGGAAACGTTGACTTTTATCTGCTCAATTGAGGTACTCTGATTTCCATAATGATTGAACTTGTGCCAGATGACCCTCCGGTTTCTGTTCTGTGACCGACGTTGCTGTGCAGCTGTTGTTTTATGTAAAACTCCTCCATGGAGACCGGACTGGGGATTAGACTTGTAACAGCCTCTCTTGTTCATCTTCGTCACCTCAGGGCAGTTTTCTCCACATTATAGACAGCTCTGGACCTCGACTCATCCTCCAAATCTCACTAGGGAGACATGCCTTAGCCAAATGTGTGTGTGTGTTTGTGCATATGTTTAAGAATTGTTCTGGTTATGTTCCTGTGTTCTCATACTATAATATATGTTTCTTTACTGCATAGTTAAGTCACCATGGGAAATTAGCATACACTCAGGGAATTGGTTTATGGATGTACTCATGAAGTGAACCTGACCTATTCAGTGTGTACAGTCTGTAAATTATGCCCAGCTCAACAATAACAATCATTTGTTGACATTGAATGAATACTAGGGAATTAAACTGTTTAAGATCGAACACTGAAACAATTGTTTCATTCCATTATATGGCACAATTCCATTAGACGAACGAAACCTCACTGGTTGTTCTTGGTTGTTTTCAATTTGCTGTGGAGCTGGAAACAGGACTAGATTTAATTTGTGGGAGAAATTCAGTGGTGTAAACTACCTAAGTGAAAGTACTTTAAAGTAGTACTTAAGTAGTTATTTGGGGTATCTGTACTTTACTATTTATATTTTTGACTACTTTTACTTTTACTTAACTACAATCCAAAAGAAAACAATGTACTTTATACTCCATACATTTTCCCTGACACCCTAAAGGAGTCTTTACATTTAGAATGTTTACAAGGAAAGGAAAATGGTCCAATTCGCACACTTATCAAGAAAACATCCCTGGTCATCCCTACTGCCTCTGATCTGGAGGACTCACTAAACAGAAAACATCCCTGGTCATCCCTACTGCCTCTGATCTGGAGGACTCACTAAACAGAAAACATCCCTGGTCATCCCTAATGCCTCTGATCTGGTGGACTCACTAAACAGAAAACATCCCTGGTCATCCCTAATGCCTCTGATCTGGCAGACTCACTAAACAGAAAACATCCCTGGTCATCCCTAATGCCTCTGATCTGGCAGACTCTGATCTGGCAGACTCACTAAACAGAAAACATCCCTGGTCATCCCTAATGCCTCTGATCTGGCCCACTCACTAAACAGAAAACATCCCTGGTCATCCCTAATGCCTCTGATCTGGCAGACTCACTAAACAGAAAACATCCCTGGTCATCCCTACTGCCTCTGATCTGGAGGACTCACTAAACAGAAAACATCCCTGGTCATCCCTAATGCCTCTGATCTGGAGGACTCACTAAACAGAAAACATCCCTGGTCATCCCTAATGCCTCTGATCTGGAGGACTCACTAAACAGAAAACATCCCTGGTCATCCCTAATGCCTCTGATCTGGCGAACTCACTAAACACAAATGCTTTGTTTTTAAATTACGTCCGAGTGTTGGAGTGTGCCCCTGGCTATCTGTAAATAAAATGAAATAATAATTTGGGCCATCCGGTTTGCTTAATATAATGAATGTGATATGATTTATACTTTAACTTTAACTTTAACATTTGATATTTATATTATATTATATTTACTTTGATAAGTATATTTAAAACCAAATACTTTTTGACTTTGACTCAAGTGGTATTTTGCTGGGTGACTTTCACTTTTACTTGAGTCATTTTCTATGAAGGTATTTTCTATTTTTACTCAAGTAATTGGACGGGCGATTGGACGGGCGATCGTCTCAAACGTCTCCTACAACACACACCTTTCTGGATCTTTAAACTAAGTGCCACTGTATGCCAGGTCTAAATGAGGAAATTGATTGTTCTCCCCTCCTGTAAGAGATGTTTTTGTTCTTCATGTTTTTTATTCTCCATGATATTTTGTTCTCCATTACTTAAGTTTTGTAATATGAGTTCATGTGTACACCGTTTTTATTTTCCTTTTATGATATTGCATTTTGTGGTATTGCATTCTCGCATTCTCGTTTATCTTGGTGTCTTGAATGTTTTTCCCAACTTTTTTTACTTGATCAATTACACATGGTAATGCATTTAGTCACTTCCTGTGAGAGTTGGGTTATATACCTGTTTATCCACCACTATTGTTTGTCACCCTGATGAAGGCTGTTGTAGACACAACACATCAGTGTTTAAAAAAAAAAATCTTGCCAAGTTTATTTTTCAGCATTGTTCATCATCTAGCCTCAACTACTTTTTATTCTATGCTATGGTGAGTTGATGTGTTGACTGGAGTGGCCAGCTCACATTCTATTGATCACCTGAGTCCAGGCAGTCTGATCTGGTGTGGTAATTGTGATTGCTCTCAGGATCTCTCTTAATTGCTCTAAGCAACTCTGTCAGTGGGCAATAGGTGCTGAGGTGGAAACTATTTCCCTAAGGAACATTACATAGTCATAGTAACCCATAGTAACAATCTGCAATGATGTATATGTGTTTCAGATCTATCACATGTTGCAGAGCCGAAGGTGAGCACCCACTGTCTGGACCTGTGCCAGTCAACTGAGTGGTAGGACCACTGTGTTCCACAATTTATAGGCACCCAATGGATCGATAAATCGACATGTCGGCAGAGACTTTCCAGTTCCTCTGCAACAGGCTGAGTCCTGTTATGGAGAGACGGGATACAGTGTTCCGCCTTTGTGTTCCTCTCTGAAAGTGAATTGCCGTTGCCCCGTGGAAGCTGGCCACAAATTCGGAATATTTTGCTATTTATTGCTAAAACAAAGGCTGGTACTCTCTGGTGTAGGGAAAATAAAGAGAAAATTACCACAAGGCAAATAAATAACAGGTCTCTTTTTTCTTTCTTTGTGATTTCCTCTCTTTCCTCTCACAGACATCCAGCTCCATCCAGCTCCCTTTGAACAATAAAGCGCCTGGAACAACAACAGAACTGCATGACAGACAGAGCCTGGTCCCTTAGCTCAGTGGTTCTCTGTCTTTTTTTGGTTACTGTACCTCCTATCACATGATTAATACAGTACTACTATATACTCCCTTATGTTCATTTTAACATTAGACATACACTACTGTTCAACAGTTTGGGGTCACTTAGAAATGTCCTTGTTTTTTTTTAAAGAAAAGCTATTTTTTTGTCCATTAAAATAACATCAATTGATCAGAAATACAGTGTTGACATTGTTAATGTTGTGAATGACTATTGTAGCTGGAAACGGCAGATTTTTATGGAATGTCTACAAAGGCGTACGGAGGCCCATTATCAGCAACCATCATTCCCGTGTTCCAACATTAACAATGTCTACACTGTATTTCTGATCAATTTGATGTTATTTTAATAGACACAAAATTAGCTTTTCTTTCAAAAACAAGGACATTTCTAAGTGACCCCAAACTTTTTAATTGTAGTGTATGTTCTAATTAGTTTAGTATTTTTACCCCCTGTGAAAGCCCTATTGCACAATTGTATCTACTATGTCCGACTAATGTTTGACTGTTGTTAAACAAATGTGTAGCAATATATCATAGTATGCCTAATCTTTATTTCCTCAATTTAAAACCACCACAAGTAAGCATGTTTATGAAGTTTATTGCTCCAAAATTATTATCTTTGTTTAACAGTAGGTTAAATTCAGCGCTGGTCCACCCACACAGACAGCGTTGTGAAGAAGGCGCAGTAGTGCCTCTTCAACCTCAGGAGGCTGAAGAAATTTGGCTTGTCACCAAAAGCACTCACAAACTTCTACAGATGCACAATCGAGAGCATCCTGTCGGGCTGTATCACCGCCTGGTACGGCAACTGCTCCGCCCACAACCGTAAGGCTCTCCAGAGGGTAGTGAGGTCTGCGCCACGCATCACAGGGGGCAAACTACCTGCCTACTCCACCCGATGTCACAAGAAGGCCATAAAGATCATCAATGACAACAACCACCGGAGCCACTGCCTGTTCACCCCGCTATCATCCAGAAGGCGAGGTCAGTACAGGTGCATCAAAGCAGGGACCGAGAGACTGAAAAACAGCTTCTATCTCAAGGCCATCAGACGGTTAAACAGCCACCACTAACATTGTGTAGCTGCTGCCAACATACTGACTCAACTCCAGCTCACTTCAATAATGGAAATTGATGGAAAAAATGTATCACTAGCGACTTTAAACAACAGCTTCATAGATGCATTTGGACAGTTTATCCAAGCCATAAAATGACGTCAGACACCAGCAGCAGACATGTCACTAGAATAAACTGGTTGAAGTTCTTATATAAAATATGTATTTTTTATTCACTTAAATTTGCACTACATCAAAAGCATTGTGAATGTGGCTTTCAATTTCTGTTGTTCAAATCAAATCAAATTTGATTTGTCACATAAACATGGTTAGCAGATGTTAATGCGAGTGTAGCGAAATGCTTGTGCTTCTAGTTCTGACAATGCAGTAATAACCAACGAGTAATCTAACCTAACAATTCCACAACTCCTACCTTATACACACAAGTGTGAAGGGATAAAGAATATGAACATAAAGATATATGAATGAGTGATGGTACAGAACGGCATAGGCAAGATGCAGTAGATGGTATCGAGTACAGTACATACATATGAGATGAGTAATGTAGGGTATGTAAACATAAAAGTGGCATAGTTTAAAGTGGCCAGTGATACATGCATTACATAAAGATGGCAAGATACAGTAGATGATATAGAGTACAGTATATACATATGAGATGCGTAATGTAGGGTATGTAAACATTATATTAAGTGGCATTGTTTAAAAAGGTGGGCTGGGCCATTTCAGCTGCCCTGGCTTACCTGTCTGCTGCGCTGGCTGCTGCCTCATCTTCACGCAGCTGATTGATGTGCTGATCCTGCTGCTGACGCTGGGCCTCTAGTGTCACCAGGTATGAGGCCTCGGTCTCCCACATGAAGTTCAGGTATTTGCTGATTGTGCTCGCAGAGAGGTACAGTACAGGAATGGCAAGGTTCAGGGAAAATAGGCAGAAGTAATGGCTTGTACAGTACGGGAATGATCAGGTACTGACTCCAAAGCAAACCTGAGGACAGCCAGTGTGAGTGCAGTTCTTTTCTCCAACCATGTATTGTATCAAATGGATTAAATATTATCCTGCAAAGGCCAGTGTGGGGCCAACCAGATCTACCAACCATATACCAGTGATGCAAATAATAAAGGTATTAGGTCAGAATATGATTAATTGAATAAGTGTGACAGTTTTATATATACATTCCTGGATTCATACTGTCTCCTTGAATAATGTTTAGGACCATAACCCTGTCATGACAAAAGCCCTCTGTGGATAAGATTGCCCACCCCTGTTGAAGACAGCTAAATTGTGTGATTAGGGCTCAACAAGTGAACATGTCAATCAATTAATATTGAACTGTTTACCAACCAAGAATGGACCCGTGGCACCTGGGGGTGCAGGGTCAGGGGTTGCAGTAGCATTGATTGTGTCGATGGACCACGAGTGTCTGGGGGTTCAGGGCTTTGTGGTTGTGGCTTCACCATTCAAGCACGCAGCTTCCTCTGAGTCCTCAAGTTCAGGATTATCCTCTGAGAAGTATGTTTGCATGTATAATGTGTAGTCGAACACGTAGTTTAGTTTGTGGCATTGGCCTTCCATGGATGTTTACATGAGAAACTGTTGACCCTGGTTCACATCTCACGCAGTTCTCACTAGCGAGGCTGAAGACATTGGTAGCTTGCTAAATAGTAATTTGGCTGCAAACAATGTATTACCATGCTGATCATCATTGTTCGGGGTCATCATGGTTTCAAATATCGCTGTCGGTGATGTCGAATCCAGCGTCCCCCAACTAGACATTCCCGGTCTGCATCCCAGTACAGCATCGATGGTGTTGAATCACCGGTGTGTTTTGTGGTCTGATCAATTTGGTTGTTTTGGTCTTTTATCTTTATATATTCTTGTTTGAGTTTCTTATTTTTTTTGCTAACCGATGGATTCCTATCTTGGCTAACGTATCCAATCTTTGTTTGAAGACCTTTTCGTTCCTGGTGGAAGAATCCAGTTGCTTCTGGATTTGAAACACTGTGAAATCATTGTCTGAGACCAATCACTGAGTACGGCCAATTTTCCAACGGCCCACCCACTGGCCTACTTGGTTCGAGGTCAGTAACAGATATCAAACGAGGCTGAATATCCTGCTTCGTTCCAGGAATCAAGCGGGCCAATGGCAAATGGAAATGAAATAGGAACCATGATTTTCACAACCCAGCATGGCCCTGCAGTGGAAAAACACCAGTAATGTGTTCAAGAGTTATAAGGTCAATCATATATACATGTTCACCAGATAAACTGTAATTCATTCTTGAACACAGTATTTAGGAAGTGTTTATTCCTGGAAGATAAATCAAGGTTCAGCCATGAGATAAACCACTATAGTATTCCAAGTTTGAGAATAGATAGTGATTGACCTTGTGTAATGCAAATTGATTACTCTTTCATTAAGTCTCATTTAATTAATCAGAGTTTATTAAGGGGAGACAATACACAAATGAAAGAAAGAGCTGGCAAGTTAAAGAACACTGGTGAAAAACATCTTTCATTTCAGAGAAACACAAGGATGTTGATTACCATGCCCATATGCACTGGCAGCATTGACATGTTCTTGATACTGGTACTAGTTGAAATGAATCAATAGTGGTCACATAGCTATTCTGCTATTGACTTCAAATATGTTTACCACTACACAAAGTAAGTTCTCACTATTTTTATTTTATTTAACCAGGCAAGTCAGTTAAGAACAAATTCTTATTTTCAATGACGGCCTAGGAACAGTGGGTTGACTGCCTGTTCAGGGGCAGAACGACAGATTTGTATCTTGTCAGCTCAGGGGTTTGAACTTGCAACCTTCCGGTTACTAGTCCAACGCTCTAACCACTAGGCTACCCTGCCGCCCCCTATACAAACGGAGGGAAAAGTTTACTACCATGGAAGTGGCAAGTGTGCAAGAGGATTTAAAATGGGTACTGTATAAATGATTGATCTGGGTTTGACAACATGCATTACATCAGTTATTTAAGGAAAGAGAGAAAGAAAGTGTCCAAATACATTATCAAATTAATAGATGTTCATGCTATTTCCCCTTCATCTACGATGGAGGACCTCCCCCATGATCGTCCAGATTGTGCTCGTAAGAATGTGACTCGCCCAATGTCAAGATCTACATTTTCATATCTGAGGGCAATGATAGATGAGGCAATCTGAAGTTGTGCTGAGAGATACATCAGGAGGGAGACAGGCACTGATAAAGAAGAAGGAAATCCAGGCCCTCATTGTCACCCATCCACGGGTCCTTTGGATATATAGTGGCTCCCTCAGGAGCAATAACTCATATACATATGCAAAAAGCACAACAGTGCTTCTCTACCCCGGGCCAGATGCTAAACCGCAGAAGGATCACATGCCCTGCCTCTATCTCACCCTCTGCTCAGGCACGTATCTTCTTTGGGCCCTCTGATGACGACCTACTTTTGGCATTCTGTGTGTTCCAACTTTTTTTTGTTTCGCTTTAATAATTTATCTGCATATATATATATATATATATATATATATACATATATATACGTTATGTCACCTATGCAAAGTGCTCATTCATATCCTAGTTACATCGCTGAATATTTATTGAAGTGAGTTGATGAAGACTAAATTGAGTAAGGATCATGGGATGTCCTAATCATGGAGTTTAAACTGTTAGAATTGGCCTACCCACTCTACTGCTCTACAGTTTAATAGTGTTATCAATGTACAATCAGTAAACATCTATGTTTCCATTGCATATACCAAACAGCCAATTCATTAAAACATTTTCAGGATGTACTCAACAATGTTTTCATTGAAAAAGCAAAAACCTTGTTTTAATTGCGTTTGGTGTTGTTTGACGTTGCTTACCAAACCTTAGTTTTGAACATATCCAAAGTTTGATAGATTAACATGTTTTTCCTGATGCGTCAAAGCTCTCGGCTCTAATGTTGTTTATCGGCATCTTTAAACGAGCTAAGTTCATTTCCTTTAAAATATGCAGTAGGCCATGTATCGATTTGGCTGGTAAATGCCTCCAAACTCTCAGCTCTGACTGACAAGGACTGACAGGGAAGAAAGAGTTATCAAATTAAAAAAGAAAAATCCATTCACCTTAAATGTTTTGGTTCTTTCCCAGTACCTTTTATTGTAATTACAAAATATACAATTGAGTTGCAGCCATCAGATTCATTTATTGGAAGCATTTCCCCCCAGTGTTATAGTAGAATGTTATTACATTTTTATGGTTGCGTATCTTAAAAATATAACAACAAATAGAGTGCTTATATATTTAATGACTATGCAACTATGTTTCTAAGAAATGAAAGGTTAAAATAAATCACAACTTTCATTTCTTTTTTCAAAGCTGGATAATAGCTGCATCGAAAATAAGGCCAACAACAGTATTTGAGAGCCACAATTTATGCATGCTTTTATTCCAGTCCGGCTCAAACATAGCTATTTGAGATAATTCATTAAAAACATGATTTGAAATCAGATGTGCTAGTGCTGTACCATTTATGGCTGAACATGTTAAAAGCATCCAGTGTTGAGAAAATAAATAAATATAATGGAACACTTTATAAACACGAATAAAAACGGCCAATAAAATGTATTTGGAGAATAAAGTACTTTGATTAAGGAATAATAATCCACACTCTTAAAGTGATTTTATGAATTAACTTGTGCCTCAGGAGATCCAAATTGCAATATAAAAGTAGAATATTATGAAAACTGCCAACATTATAAAATTATATGTAAGTAACAAATAATGGTGAATATATTCACTTTGCTTGAATGTGAATAAAACTTTAATAGTTACCCAATTAAAGGAGAGCTTGGTGTATGTGTTCTACTTTCGCAGTAATTTAGAAAACACATTTCCTCAAGCAAGCTTCAGATGAGAATCAAATGAGGGAGAAAAAGGCACATAGAGGAAACCATATAGAGGAGAGGTGTGAACCTTTAGCTTCAGTTCCAGCATAGCCATAGTGCTTGCCATTCTGAACACCTTGTGGTGAGTTCCCCACTGAAATGGACTGGGCCCAGGGGAATAGGAGCCAGGCTGCAGACTGTTCCCCAACCTAGGAACATCTGTGCTCACCATCTGCTTGCTCTTCATGGTGGCTACCTGAAAGTAGCATGTTACCTTCCCGTATTTGTGAAGGAGCAATAATAGTACTTTTGCACTCATACACCCTGATTCATGTTTTGAGGGATTCCTTTGAATATTCATCAGTTCATATAGTCCTGTACCTTAACCAAATGTTCACCCTAAGGTACACACACACACATATACACACTCAAATACCAGTGGTTGAAAAAGTACTAATTTGTAATACTTAATGTAAAGATACCTTAACGTAAAGATACCTTAATAGAAAACGACTCAAGTAAAAGTCACCCAGTTAAAATCTAAAAGTATTTGGTTTTAAATGTACTTAAAACATCTTAGAGATAGCCCCCTTTTTTTCAATTTTCTCCTAAAATGACACCCAAATCGAACTGCCTTTAGCTCAGGCCCTGAAGCAAGGATATGTATATTCTTGGTACCATTTGAAAGTAAACACTTTGAAGTTTGTGGAAATATGAATTGAATGTAGGAGAATATTACACAATAGATCTCATAGAAGAAAATAAAAAATAAAAAACTTTTTTTCCTACCACCATCTTTGAAATGCAACAGAAAGGTCCCACTTCTAGCCATCACGCCAGTTGTAATTCCGATGGTGTCCACAAGGTGACAGCAGTGTATGTGCAAAGTTGAAGTATGAGCGAACTTCATGACATTTAGTGTGAAGTCACCCAGGTACATTTGGGCAAATCTTGAAGGAGACATTTGCATTCATATTACATTTTTCTGCAAGAATATTTTCAAATCTGTATACTTGGACTTTTCTGCTTTTCCAGAATTAGTAGCCATATTATAAGTTCAACATTTGCAAAACAACCAGGTTTCATAACTTCATAACTCTGAATATTCTTACAATTTTTGTCCTAAAGGAAAAGGCATGCTGACACACAAGGTTAGCAGCTACATTTTGTGACAGATACAGGGTTTCTTTAACTCCCGTAAAGCCCAGATCATTGGCTATCTAGCTAGCTTTGTTTGACCCCGATTGGTGCTTATTTGATAAAGTTAGAGTTGATCAAGTGAAGACAGCATGAGTCATCGGCGTGCCATGAAGGCGTCTCTCTCTGACCGAATTTGGTGTCCTATAGGATATACTACACCCCTAATGATATAGTGAAGTCTGGTTACATTCTAGGATCTTTGAGGAATACATACAAATGTGATTTTACTGGTTGAAACAACATTTAGGGTTAGATTTTCACAGATTCCTTTCTTTGCAAATTGAACAAGTGGAAATACAAAATCGATCGTGCATGCTATATGGACCTTTTTAGGATATGAAAAATGATTTTATCTAACAAAACAACACTTCATGTTATCCCTGGGACCCTTTGGATGATAAATCAGAGCAAGATTTCAGAATGTGATTTCACCTTCAGAGGTGAATTTATCAAACCTGTAGCGGTGAAAAAAGTGTTTTGTTGTTTGGAGCTCTCCTCAAACAATAGCATGGCATTTTTTCTCAGGAATAGCTGCTGTAAATTGGACAGTGCAGATACAAGACACTTATATGTACCGACATTTGTTGATTCTCTAATATCTGCAATTGTGACACAAGGCGCTGCATGATTTACAACTGTCCCGTTTTATTTATTTTAAAATATATACTTTATTTAACCAGGTTGGCTAGTTGAGAAGAAGTTCTCATTTGCAACTGAGACCTGGTCAAGATAAAGCAAAGCAGTTCGACACATACAACATCACAGAGTTACACATGGAACAAACAAGCATACAGTCAATAATACAGTAGAAAAGTCTATATACAGTATGTGCAAATAAGGTAGGATAAGGGAGGTAAGGCAATAAATAGGCCATGGTGATGAAGTAATTACAATACAGCAATTAAACACTGGAATGGTAGATGTGCAGAAGATCAATGTGCAAGTAGAGATACTGGGGTGCAAAGGAGCAAGATAAATAAATAAAATATGGGGATGAGGTAGTTGGATGGGCTATTTACAGATGGGCTATGTACAGGTGCAGTGAACTGTGAGCTGCTCTGACAGCTGGTGCTTAAAGCTAGTGAGGGAGATATGAGTCTCCAGCTTCAGTGGTTTTTGCAGTTAATTCGAGTCATTGGCAGCAGAGAACTGGAAGGAAAGGCGGCCAAAGTAAGAATTGGCTTCGGGGGTGACCAGTGAGATATACCTGCTGGAGAGAGTGCTACAGGTGGGTGCTGCTATGGTGACCAGTGAGCTGAGATAAAGTGAGGCTTTACCCAACAGAGACTTGTAGATGACCTGGAGCCAGTAGGTTTGGCGATGAGTATGAAGCGAGGGTCAGCCAACGAGAGCGTACAGGTCGCAGTGGTGGGTAGTATATGGGGCTTGGTGACAAAGCGGATGGCACTGTAATAGACTGCATCCAATTTGTTGAGTAGACTGTTGGAGGCTATTTTATAAATGACATCGCCGAAGTCGAGGATCGGTAGGATGGTCAGTTTTACAAGGGTATGTTTGGCAGCATGAGTGAAGGATGCTTTGTTGTGAAAGATGTAATTTTTGGATTGGCGATGTTTAATGTGAGTCTGTAAGGAGAGTTTACAGTCTAACCAGACACCTAGGTATTTGTAGTTGTCCACATATTCTAAGTCAGAACCGTCCAGATCAGTGATGCTGGACGGGGAGGCAGGTGCGTGCAGCGATCGGTTGAAGAGCATGCATTTAATTTTACTTGCATTTAAGAGCAGTTGGAGGCCACGGAAGGAGAGTTGTATGGCATTGAAGCTCGTCTGGAGGTTAGTTAACACAGTGTCCAAAGAATGGCCAGAGGTATACAGAATGGTGTCGTCTGCGTAGAGGTGGATCAGAGAATCACCAGCAGCAAGAGCGACATCATTGATATATACAGAGAAGAGAGTCGGCCTGAGAATTGAACCCTGTGGCACCCCCACAGAGACTGCCAGAGGTCCGGACAACAGGCCCACTGATTTGTCACACTGAACTCTATCAGATACTTAGTTGGTGAACCAGGCGAGGCAATCATTTGAGAAACCAAGGCTGTTGAGTCTGCCGATAAGAATGTGGTAATTGACAGAGGCGAAGGCCCTGGCCAGGTCGATGAATACGGCTGCGCCATCTTATCGATGGCGGTTATGATATCGTTTAGGACCTTGAGCATGGCTGAGGTGCACCCATGACCAGCTCTGAAACGAGATTGCATTGCAGAGAAGGTATGATGGTATTCGAAATGGTCGGTAATCTATTTGCTAACTTGGCTTTCGAAGACCTTAGAAAGGCAGGGTAGGATAGATATAGGTCTGGAGCAGTTTTGGTCTAGAGTGTCTCCTCCTTTGAAGAGGGGGATGACCGTGGAAGCTTTCCAATCTTTGGGAATCTTTGGGAACCTCCCGTTGACGGGACGCCGATCCCTAATTAAGTATCAAAGCAAATGGAATTGCTTAAATGTACTTAAGTATCAAAAGGTAAAGTAAAAGTATAAACCATTTCAAATTCTGTATATTAAGCAAACCAGAAGGTTCATTTTTTGTGTAATTTTTTTTTTAATTTGAAGGATAGCCAGGGGCACACGCCAACACTGTGTTTAGTGAATCCGCCAGATGAGCAGCAGTAGGGATGTGCATGGATGTTCTCTTGATAAGGGTGTGAATTGGACCATTTTCCTGTCAAAATGTAACGAGTTCTTTTTGATGTCAGGGAAAATGTATGGAGTAAAAAGTACATTATTTTCATTAGGAATGTAGTGAAGTTAAAGTAAAAGTTCGCAAAAATATAAATAGTAAAGGTAAGTACAGATACCCCCAAAAAACTACTTAAGTAGTACTTTAAAGTACTTTTACTTAAGTACTTTACACCACTGACAAATACACACACAAACAACTAGTGCTTGCCATTTATCAAAGTAGCTGTGTCATTACTTACCCAGATGAGAAGGAGTTAATCGTAATGAATGTTTGATACACTAGTGCAGCCTCAGTACACTCAGAAGACTGTGTTATTACTTCATAGATGCTGACCAGTAATTTGCAATTAGAATACAAAATTAGACAACACTTTTTCAAATGTTACAATGTAATGCCTATATTAGTTTTTTTACCTTACTCTAGGCAAGTCAGTTAAGAACAAATTCTTACTTTCAATGACAGCCTAGAAACAGTGGGTTAATTAACTTCCTTGTCAGCTCGGGGATTTTATCTTGCAACCTTCTGGTTACTAGTCCAACGCTTTCTAACCACTAGGCTACCTGCCACCTCAGGTTGTCATGAACATAACTTCAATATTGATATAACATGACAGGACCTCAGTCACATTCCCTATAATCACATGTAGTAGATGTTTTATTGTCACATACACGAGATAGGTGCAGTTTACTGTGTTGATTTACAGTGTCAGCCATAGTAGTATGGTGCCCCTAATACAAATTAGGGATAAGTTCTTTGCTCAATGGCACATTGACAGATTTTTCACCCTGTCGGCTCGGGTATTTGTGCCAGCCAGGTTACCTGCTGCCCACATAATGGTAACTTTACTCACATCATTTCCATGATCACCTGTACCTGTGGCATGGTCTATACTAGCAAAACTACTAGAACCTAATAGTGTTACTCTGTGGTGTTATTTGAAGGACTTCATCTTAAAGTTTTACTTTAGTAACAACAACCGTAAAGATACATTGAATATGGGAAACCCAGCCCAAAGCAGTAAAACAACCCATAATTGCACAAAAACAGAATTCAGAGAAATGGCTTCAATTAGCTAGTTGCTGTTTACATTTATGACAACATCATATTTCCACTTTGTTTCTTTGGTTTCAAAAACATTAAACTGTCCCTTAAGGTGGTAATGCTAAAAGACCCTCAAGAGAAGAAGCTGTTATCCATTAAAACATTGTGTTGCAAAGAAGATTTCTGTCTGACCTAGAATAAAGTGTGTGAACATTTCAGAGACTCATCATCTAGCAATCAGTATTCCGGAGACTCATCATCGTCTAGCGATGTGAGAGGAAAAGGCACAGAGAAGGTCCATAGTGGCTGTACCTCCCTCTCTTTAACTTGTAACCTAGCCATCATTGCAGAGGCCAGAGAGCTGTGGCAAGCTTTGAAGCATCCCTCTAATTTAACTCTGCCACGGCAAGGAAATTGAAGTCAAAAGGTTCACAGCACCTCATACTGCAAAAAAATGATCTCCCCAGGACTGATGTATAAAGGGGAAAGGGACAATTAACCTGGTCACTTTTAGACAATGGTGAAAACTGCAGTCTGAAAAGACATGAAGGCTTATTGAGGGTACTAGTAAAATACACAATTAAAGCAACCGCATTAGGCCAAGTACATTGTCAGATTGTATGTTAGTTGCTAGCCTGTGTCCCAGTGCACCAGGAAAAAAGATAGGAATACATCCACTGGGGGATTAAATTGATCTCAACATCAAAGCTGTTATGCATGGGAGACTAGCCAATCCAAGACAATCCATGGTTTTATGACAAAAATCCATCATCACTGCAATACTGTGGCACTGTCGAGGAAACATCGGACTCTTCAACAAAATATTTTATAAAAAAATAAAATACAATTTCAAACGTTTTTGACTCAGAAGTATAAAGTTAAACATTTAATGATATGTTATACAATCCCACCATTTCCTCCTCTCTATGTGGATGACTTTACTGTACTTTGAAAAAGGTGACAACATCTGCAGCTTATTCCTACAACCACTCGCTTTAAATGACCTTTCTCAAGTTAATTGAGTTACCCTCTGGTTTTAAGATCTCTCTTCTCTCCCGCCAGATGACATGCTGCAAATATGTGCAGATTTACCCAATATAAAATTGGATAATAGGGGCAATTATTGAAGCTCAGCATACATCCACTGTCATGTATGTAACGATGAGTAAAAAGTAACCAATTTAGGGACAAATTAATCATGCAATTAATGAGAAATGAATGGCTTACGGGCAAATATGTCTGATTTGTCTCAAAGCAGACATAACTTGTTGTCTCTCCTTCCCCTTGGACCTTGTAATATTCCAGAAGTGGCTTGTAATCATTGATCTCTGAAGCTCAAAGAATAACCAACCCGCTAAAACAGCCAACTCAATAACCAGTAGATGATCAAGTCTTCTAGTGAAGTCAGCACTAGCAGCAACCTTAGGGAGTCCACTCACTGAGCAGAAGTCATTTCACAGCATGGACAGTCCTCAAATCCCCCTATATCACACTGCTCAGTCCAGACCAATCCACATTTGAAGGTGTTGTTTATGGGATGCCTCTCAGCCAAATGGATGACCTTCTCCTATGGTATCAACAACAAGAAAATGGTGCCAACGGATAGGGCTGCCATGCGTCAAGCTCTTAGAAAACTTTGCAGTATTTTGTTTTTTTATATGTTATTTTTTACATTATTAGCCCAGGACATTTCTGGTGTTTTCACATACTGCACATACATTAAAATCGGGAATACGCATTTCCTGAACCGGATCCTTTGTTCGTACCCCCCAGGGCAATTGAACTGATCCCAGAGGCTGTTCCAAAACTCTGCCTGGTGGAAAATAGGTACTTTTAGTCTGACTCAGGAGATGCTCACACCACCCACCGCTTCCAAGTATATTACTCTCTAATGGTCAGTCTCTGAATAATAAAGTTGATGGGCTCAGAGCAAGGATTTCCTTTCAAAGAGACAATCAGGGATTGTAACTGTTAAGGGAATTTTTATCAATGATGACTAATTACGTTTACATTTAAATCAGAACTGACTAATCAGAATACTATTATGTTACTGTATATGTACTAATCAGAATGCTATTATGTTACTGGATATGTATGAATTTTCTTTTTAATCCTAGTACTGAATATAATGTATGTAAATATAATCAATAATTAGAACAATGACTGTCTATACCATGGTAGAAATTAATGAACTTATAGCCAGACTGGCTAGAAGGCTTATCTACACAAGTTGGCCTAGGCTAAGTCATATATCATCTTAATAGGGAGAGACGATGTGAGAACCATACAGCCATTGTACTAGAGCGGAGATGACATGGGCTGGTACTAAAACTAATGACGTCATTTTCAGTTTATAACCTGTGGTAAAATGTGTAAGGGGGAGTACTCTCGTGAATAAACGCTGCTGGTTGACTTTAAGACTGGGCTCTGTCCATTTTATACAAATAAGGGTCATACAAATTCTTATGAATTGACAGAGTGTTTGATTTTAATTGGGTATTAAAACAGAGGAATTTAATTCCTGCAACAGTAACATACTCTGTTTCACGGAAACATGGCTCTCTTGGGAAAAACTGTCTGAGTCCACTCAGCCAGTTGGGTTCTCAGTTCATCGCACAGACAGGAATATCTCTCCGGGAAGAAGGGTGGGGGTGTATGTTTCATGATTAACTACTCATGGTGTGATTGTGATAACTTACAGGAATTCAAGTCCTTTTGTTCACTTGACCTAAAATACCTCACAATCAAATGCCGACCATATTACCTCCCAAGAGAATTCTCTTCAGTTATAGTCACAGTCGTGTATATTCCCCCTCAAGCCGATACCACGACGGCCCTCAAAGAACTTCACAGGACATTATTCAAACTGGAAACCATATATCCTGAGGCCGCATTTATTGTAGCTGGGGATTTTAAACAAAGCAAATTTGAGGAAAATGTTCTGTTACCACATTGACTGCAGTACTCACGCTGATAAAAAACTCAACCACAGCAGCTCCAACTTCTGGGAACCCCCGCACTCCCTTCGGCAAATCTGATCACGATTCCATTTTGCTATAGGCAGTAACTCAAACCAGAAGTACCAGTGCTAAGGACTATTTTTTAAACTTTTTTTTATTTTACCTTTATTTAACCAGGCAAGTCAGTTAAGAACAAATTCTTATTTTCAATGACGGCCTAGGAACAGTGGGTTAACTGCCTGTTCAGGGGCAGAACGACAGATTTGTACCTTGTCAGCTCGGGGGGTTTGAACTTGCAACCTTCCGGTTACTAGTCCAACGCTCTAACCACTAGGCTAAACTTGTCTGACCAATCGGAATCCACGCTTCAAGATTGTTTTGATCACTCAGACTGGGATATGTTCCGGGCAGCCTCCGAGAACAACATTGACGAATACACTGAAAAGATGACTGTGTTCATCAGGAAGTGGATAGGAGATGTTGTACCCTCTCTGACTATTAAAACCTACTCTAACCAGAGTGGATAGATGGCAGCATTTGCGCAAAACTGAAAGCGTGACCCATTGCGTTTAACGATGGCAAGGAGACTGGGAAAATAACCGAATACAAACAATGTAGTTATTCCCTCCGTAAGGCAATCATATAGGCAAAATGTCAGTATGGAGACAAAGTGGAGTCGCAGTTCAACGGCTCAGACATGAGACATATGTGGCAGGGTCTACAGACAATCATGGACTACAAAGGGAAAAACAGTCACGTCGCTGACACCGACGTCTTGCTTCCATGCAGACCATGCGATTATCTGAGGACAGCACCCTGCATACAAACACAAGAAAATACTATTTCAACCAGCCAGGTGCGACACAAAATCAGAAATAATGATATAATTCATGCCTTACCTTTGAGGATCTTCTTATGTTGGCACGCCAAAATGTCCCAGAAACATCATAAATGGTCCTTATGTTCGATAAATTTCTTCTTTATATCCCCAAAATGTCCATTTATTTGGCGCGTTTGATTCAGAAATACACCAGTTTCAACTCGCCCTTGTTTGATAAATTTCTTCTTTATATCCCCAAAATGTCTATTTATTTGGCGCGTTTGATTCAGAAATACACCAGTTTCAACTCACCCAACATGCCTACAAAGTATCTAATAAGTTACCTGTAAACTTGGTCCAAACATTTCAAACAACTTTCCTAATCCAACCTTAGGTATCCTAAAATGAAAATAATCTATAAAATTTAAGATGGGATGAACTGTGTTCAATACCGGATGCAAAAAAAGTGAATCACTTTCCAGGTCGCGCGCACCAAAAGACTTGAGTCCCTCTGAGTGACACATGGAAATAACAGGGCTATTTCTTCATTTCTGAAAAGAAAAACATCTAGTGGAAGCCATAGGACACCAATTTCTAAAGACTTTTGACATCTAGTGGAAGCCATAGGAACTGCAAGCAAATTCCTATTAAAAAGAGCTTCCGTTAGAAAACCAATAGAAAACACATTGACCTAAAAATTAAAAAATCCTGGATGGGATTGTGCTCGGGGTTTCGCATGCCAAATCAGTTCTGTTATACTCACAGACATTATTCAAGCAGTTTTAGAAACTTCAGAGTGTTCTATCCAAATCTACTAATAATATGCAAATCCTAGCTTCTGGGCCTGAGTAGCAGGCAGTTTACTTTGGGCACGCTTTTCATCCTGACATCAAAATACTGCCCCTTAGCCTTAAGAAGTTTTAAGGGATTATCAGTAAGCATTTCACTGTAAGTTCTACACCGGTTTTATTCGGCGCATGTGACAAATACAATTAGATTTGATTTGAGAAGGTGCAACAGCGCCTCTTCAACCTCAGGAGGCTTAAGAAATTTGGCTTGGCACCTAAAACCCTCACAAACGTTTACAGATGCACAATTGAGAGCATGCAGTCAGGCTGTATCACCGCCTGGTACAGCAACTGTAACACCATCAACCGCAGGGCTCTCCAGAGGGTGGTGCGGTCTAGCCAACGCATCACCGGTGTCAAACTACCTGCCTTCCAGGACACCTACAGCACCCGATGACACAGGAAGGCCAAAAAGATCATCAAGGACAACAACCACCTGAGACATTGTCTGTTTACCCCTCTATCATCCAGAAGGTAAGGTCAGTACAGGTGCATCAAAGCTGGGTTCGAGAGACTGAAAAACAGCTTCTATCTCAAGGCCATCACACTGTTAAATAGATATTACTTGTGTTTCTAGCTCTGTTGGAGCTAGAAACACAAGCATTTTGCTTCACCTGTATAAATCTGCTAAACAAGTTTACACGAAAAATCTAATTTGATTTGGTTTTACACGGTCAGTACATGCAATATTGAGATGCCCGTCCTCTGATTCAGATACTTGCCCTCTGTAAAACAGACTGTGGAAATTGGAAATGGTTTCCTAAAAGTATCTTAAGGTTAAGATCACTGGGCCCTGGACATTTGTGAACAATGTGTGATCACGTAATTTGTCAATGTATTGTGACTTGGAAAATACATTCGGATTTGAAAAAGTCCTATTTGGATGTGCGCAGCATCTTACTGTATACTGGAGAATTGCTCTATATAAATATATCAATTTGGTCTCCCATGCAATACTTTAACCAAGCCCCGCTTAGCTTCAAAACCAAATATTTTTTACATGCTTCGTCAACAACAAGTGTGGACTAACAGTGAAATGCTTACTTACAGGCCATTTCCAACAATGCAGAGAGAGAAAATAGAGAACTATTAGAAAAGTAAAAGACATAATAATAAAAGTAATAATTACACAATGAGAAATGATAACTTGGCTATATACTGTACAAGGGGTACCAGTACCGAGTCGATGTGCAGGGATACGAGGTAATTGAGGTAGATACTGTATGTGTATCTACCTCAGTACATATAACTAGGAATAACGTGACAGATAGTAAACAGTAGTATCAGCATATGTGATGAGACAAAAAAGCTTGTGCAAAAAAGGGTCAATGCAGATAGTCAGGGTAGCTATTTGGTTTACTATATAGCTAACCATTTATCAGTCTTATACCTTGGGGGTAGAAGCTGTTCAGGGTCCTGTTGGTTCAAGACTTGGTGCATCGGTACTGCTTGCAGTGCGGTAGCAGAGAGAACAGTCTATGACTTGGGTGGCTGGAGCCTTTGACAATTGTTAGGGCCTTAATTTGATACTGCCTGGTACTAGAGCTCAGCCCTAGTGATGTACTTGGATGTACGCACTACCCTCTGTAGCGTCTTGCAGTCGAATCTCAAGCAGTTGTCACACCAAACAGTGATGCAGCCAGAGAAGATTCCCTCAATGGTGCAGCTATAGAGCTTTTTGAGGATCTGAGGGCCCTTGCCAAATCTTTTCAGCCTCCTGAGGGGGAAGAGGCATTGGTGTGTGTGGACCATGATAGATGCTGAGTGATGTGGACACGAGGAACTTGAAGCTCTCAACATGCTCCACTACAACCCTGTCAATATGAATGGGGACGTGCTCTTGTGGTGCGCAGGTCAGCTGTTTGTTCACCCTCACCCTCCCACAATTTCTAATAACCCATCTGCAACCGCCCGACTATATGTGATGGAGTGAAAATCTGAGGTCTGCACCCAACCCTAATCTGCTAATATAGAAAATGTCCTGTAAATTAACGACAGTGGAAATGTTTTTTGACAGGTGGTACAGGATGTTTTTTGCCTGATTTAGATACGTTTCTATTTATAATTTCCGACATTTTGGCAAACTGGTCTATAATTTGTTACATGCAGCTTCTCTTCTGATATTACAGTGAGCACCATAATTCATTGCACAGTGACCATTTTTGTGTATTTTGGTTCCATACTCTAGCACTTTGAGTTTGAAAGGATACAATGACAATGAGGGTGAAATGCAGTCTGTCAGCTTTAATTTGAGGGTATGTTCATACATATCGAATGAACCCTTTAGAAATGACAGCACCTTTTGTACATGGTCCCCCCATTTTAAGGTACTACAAGTATTTGTTGAATTGGCTTCACAGATGTGTGTCGTTAGGCAGGTGTATTCATTTGTGTCGTTAGTGAATGCAGGGGAGCTGCTGATGAATAGTATTGATTCTAGACTTTGCTATTGCCTTTGGGGGTTGTTGTTGGGGTGTGACAACATGAGGAAGACAGCAGTGTCGATGCAGATGAAGCTGGCCATCATAAGGCTCACAAATGAAAATCAATCAATCAGGAACATTGCAAAAACCCTGGGCATGCCCAAGTCAACAGTTTGGTTCATCATTAACAAGAGAAAAACAACTGGTGAACTCAATTATGTCAAAGAGCCGGTACACTGAGGAAGACCACTGTAGTGGATGACCGGAGAATACTCTCTATGGTGAAGAAAAGGTGACAACAGAGCAACAGATCAAAAACACTCTGCTGGATGCAGGTGTAGATATGTCAAAGTCTACCATACTTTGAAGACTACACCAGCAGGACTACAGAGGGTACACTACAACATGCAAACCACTGATAAACCTGAATAACAGAAAGGCGAGATTACAGTTTGCTAAAAAGCACCTAAAAGAACCCCAAGAGATCTGGAAAAAAGTATTGTGGACAGATGAGACAAAGATTAACATGTACCAGAATGATGGAAAGAGGAAAGTGTGGAGAAAAAAAAGACATGCCCATGATCCAAAGCATACCACCTCATTCGTGAAACATGGTGGAGGGGGTGTTATGGCTTGGGCCTGTATGGCTGCCAGTGGAACAGGCTCACTTGTCTTCATCAATGATGTGACTGCAGACAGAAGTAGAACAATGAATTCTGAAGTCTACAGAAATATTTTATCTGCTCAGATAAAACCAAATGCCTCCAAACTCATTGGACGACACTTCATCATGCAACAAGGCAATGACCCTAAACATACTTCTAGAGCAACGTAGGGGTTTTTGATGGCCAAAAATTGGAAAATCCTTGACTGGCCGAGTAAATCACTGGATCTGAATCCAATTGAACATGCATTTTACATGCTGAAGAGGAGACTGAAGGCAATAAGTCCCCGACACAATCAGGAACTGAAGATGGCTGCAGTACAGGCCAGACAGAGCATCACCAGGGAAGATACCCAGCGTCTGGTGATGTCGATGCATCGCAGACTTCAAGCCTTCATTGCATGCCAAGGATATGCGGTCAAATATTAACAATGATTAGTTATTCTACATTATGTTAAACTGTCCAATGTTTTTTGATGCCCGAAAATGGGGGGGACTATGTACAAAACCTTCTATAATTTCTAAACGGTTCATCCGATATGTATGAAAATGAAATAACTAAACAAAAAAAACGGGAACGATTTTCTGTGTGAAATTTCCAAATAACATCAGTTCGACCAGTTGTAAGGAAATAGAAAGCTGGGGAAACAACCCAACATGTTTCTTATAAGATGTCAATTCGGCTTTGATGCATATTTTATGTGATTGAAGTACTTTTAGCTTTTATGATTCTGATAAAAACAGCACTTCAACAGACCTTATCAAACTGAGCATTCACATTCTCTCAAGATGCTGAAAGAAAGAAATCATATTTCTCCACTCCTGCAGTGTGAAGTGCAATAGAGATTGTGTCATCTGTGGATCTGTTGGGGCAGTATGTGAATTGGAGTGGGTCTAGGGTGTCTGGGATTATGGTGTTGATGTGAGCCATGATCAGCCTTTCAAAGCATTTACTGGCAACATACACTACCGTTCAAAAGTTTGGGGTCACTTAGAAATGTCCTTGTTTTTGAAAGAAAAGCTAATATTTTGTAAAATAACATCAAATTGATCAGAAATATAGTGTAGACATTGTTAATGTTGTAAATGACTATTGTAGTTGGAAACTGAAGATTTTTAATGGAATATCTACATAGGTGTACATAGAGGCCCATTATCTGCAACGATCACTCCTGTGTTCCAATGGCACATTGTGTTAGCTAATCAAAGTTTATCATTTTAAAAGGCTAATTGATCATTAGAAAACACTTTTGCAATTATGTTAGCACAGCTGAAAACTGTTATGCTGATTAATTAAAGAAGCAATAAAACTGGCCTTCTTTAGACTAGTTGAGAATCTGGAGCATCAGCATTTGTGTGTTCGATTACAGTCTCAAAAACATTCTTCTGAAACTCATCAGTCTATTCTTGTTCTGAGAAATGAAGGCCATTCCATGCGAGAAATTGCCAAGAAACTGAAGATTTCGCAAAGGAGTGAGAGGCCCCGGTGCACAACTGAGCAAGAGGACAAGTACATTAGTGTCTAGTTTGAGAAACAGACACCTCAGAAGTCCTCACTGTCAGCTTCATTAAAGAATACCCGCAAAACACCAGTCTTAACGTCAACAGTGAAGAGACCACTCCGGGATGAAGGCTTTCTAGGCCTTAGAGTCCACTCCCACAGAGTCCAAGGGCGGCGAGCTTTACACCACTCAAGCCAATGCTTGGCATTATGCATGGTGATCTAATAGGCTGACCACACCGCTCGGGTCTGCGTTGCCAAGGGCTAAAATAGAAGTCATTCCTATTTCTGATGCAGATCGCGCTGCATGTCCTGCCTCTCCCATCTCCTCATTCGTTTATAGAAGCAGGTACCCACGTGCCATTTCCTCATTAGTTATACCCATGTGGGTGATTGAAAGACGAACTGTGTTGCCGGTTGGTGTAGTAATACTATGAATGTTTAGGTGCCAATCACCATACAAGTTGAAAGATGAAAAAGCCTGGAAGGAGGAGAGATGACTAGAAATGATTCGGTTGACCGTTTTATGTGTGGATTAATTGTCGGAGTAGAGGACCTTGTGCATTTCAGGTAAAATAACAACTCAATGTTTATATCCCAGGACAAATTAGCTAGCAACAGCAAGCAAGCTAAATAGGACAAATTCGCTAGCAAGTGCAAGCTAAATTGCCATAAATGTTTAATGCTTTTCAACCTGTCCCCAAATTAATGTTATTGGTTCAGAGTTTGTTTTGATATTTTAACCTGCATGTTGTGATCGCGTTTGGTGTAGGGGGACAAATTAAATGTATGCACGATGGTGCACACGTGCAGCCGGTTTGGGTACCGTGTTAGGCTTATGTGCGGTTGCTTGGCCATGGAAACCCATTTCATGAAGCTCCCAACGAACAGTTCTTGTGCTGACTTTGCTTCCAGATGCAGTTTGGAACTTGGTAGTGAGTGTTGTAACCGAGAACAGACGATTTTTACGTACTACTCGCTCAGCACTCGGCAGTCCCATTCTGTGATCTTGTTAGGCCTACTACTTCACGGCTGAGCTGTTGTTTCTCCAGGACGTTTCCACTTCACAATAACAGTACTTACAGTTGATCAGGGCAGCTCTAACAGGGCAGAAATTTGACGAACTGACTTGTTGGAAAGGTTGCATCCTATGACGGTGCCACATTGAAAGTCACTGAGTTTTTCAGTATGTGCCTTTCTACTGCCAATGTTTGTCTATGGAGATTGCATGACTGTGTACTTGGTTTTATACACCTGTCAGCAATGTGTATGGCTGTAATAGCCAAATCCACTAATTTAAAGGGGTATCCACATACTGTAGTGTATGTAATTCAGCACAAGTGTTTAAATACTTTTTAAAATTCATTATTCATATTCATATTCATATTATTTCTATATTTGTCATTGACTACTAGTACTATTGTGAGAGTGATTATTGAGATATCTATTAATTAGGGATGTGCACAGTTTTTTTAATATTTGATTTGAAAAATAGCACTGACAGATAGGGCAGCCATTTGTCTAGCTCCTAAGCAGCTTTGCAGTATTTTGCATTGTTATGTGTTACTACTTACATTTTTAGCACAGAATATTTTTTTGTTATTACATACAACCTCGAAAGAACTTTGGATATCAGAGCGACGGTAACTCACCAGCATTAACAGCCTTATGACCAGGAACACAACTTTCCCGAATTAGATCATTTGTTCATACACCCCAGGGCAAAGGAACTGATTCGAGAGGCTGATCCAAAACACAGCTGGCAGAGAAGAGATATAACGAGTGGATTCCTAGTCCGATTCAGGAGGCAGGCACACCACCCACTGCTTCCGAGTATATTACTCGCTAATGTTCTGTGTCTGGATAATAAAGTTGATGAGCTCAGGGCTAGGATCTCCTTCCAGAGAGACATCAGGGATTGTAACATACTCTGTTTCACAGAAACATGGCTCTCTTGGGGTATACTGTTAGAGTCTGTACAGCCAGTTGAGTTCTCAGTTCATTGCGCAGATAGGAATAAAGATCTCTTCGGGAAGAAGGGAGTGGGTGTATGTTTCATGATTAACTACTCATGGTGTGATTGTGATAACATACAGGAACTCAATACCTTTTGTTCATCAGACCTAGAATACCTCAAATGTCGACCATATTACCTCCCGAGAGAATTCTCTTCGGTTATAGTCACAGCTGTGTATATTCCCCCTCAAGCTGATACCACGACGGCCCTCAAAGAACCTCACTGGACTCTATGCAAACTGGAATCCACATATCCTGAGGTTGCATTTATTGTAGCTGTGGATTTTTACAAAGCTAATCTGGGGAAAACGCTACCGAAGTTCTAGCAACACATTGACTATAGCACTCGCTGTGAGAAAACACTGAACCACTGCTACTAAAGCTTTCGAAACACCTACAAAGCCCTCCCCCACCCTCCTTTCAGCAAAACTCAAACAGGCAAAACATCTAGAGAGACTAGTCAAGGATCATGTCACCTCTACCTTACCTGACAGTCTGATGGCCATAGAAGCTGTTTTTAAACAGCTGAGACAGAATGAAAGTGACCAGAAACTCTTGTTTTTCATTGTCAGTTAATCTCCTCTCAAAGTGTTCATTAGACTGGAGGAGAGCAACATGCATTCAGATCAAACCTGATCTGTGAGCCAGAGACACAAACTCAATTTCCATTCAGATTCTGCACCCAGTTTCTATTACGACAAAAGCTTAATTCCAATTTTCTGTCAAATGAAATGAAAAGAGGATCTTGTGATTTTTCTATTATTCATATTAATATTGCTATTATTATATATATTTTTTATGTTGATGATGTGTTTCAAGTTGATAGCCACTTTTAGATTTGTGTTGCTGGAGAAGATGCTTATAAAGATGATATGACTAGTAAATGTATGTATGCAGTACCTAGGCCTATACTTAAGCAAAGCGTAGTGCCTGGATGGAGCCCTTAGCCGTGGTATATTGACCATATACCACAAACCCTCATGGTGCCTTATTTCTATTATAAACTGGTCACCAATGTAATTAGAACACTCAAAATGAATGTTTTGTCATACCCGTGATATACCATGGCTTTCAGCCAACCAGCGTTCAGGGCTCAAGCCACCCAGTTCATTAATACAAATAAAACACTCAGAAATGCCGCCATCGTATTTGACAGAAGATATGATTAAGTCAATCATTAAAATAGCCAACACATCTACTTTAATAATTGACTCTTAAGGTTATGGATGAAATCAAAAATAATATAAAAATTTCACTGTCCCAATTTTCCTTACCATTACATATAAATATAGTGGTCCTACTGGCCATGATTGGTTTGCAGCACTGAAATGTGGGGAAATGTTCAGTTGTCATTAGGAAGGACACGAGGAGCAGGTCCAGGCGCTGGGTTTGGGGAGTGGCGTGAGTGTATCTGGGGGAGCAGATTGTGTGGTCTGAGTACCAATTAAAACTGACAGGATGGAGGCCTTGGAATTGGTGAGCCGCCTGATTACACCTCTTCTCTCCAGTCCTCCTATTGACTGTGGTTAGGATGTAGCCTTCCATTTCCTGCAGAAATAAATTAAAAGTCAGAAGTAATTTGCCTGATGTGAGATGCAGGTGGATTTTTTTCCTTCAAACTTTATGAATACAATTTCCCCCAGCCTGGAAATCATTTGAACCCCCATCTTTGATGAGAAAGAGCTTATTTTCTGCCAGTGACAGTTTTGTGGCAGGAGAAAAAAACTTGGGATTTGATTAAAGTGGAGATAGTGAGAGATTGAGGTCTTGTTCTTGCCATTGGAAAGATCAAGGCACCTAATCGTGTCTCCTGAGATGCTGGGGCAAAAACCATGCTACCTACACACAGAAACCTATCTTTATTTCCTGGGCTGAAATTTGTCCAGTAGTCTCAATTACAGGCAAGACGAGAAATTACAGTTTCTCCCTTTCGTATGCCCTACTGTCTTTGAGTTCATCTGACTGTCCCTGCAAACAACAATGATCCACATTCCTGCCTACGCTATATCAGTTTTATCTAAAATAATGCAGATTGTCTATATTTTTACATTTGACCTTAAACGACAGCATTATTATGTAGAAGAGAAAACAGTCATACTTTTTAAACGGTCTTCCCTTTGAGGTTGTCCTTGCTCCTCTTTGCTTTTGACACCCCCTTGAATTTGTAGCTGTCCTCAAAATAACTTCCTTGTTGCTTGTTGCTCATGTTGTTCAGAGCAAGGTGAACCTCTTGAACATCAAAAAGCCTCTCATGTTTCTTTCATTTTAAATGGCAGCATTTGTGTAACACCAGAAATTTGAAGCCTTAGCCCCACCAGATCAGCATGCTCATCATGTGATGACAGTTTGCTGAGGTGGGAGCTACATCCTGTGAGGGGATAGCACTGCTTGCATGGCGGGGGAGAGAAGGGACTAGCAGGCCCTCTGCTCTTTGAGTGGCACAAATGAAATTCACATCAGGTGTGCATGATCAAAAATCATAGCTCAGTGTCGGCTGTGTTTAGACACTTCAGTATGCAACTTCAGATAGAGATCCCACTCAAGTTATCCCATCTGGGAGTGTAGGGCCTTGCTTGAAGTGGTTCCCAGTTATGGTGACTTCACAAATAGACAAAAGAAAGGGTATCCTCAGAAGCAGTGAACGTGTCAGGACACTTTCACCTTTGTCAATTTTATTTCTCGCTAACTTTCAAGAGAGCCTACAACCTCAGCACAATAATGGCTTAGATGCGATACATTTCAAGGAGCAGACATTGTGATTTCATTTTGAAATTTAAATGCAACATGCAACAATTTCTAAGATTTTACTGAGTTACAGTTCGTGTAAGTGTAACAGTATAGCTTCCGTCTCTCTCCTCGCCCCAACCTGGGCTTGAACCAGGGACCCTCTGCACACATCAACAACCGACACCCACAAAGCATCGTTACCCATCACTCCACAAAATCTACGGCCCTTGCAGAGCAGGGGGAACCACTACTTCAAGGTCTCAGAGCGAGTGACGTCACCGATCGAAACGCTATTAGCGTGCACCACCACTAACTAGCTAGCCATTTCACATCGGTCACATCAGTCAGTCATGTTGAAATAAATTCATTAGGCCCTAATCTATGGATTTCACATGACTGGGAATACAAATATGCATCTGTTGGACACAGATACCTTAAAAAAATAAGGTAGGGGCTTGGATCACCATTTGACTCATACAGTGTGGCACATCTTCTCGCATAGCCTGTGGAATGTTGTACCACTCCCCTTCAATGGCTGTGTGACGTTGGTAGATATTGGCGGGAACTGGAACACGTTGTCCTACACGTCGATCCAGAGCATCCCAAACATGTTAAATGGGTGACATGTCTTGTGAGAAGGCAAGCCATGGAAGAACTGGGGCATTTTCAGCTTCCAGGAATTGTGTACAGATCCTGGGGCCATGCATTATCATGCTGAAACATGAGGTGATGGCAGGGGATGAAGGGACGACAGTGGGCCTCAGGGTCTCATCACGGTATCTCTCTGCATTCATAAAATGCAACTGTCTTTGTTGTGCGTAGCTTATGCCTACCCATACCATTACCCCACCGCCACCATGGTGCACTCTGTTCACAAAGTTGACCTCATCAAAACGCTTGCCCACACAACACCATACACACTGTCTACTATCTGCCCGGTATAGTTGAAACCGGAAGTCATCCGTGAATAACACTTCTCCAGAATGCCAGTGGCCATCGAAGGTGAGAATTTGCCCACTGAAGTCAATTATGAAGCCGAACTGAAATCAGGTCAAGACCCTTGTGAAGATGACGAGCACGCAGATGAGCTTCCCTGAAATGGTTTCTGACAGTTTGTTCAGGAATTCTTTGGTTGTGCATACCCACAGTTTCATCAGCTGTCCGGGTGGCTAGTCTCAGATGATCCCGCAGGTGAAGAAGCTGGATGTGGCGTTCCTGGGCTGACGTGGTTACACGTGGTCTGCAATTGTGAGGCCGGTTGGACATACTGCCAAATTCTTTAAAACTATGTTGGAGGCGGCTTATGGTAGAGAAATTAACATTAAATTATTTGGCAACAGCTATGGTGGATATTCCCTTAGTCAGAATGCCAATTGCACACTCCCACATCTGTGGCATTTGTTGTGTGACAAAACTGCACATTTTAGAGTAGCCATTTAATGTCACTAGCACAAGGTGCACCTGTGTAACGATCATGCTGTTTAATCAGCTTCTTGATATGTCACACCTGTCAGGTGGATGGATTATCTTGGCAAATGAGAAATGCTTACTAACAGGGATGTAACCAAATGTGTCCAACACTTTACATGTTGCATTTATAATTTGTACAGTTTATAGAGAAAAATAGAGAGAGCAGTAATGTGTGCCGGAGGGAGCGAATCTCCCGTAGTAGCCTGACAGGCCATGTAGTCTAAGTGGCTATAAACAAAATGTGTTTTTTCCCTTAACAAGCTCAACAGGACCCTCAGAGGGGATGTGACACAGAAACACCTACTCTCTAGGGTGACAGGGAATGTCTGCCACCAATCAGTCATGCCCTATGGTCAATGGAAACAAGGCCACTATGTGATTTATCAAAGAGAAAACACAATGTATCACGTCACTTGTTTTCAAGTCTTATGCTAGATACTAATTATATGGGATGTGAAATAGAAATAATAATATATGCTAAATCATCTGGAAATGAATGTAATTACATTTTCCAGAGTGCCTTTTCTTATATTACTTAGAGTGCAATGCATCACAAATACCCATGTTACAGTAGACAGACAAAGGTAAGCTTCCTCCCCCTCCACACACATACACACACTTAGACTGAATCTTCCTTGAAGGCACTTGCGGTGTTTTGAAGATACGCTCTCTGTCACAGAAATCATTTGAAACACCCCTTTCAGGATGCCATAGCTCTCTTTGGGCTTTGATCAAAGCCAACAATGTCAATTTGGAGAGAACTGCTGTGAAGTAATGTATGATGAAATTGTCAGAAAGTTGTTTCTGCTCTCCTGTGCATTCTAAAATAATAATTCTGTTGCTGCCTCTGAATTTATTTTTTATTTTTTTTTGCTAGGGTTTCCTCTATGTTTTTCTACATATGGAGTGGCATGGAACACAATGGATTACATCAACTGTACAATACTCTAACATGATTGTTAGCAACACATAATGCGAAATCATGAGTGACATTTTGGCTGAATACAATGCCTTTCCACTGCAGTACATACCCCAGTTAAAAGTATCTTCCCTAATCACTAATGTGACTCACATAGACTCAGTCTTGGGGGTACACTTTGAGTAATTTTATGAATATATTTCTTTGTTCGCTCCGTGATGGCCCAGCTGAGTTTATAGATTGGCACATGCCCTTGCAGTAAATTGTATGCTTTACAGGACATGGAATATAATCCTAAGTGAAGTTGACAGGGCAGATATTAAAACATGGATGGACGGCACAATGAGCCAACATAATTTAACAACAGATTAATCTTTACACTAATGCAGTCAATAACATATTAAGGCAGCTACAAAACCTAAATGAATGAGAAGTAATGTGATGCCACACTCTCTGAAATCTCTACTAGTCAGCAGAACTGCTTATGTCAAGTCATTTCTCTTCTTTTTTTTCCTGAGGGAGGTGTGCTTGATTAAACCTGGGCTCATTCCACAGATTTGGTCCATCAATGCTATTTCCAATGGTTGGAAAAGTGATCATCTCCATCACTAAAATGCCCATGATGACATTGACAAGGACACAACATTTCTCCATCAGTTAAATGTAATGTATTAGTTGGCATACTTTGGAGATCGTTGCTTTGGAACTTATGAACGTCTAAGACAGCAGCATACATTTAAAAAACTATCTTAATCTTACAAAAGATTAACAGTTATGGGAGGCTTTAGTTGTGACCAAGTACATTCACTCACCATATTAGTCAGCTTAAGTGTAGATCTCTAAAATATAGATACTTTTTTTCAGGGAAAAAAGTTTGACATTTAAATGTCAATCAGATTTTCTGTGATACACCAAGTCCTTACTTGGTCATGCGAGAACAAAGCACTTTATTTGGTGAATGTTAAGCACTGTGCCTCAGTAGTTTTTTTGCGTCAGGAACAGCACTTGTATGCAGACAATGAAGGCCTGTAGCTTCCTGATTACTTTTCTACATCCACAACTCAATAGTAGGTTCTTCCCATTCTGCTTCAGCTTCAGCTGTTTGGCTCCCAGGTCTCTTTGGCCACACAGGTTTCAGAGGGAGTTATGGGAAGTATTGAGATGCCCAGGTCTCCATCACTAATGCAGAGCCTCCTAGTAACCTTACACAGAGACCTTCATCAGCAGCATAGACAGAGGCAGACTTTTCCATTTTACCCCCCAAAATGTAGTTGAATCAACAACTTCACTTGGCATTCTTGCCCAGCATTCCCCACATCTGACAGAGCTGTCTGACCTGCACTTGAATTACTCTCATTCTTGAATACACTAGTATCATTAGTTTGAAAACAATGGAACTGTCATACTGTAGTAACAAGGGTGCTTTTCCGAACAGCATAAAAAGATACATCAGCATTTGTGCCCTATTTACATGCGTGTGATTCACTTAAAAAATATCTGACTTGCAGACCTTCTTGATCTCACCTGTAGCAAACTCTATTAGAGAGTTATGCCTTCAGGATATGATATGCAAATGAAAATATACAGTAACCCTTGACGTCCAGAAGCACATACCCACTCACAGCATTCCGTTTTGCTGTAGTGGGTGGCACACATTGAATAATAGATGGACTTAATTGTCCTCAAAGAGGATCATTGTGTAGGCAACAAAAGCATCACCAACAGCAACAAGCAAGGATAACAAAAACAACAACAAAACAACACAACTTGTTCAGATGCACAGAGCAAAATCAGTGCAACTGTAAAAAATACATTGCAGATTACAGTCTTTAAACATACAGTGGGGCAAAAAAGTATTTAGTCAGCCACCAATTGTGCAAGTTCACCAACTTAAAAATATGAGAGAGGCCTGTAATTTTCATCATAGGTACACTTCAACTATGACAGACAAAATGAGAAAAAAAAAATCCAGAAAATCACATTGTAGGATTTTTAATGAATGTATTTGCAAATTATGGTGGAAAATAAGTATTTGGTCACCTACAAACAAGCAAGATTTCTGGCTGTTTGAACTTGTTATCAGTATAAAAGACACCTGTCCACAACCTCAAACAGTCACACGCCAAACTCCACTATGGCCAAGACCAAAGAGCTGTCAAAGGAATCCAGCAGCAAAATTGTAGACCTGCACCAGGCTGGGAAGACTGAATCTGCAATAGGTAAGCAGCTTGGTTTGAAGAAATCAACTGTGGGAGCAATTATTAGGAAATGGAAGACATACACGACCACTGATAATCTCCCTCGATCTGGGGCTCCACGCAAGATCTCACCCCGTGGGGTCAAAATAATCACAAGAACGGTGAGCAAAAATCCCAGAACCACACGGGGGGACATAGTGAATGACCTGCAGAGAGCTGGGACCAAAGTAACAAAGCCTACCATCAGTAACACACTACGCCACCAGGGACTCAAATCCTGCAATGTCAGACGTGTCCCCCTGCTTAAGCCAGTAAATGTCCAGGCCCGTCCCGATGTTTGCTAGAGAGCATTTGGATGATCCAGAAGAAGATTGGGAGAATGTCATATGGTCAGATGAAACCAAAATATAACTTTTTGGTAAAAACTCAACTCGTCGTGTTTGGAGGACAAAGAATGCTGAGTTGCATCCAAAGAACACCATACCTACTGTGAAGCATGGGGGTGGAAACATCACGCTTTGTGGCTGTTTTTCTGCAAAGGGACCAGGACAACTGATCCGTGTAAAGGAAAGAATGAATGGGGCCATGTATCGTGAGATTTTGAGTGAAAACCTCCTTCCATCAGCAAGGGCATTGAAGATGAAACGTGGCTGGGTCTTTCAGCATGACAATGATCCCAAACACACCGCCCGGGCAACGAAGGAGTGGCTTCGTAAGAAGCATTTCATGATCCTGGAGTGGCCTAGCCAGTCTCCAGATCTCAACCCCATAGAAAATCTTTGGAGGGAGTTGAAAGTCCGTGTGGCCCAGCAACAGCCCCAAAACATCACTGCTCTAGGAGATCTGCATGGAGGAATGGGCCAAAATACCAGCAACAGTGTGTGAAAACCTTGTGAAGACTTACAGAAAACGTTTGACCTCTGTCATTGCCAACAAAGGGTATATAACAAAGTATTGAGAAACTTTTGTTATTGACCAAATTCCACCATAATTTGCAAATAAATTCATTAAAAATCCGACAATGTGATTTTCTGGATTTTACAGGCATCTCTCATATTTTTAAGTGGGAGAACTTGCACAATTGGTGGCTGTATCTATAGAAGAACAGCAATGATGAAATGCTAAAATACATTAAAGAACCTCTAATCACTTGCTTTAGTACCTGACTTGCATATCTTAGACCGTGGTTTCCTAAACCTGGTCCTGGGCAGTGCATATCAGAGAAAAAACCAAGCCAGGAGGTCAAAGGAATTGCCTGTTGAGTTCCAAGACAGGATTGTGTCGAGGCACAGATATGGGGAAGGGTACAGAAAAATTCTGCAGCATTGAAGGTCCCCAAGAACACAGTTTGGGACTACCAAGACTCTTCCTAGAGCTGGCCTCCCGGCCAAACTGAGCAATCGGGGGAGAAGGGCCTTGGTCAGGGAGGTGACCAATAACCCGATGGTCAGAGCTCCAGAGATCCTCTGTGGATATAGGAAAACCTTCCAGAAGGACAACCATCACTGCAGCACTCCACCAATCAGGCCTTTATAGTAGAGTGGCCAGACGGAAGCCACTCCTCAGTGAAAGGCACATGCCTGCTTGGAGTTTGCCAAAAGAGACCTAAAGGACTCCCAGACCATGAGAAACAAGATTCTCTGCTCTGATGAAACCAAGATTGAACTATTTGGCCTGAATGCCAAGCGTCACATCTGGAGGAAACCTGGCACCATCCTTAATGTGGAGCATGGTGGTGGCAGCATCATGCTGTGGGGATGTTTTTCAGCAGCAAGGAATGGGAGACTAGTCAGGGTTGAGGGAAAGATGAACAGAGAAAAGTACAGAGAGATCCTTCATGAAAACCTGCTCAAGACCTCAGTCGGGGGCAAAGGTTCGGCTCCCAACAAGACAACAACCCTAAGCACACAGCCAAGACAACGCAGGAGTATCTTTGGGCCAAGTCTCTGAATGTCCTTGAGTGGCCAAGCCAGAGCCCGGTCTTGAACCCGATCGAACATTTCTGGAGAGACCTGGAAGTAGCTGTGCAGCGATGCTCCCCATCCAACTTGACAGAGCTTGAGAGGATCTTTAGAGAAGAATGGGAGAAACTCCATAAATACAGGTGTGACCAGCTTGTAGCGTACCCATGTACCCATGAAATCTTGAAGCTGTCATCTCTGACAAAGATGCTTCAACAAAGTATTGAGTAAAGGGTCTGAATACTTATGTAAATGTGATATTTTCATTTTTTTTAAATATAAAGTACAACCAGATTTGGCTTTGCCATTGTGGGGTATTGTGTGTAGATTGATGAGGGGGAAAAACTATTTAATACAATACATAGGCTGTCACGTAACAAAATGTGCAAAAAGTAAAAGAGTGCTTTCCGTATGCACTGTATTTACTGTTTTGCAAAAGGCTACATACTTCGGTACCTTGTGGACTCTATTTTGAAAATCGACAACATTCCAAAAAAGGCTTGTACACGATTTAGAAAAACTGTAATTTAAGAGGAACTACATAACTGTTAGCAATTAAAACAAAATATTGGTATTGTACTGTATTGGAATAATGTTTATTAAACTGAAATAATTTCCTCACCTCATGTAACCCAATAAAAAAATGGCAAAGGGAACCATAAGACACCCTAACTATAAATTAGTCTTTCTCGATGGCTGCAGCACAACACACGCAAAATACAATTTTGCATGCACACAGGATGACCTACAGCCAAATTAATAAATGTTTTTTTAAATGAGAAAGGTGTGTGTGTGTGTGTCTGTGTGTTTGTTTGTTTGTGAGATGGTAAGGGAGTGTGTGTGAGGTTGATTGTGTGTGTTCGTGTATAGGAGTGAGAGAGCAAGACACATTTTATTTTCATGCATATTTAATGTGATATACATCCCCATGAATTTGGCGGAAATATACATGAACAGGAAAAAGCCATTTCAAATAACAAGTGAGCAAAGACTGCTTGCCATCGAATTTACAAGACATCAGCCTCCTTGTTTGGAAATTTGAATGCACATACAGTGTAAGTAGAGCATGTTTATGGGTGGAAGTGGTGATTATAATTGATTGGTTTAAACTAATCTGTGCTACCTCCATTTGCCTTACGGAAAACAATGGACAAGGCCAATAGCCTTTAAACCCAGTCGAGACAACAAGAAAAAAGAGACAGACTTCAGAGTGTTTGGGAAATAACCTGGGTTATTCATTTTGCTCAAAGAAGAAAAGGTTGAGCACGGATTAGATAAACCCAAGATTAATACATGTCATTTCTGCTATTGTGACTAATAATGTTACCTTTGTTATAGGAATCCCTATGGAAATATACAAATTCAGAATTATTCTATCTCCATGGTTCACTCTCCCTTATGAAGAAATCATTTCAATTTCACCTCTGGATGAGCATCTACTCAGGAGTAATTATTTCAATAAAATAAATGGTTTTGTTGTGGAATAGTCTGCAGCACATCAAGGAAGAAAAAAATATGATATGTATGAAGCAGTTAATTGCGCTCGACTGTAATGATAACGAGGAAAGTAAATACAATGTGAAATTATGATGGTGTTAAATGTGAGGCACACGTGTCAATTTTTATCATCAAAAGTTGTCCTGGTCCATCATGGTCAACTGATTTCATGAAGCTGGACCTCTGCAAAGCTTGTATAAAGGTGTTAAGAGGATGCGGTGTGGCAGATGATTGAAGAGCATTGTGATTCAAGGGCCCACTGGGTTATGGTTAATCATGTCAACCTCCTAAATTCAGACATATTTATCTGCTGTCATGGGGATATGGCTTTGCATGCCAGGGTGCATATTGGGCAGTTGAGATGATGAGAGATGTACTCTACTAGGGCCATTTAACGTCATGCTAACAAGGGAGGAGGCTGCTCATCACATTATGTCTGGCTGACACCACTCCTCACATGAAGGTGAAATGTGAGGCAGGATGCTCTCACATTGAGGTGACCTACAAGACTGAAAGAAAACGCAATGTACTTTTGCATTTGTGTTTTCAGATGGTTCATCGCGAAGCGTTGTGATCAAAGGGATGGATTCGATCCGTATCGCCGGAGTATTGCTGAAGATCCGCATTATAGCTCGATTGAGATTTAAAGGCAGTGTTCCCATGTTCACGGATCACTGCATTCACGGTAAACAATGCATATGTCGGCTCAACCGGAAATTACCTTTAAATTCTAAGGGGATCCTCCGCGATACATCCACAACACGGATTGAATCCAGCCCAAAATGTGGTAAGGGTTAAGGACCTCCTAATATTACAAAAAGAAACATGAATATAAAAGCAAAACATTGTGTATTTTCCAGTGGGGCATAAAATGAATAGGAATTCCATAAAGATAACAGACAGGTGAAGGACAGTACAGCAACACAACACACATACGTGTAAGACATGGTTATGAGCATGTTCATTCCAGTATCTAGTCTTCTACCACTTACTGTAAATGTTACAGTTGTCAACTCAGAGGTCTATTTATCAGCTGAGACGTTGTAAACGCTGTGTTTTGATTTACAACACCATTATCAGACGATATTGGGACACTGCTCCAGTGTCAAAAGAGCATATTGTTATGTTGTTCTTTATGACAAAGTGGTTTGCCAGAGGGGATGGTAATTAGATCTGCTTTCAGTTGACTCCAGGCAAGGGAATTATTGGTAATCATCCATGTAACGCAGTGCCACTCATTTTTCTGACAGCTCTGTGAAACAATGGGTCTGCCTTTTTTAGTCATTTTAATGCACAGGCTAGCCCAGTGAATCAATTTCAAAAGCAGAGCAGTTTTAGGTCCATCACCTGAGAAGATACTCATGGAAGTTGGTCATCAGTATTTGTTCATTTCGGTTTTACAAAATACAACCCATTCAGTTTGGCATGTGTTGACTGCTTGCTGCCTGCCAAGCCCCAAGAAAAACAACAATAAAACACAAAATGTTGAGAGACTCTAAAAAAATATGTCATTATTAATTAAAGCACCCCATCTCTGCTCTTAAACCATTCACCTTCTCCAGGCTAGAGTCTTCCTCTCTGCATGACTGGTCTGCTGTCTTTGTGTGGTGCCATTTAATAAGCATCCCTGTACCCCTAGGGACCTGACCATGGTCCTTTCAGTAACTGCGTAGTGGCTAGAGTGGGAGACAGGCTCTCTGTCATACCAGCACAGGACCATCTCCATCGCCTTGCCTGCAAGATTCAGCAGAAAAGAGGGAACCTCTCCTCCAAATCTGTGAGCTGTCAGCTTCTCTTTATTCTTCTCTGGTGCTTTTACTTATTTATCAGAAAATATGCGTCAAGGGGTTGACTTGCAAGAAGACATGCCAAGACACACAGACAACTAGCAGTGTCAGGGCAATTAACACTTCACTAGACACTATTCTCTGTAAATGTACAGCCTCATTGATCATGTCCTCAGTCAGTGTCAACCTCTATTTTGTAAGTGAACACAGAGAATGCTGGGCCTTGGTTAATTTGCTTTACCTGTAAAAAAATACATACAAATAAAACTGTAAACAGTGCAAAGCTATGAAACAATGAAGGAACTTCATGTCCTGGAGTGGAAGCTGTTCTGTGCCAAACACATTTGTATTCTGGTCAAATATGAAAGGCACAGTGTTGTAATATATTTGTCTTATTTCTAATATATGAGAGGCTTTACCACAATACGAAACAAATCACATTTTGAAGGCACTGGATCAAACATTCACAGGAGAGGCAGATTAATAAATAAGAATGCATAAAGGGTTAATCTAACATGAATATAACAGACGTGGCTCCCCTGGCTCTTGCTGAGGTGTCTGCACACCTGCCTTGAGTGTCAAGCACCAGTAGGCTTTGGTGATTTAGTTTAAGGTAAATTTAGCACAAGTCACTGGTGTTTTTATATTCAATTAGTTTTTGGAATACAATAGACATTAATTTAAAAAAACACAAAATAAATAATCTACAGGTGGGCAGTGAGGTACCCATTCATCGACTTTGTCAAATTAAAAGTAAAGAATTCAACAAAGCTGCCCCCCACCTCCCACACCCTAGCCCTTGGTCATGTCACGCGTTCAGGAAAAACAAAGCTGTCCAGAAAATACCTTTATCCTCAGTAAAATGTCCCTTGTGAAATGCAGTTTTTATCATTGGATGCGAATTCCTAATTCCATGTCGTTAATGCAGGTTTTGTTTTCCTGCAGCAATTCCATATCAAGAAAAGGTTATCATTAAAATGTGGGAAAAAACTGAGTAACTGTTACAATTAGTAAGCCTTCACAAAGGGTCCATAGTGGTTTCGTAAGATGTATGGTAAAACAACTTAATGCATTCTTAGCTGGCCTTCATCCCATATAAACAAGGTCAGACAGACAGTGTGTAACCCTCACAATCACCAAGGGTTTGTCTATACGTGTGTGTGTGTGTGTTTGCCATTTCAGTGAGAAACAGACATTGTGTCTATGTGCTTAACAGGGGAGGTGGTATTCAATACACGTGTCTGCATTCAATCTGCCCAGTGGATCCATCAGCTGGGCCAATCAGGCCCCTGAGAGGGGGGAAGCAACCCCTGCTAGAGCCACGTTTACTCTCACTTTCAAATGGGGCATTAATGATTTATAGGTGTTTGCTTTAAAAAGTCATTGGCATTAATCCCATGGCTCATTAACTGTTTAATTAAAATGAAATTCTGTGTTAGGAGTTAAGCAGATTGAGAGTATTTCCTCCTGGTGGGTGGCTGTTGAATCACCTCATTTTAGGAAATGCTTCATGTGTAATAACAAGTTTGAGATGTGCAAAAACCACACAATTTAGAAAAATACAATTGAAATGCTATTTGTTGTGTGATTATAACAAGTTATAGATCGTGGTATTAAGACTGGGTTACAATCATGGTATAGCAAAGCATATTACTATTATTTTGCTATGTTATATATCACAAATTAAAGTTTCTACTATGCATTATTAGGAAAGAGTCTACCTTAGATACTACTAATACATAGTAGTGCTTTACTCTAAAACATGACTTTATCATATTTATCTCTCAAGCTTGGAAACCTTAGTTCCTATCATCAGGGCTATAGTCTGCATCTTTGTTCTACTTAAATGTCTATGACTCAACTCAGGGCTGACAGTTAGACAACAAATAAGATAGAGCGTAGGGGATTTTAATGCAACAGTCATATGGGATAATTAAGAGTCTATACTTCCTCACCAGACTCAGTGGTTGTAGAGTGCTTTAAATTGCTTTTTAAATTGGTCTTTGTTGCCTAATATGAGGGTTTGCTGTATGTTTGAACAACTTGAGGGAGAGATGCACTGAGGAAGTAAAAAAACGAAGATTGATCGCAGAGCTCCTTGTAGTAACACAAGCCCAGTCCTGCCCCAGGTTTTCATAGCACTTAAAATAGCAACTCAGTAATGTCAAACATAAGCACTTTACATGCACAAGAAAGTGCTAAGAAATTAAAGATGGTCAAGGGTATAAATGATTGTTTTCCAAAATACCTCTTTACAGACAGTATTTGGTGCCACCTTATAAATTGACACAGCTCTATTATGCTGAATATTTGAAATATGATAATGCATTAAAGTGTACTTCCATTTACCCAATTCAATCATTACATTTATTTTCATACTGTATGTTTCAACCAATTTCAATTCCCATCACAGGTATTTACAATTAGTGAATAATTCAGAGGTATGAATTTGCATCGCACAATTGTCTTCACAGCTAGGACACGTGTTGATACAAGCCTTATTTAATTGTATTTATTTTTTATTTTACCTTTATTTAACTAGGCAAGTCAGTTAAGAACAAACTCGTATTTTACGAGGTACCACATTGTTTTCTCTCTTACTACTCAAGCAAAAACACTTCAAAATGGCTGCACTTTGTTTGGATGACAATAACGGAGTGGTTTTGGGTTATGACTTTCATACTAATGTCTTTGCTAAGTTGACTTTCATACTAATGTCTTTGCTAAGTTGACTTTTATACTAATGTCTTTGCTAAGTCTGGCTGGGGTCCAGAGAAAAGTCAAGCTGGCAGACGCCTCTACATCAATATCCAAACTAGCCACAAGGGTCTGGAGAAATGATCAGGAACATTAAAGATAGCAGCTGGTAAGTTGATGTGGGCTTTTCAAAGTGAACTGGAGTTTAGATGAATTTAAATGATGAGCCACAAACATTAATTTATGTTGAGTGTTATCCCTACTTTCTTGACAGAAAGCTCACACCACTATCACCTATCACCGCCAAGTACTTTTGAACTAAGAATCAACATCTACTTACCTCGACTTCGACCTCGATTTCGGTTCCTACTTGAACTCTGACTTAGCTGTTCAATGGTTTACTCCGTTGTTTGGGCTACCGAAGCACCGCAAGCACAGACGCGGGAGGGCTGGAGTCCTTGTCAGACTGAACTTCCCTCCATTTTATTGGCAAATGGCCAGTAAGAAGCATCTAAAGAAAAAATAAGAAGTTCATAAGATAGTAAGTGCAATTCTTCCAACATTTCTTAAGAATGAATTTTATTCTCAAATATCTTCTTACAAACTTCTTAACTATCTTCTTAAAATGAAGACAGCTAGCAAGGACAATAATGTTAGCATATTTCTTATTGCGTTTACTGGTCAAAAATATTATCTTGGATTTAAAACTATCAATACTAAAACTTTGAGATGAAATTTGTGAGTGAATTACAGTAGTTTATTTTCTCACTTCCATGATTTTAAGACAAGGGTTTAGCTATCTTGGAAATAAGAACATTTCCAAGAAGAAATCCAATAACAATCTAATTTCTTCTCAACAATTTTCTTAGTGAAAACTTACGAAGAAGCAACATATTTTCACACATTTTATTGAGGAAAAAAACTTGTCATGAGTTTCTATTTAGGTATAAAGTTAAGGAAAAAATTGCACCTAAGACACTTAAGGTTTGTCGATCCAGACCCTAAACTAGAATACCTCATGGTAAATTGCAGACCTTTTTATCTACCAAGAGAGATTTTATCTGAAATCTACACGGCTGTTTACATCCCACCACAAAATGAGAATGGCACTAAGCAGGCACTCATCGAGCTGTACAGGGCCATACACAAACAAGAAAATGCTCATCCAGAGGCAGTGTTTGTAGTGGACGGAGACTTTAACGTGGGGAGACTGACATGCATTTTACCCAACTTTGCTAAGCAACAAGACTGCTTCGCTAGCACAGACTGGAATATGTTCAGCGATTCATCCGATAGCATTGATGAGTTTACCACATCAGTCACGGGTTTCAACAATAAGTACATCGACCACCCCACATTGACCATATGTACGTACCCTAACTAAAAGCCATGCATTTCAGGTTAATGCAGACCATTACAAATGAAATAGCAGCCATGATTTGACAAAGTGACGCAAACCTCCCAGACGAGCTGAATGCCTTCTATTCTTGCTTTGACGCAAAGAACACTGAGCAAGGAATGAGTACACTTATGTCCTGGACGACTGTGTGATCTAGCTCTCTGTGGCAGATGTAAGACTTTTAAAAAGATTAACACTCGCAAGGCCGCTGGGCCAGATGGAATGCCAGAATACCGACCAGCTGACAAGTGTCTTCACGGAAATGTTCAACACATCCTTGTCTCAGTCTGTAATCCCAACATGTTTCAAGCAGGCCACCATTGTCCCTGTTCATAAGAACTCAAAGATATACCTGCCTTAACAACTATTAGGCCTGATCACCGATGATGATGAGACAGCCTACAGGGAGGAGGTCAGAGACCTGGCAGTGTGGTGCAGGGCAACAACCTCTCCCTCATAGTCAGCAAGGCAAAGGAGCTGAGTACTACAGTGTACTGTGTAATACAGGAAATGGAGGGGTGAGCACGCCCCCATCCACATCAATGGGGCTGTAGTGTAGCAAATAGAGCTTCAAGTTCTTTGGTTTCCACATCACTAATGACTTAACATTTGTATTTGTATTTATTAATGCCAGGGCAGCAGCTACGCTTCCTGGGGTCCAGGAACATAAAACAGTTACATAGAAGGCGTGACAGTGTCTCTTCCCCCTCAAGAGGTTGAAAAGATTTGTCATGGCCTCTCAGATTCTCCAAAAGTTCTACAGCTGCATCATTGAGAACATCTTGACTGGCTCCATCACCGATCGGAAGGCGCTACAGAGGGTGGGGGCCGAGCTCCCTGCCATCCAGGACCTCTATACCAGGCGGTGTCAAAGGAAGGCCTGGAAAATTGTCAAAGACCCCAGCCACCCAAGCCATAGACTATTCACTCTGCCACGCGCGCGCACACACACACACACACACACACACACACACACACACACACACACACACACACACACACACACACACACACACACACACACACACACACACACACACACACACACACACACACACACACACACACACACACACACACACACCAGAAGCATACCACCCTGCATCCTACTGCTGGATTGCCTCTGAAGCTAAGCAGAGTTGGTCCTGGTCAGTCCCTAGATGGAAGACCAGATGCTGCTGAAAGTGCTGTTGGAAGGCCAGTAGAAGGCAATCTTTCCTCTGGTCAAAAAATATCCCAATGGCCAAGGGCAGTGCTTGGGGACATTGTCCTCTGTAGGGTGACATATTTCAGATGGGATGTTAAAATGGGTGTCCTGATTCTCTGTGATTAGTAAAGATCCCATGGCAATTATCATAAGAGTAGTTGTGTTAACCCTGATGTCCTGGATATGTCCCTCATACCATCATGATCACCTACTCATCCACACCTTCCAATTAGCTCATTCCTCCTCTCCCCTGTAACTATTCCGCAGGTCGTTGCTGTAAATTAGAATGTGTTCTCAGTCAAATTACCTGGTTAAAAAAAACAAGACAATACACACACTACATATGCTCACACAAACAAGACATACACACACTTAATCCTGTGTGGCTAAGAGGTGGAGCATGGTACTTGCAACGTCAGGGTGGTTGATTTGATTCCCATGTGGGACCAGTATTAAAAAGTACAAAAATATATCACTCAGTACTGTAAACCACTCTGGATAAGAGCATCTGCTAAATGACTAGTATGCAAGTAAACACACTTGTATATTGATGCCACACACACTTTCCCATGCTGCTGCTACTCTGTTTATTATCTATCCTGATAGCCTAGTCACTTTTACCCCTACCATGTACATATTACCTCAACTACCTCGTACCCCAGCACATTGACTCGGTACTGGTACTCCTTGTATGCAGCCTAGTTATTGTTATATATTGTTTTATCTTTTCTATTATTATCTGCACATTAAAATGGCGCCGGAAGAAATGGCAGCAGTTTTACGGGCGTCCAACCAATTGTGCTGTGTTTTTTTTCCGGGTTATTTTGTACATAATATTTCTGCCACCGTATCTTACGGCATAAAAAGAGCTTCTGGTTTTCAGGACAGCGATCACTCACCTCGGAGTAGACAAAGATTTTTCTTCAATAAGCAAGAAGCAGAGAATATACTGCGAACACCTGACAAGGCCGACACCCCCTTTATTGGCAAGAGAAAGTGTACCAGGTACAGAGGCTACAGAGCGGGGTGCCTTGTAAGGATCCGAAGAAGGCGAGTGGGAAAGCTGCCGTTACCGTCAATATTACTCGCCAACGTACAATCATTGGACAGTAAATTAGATGAGGTACGATCACGAATATCCTACTAACGGGACATCAAAAACTGTAACGTCTAATGTTTCACGGAATTGTGGCTGAATGATGACATGGATATTCAGCTAGCAGGATATATGCTGCACCGGCTAGATCGAACAGCACACTATGGTAAGACGAGGGGGGTGGTCTGTGCATATTTGTAAACAACAACTGGTGCACGAAATCTAAGGAAGTCTCTAGATTTTGCTCGCCTGAAGTAGAGTATCTTATGATAAACTGTAAACCACACTATTTGCCAAGAGAGTTTTCATCTATACTTTTCGTGGCTGTCTATATACCACCATAGATGGACGCTGACACTAAGACTGCACTCAGTCAGCTGTATAAGGAAATAAGCCAATAAAGTGCTAGGGAAGTTATTGGCTAGAAGTTATTGGCTAGAATTTTTTTTAAATAAAGTTTTTGGCTAGAAAGTCCAAGTTGCTTGATAAGGACTTCATGAAAGTGCTACCTACTGCCCTCATTCAATGCCATTTAGACTATGCTAGTACTTCCTGGTTTGGGGGCTTATCTAAATTTATGAAGGGGAAGCTCCAGATAGCCCAGAATAAGCTATCAAGTGCCAAGTCTAGGACCAAAAGGCTTCTCAACAGCTTTTACCGAAGACATACGAATCCTGAACAGGTAATCAAATGGCTACTCAGACTATTTGCATCGTGTGTGTCCCCCAACCCCTCTTTGCACTGCTGTTACTCTCTTTATCATATACGCATAGTCACATTAACTATACATTCATGGACATAATACCTCAATTAGCCCTACTAACCGGTGCCCCCGCACATTGGCTCATGGGACTATCTGCATGCATCGGACTATCTGTGTCCCGCCACCCATCAGCCGCCAACCCCTCTTTTACACTACTGCTGTTTACGCTACTGCTGTTTATCATATACGCATAGTCACATTAACTATACATTCATGGACATAATACCTCAATTAGCCCGACTAACCGGTGCCTGTATATAGCCTCACTACTGTTATTATTCACAGTCTTTTTACTGTTGTTTTTTATTTCCTTACTAATCTATTGTTCACTTAATACCTATTTTGTACTTAAAAATTGCACTGTTGGTTAGAGCCTGTAGCTAAGGATTTTACTGTAAGGTCTACACTGTAAGGTGACAAATAAACTTTGATTTGTTTTGAAATAACATTATATTTTAACTTAGAATTTTTGGGAAAGGGCTCATAAGTAAGCATTTCACTATAAAGTATGTTGTTTTTGTAACATGTGACAAATACAATTTGAATTGATAAACCAGTATATCTGGTTACATCACATTACATTGCTATGACTTAACTTTGTGTCTATGAACAATTTAGTCAGATAAAAAGTAATATCTGACAACTCTCCCCTTCCACCCTTCAAACTGGATTGCTCTCAGATTATAATTAAGTGCGTGGGCTGTTGGTACATTAGAACAGCTTAAAATGTGATTGTCATACAAAATGTGTTGTCCTGAGTTCCAAAAACCACACAACTTTGCACCGTAATCAGCATATTCATCCAGTGCACCTGCCAGTAATCCCTTCCATCTCTGGATACACTAAATGTTGCTCCCCAGGTATGGCCCGGGTTCACAGCATGGCAGAAGGCCTATGTCCTGAGGCAGACAGAGTGCAAACTCTGCCCGATTGCACTGTTTTAATGTGCTGGGGATTAATTGTGGAAATGAATGAAAAAAAACGTTTAATTAGTGTCACGTTCTGACCTTAGTTCCTTTGTTTTGTCTTTGTTTTAGTATGGTCAGGGCGTGAGTTGGGGTGGGCAGTCTGTTCTTTTTTCTATAATTTGTGATTTCTGTGTTTGGCCTGGTATGGTTCTCAATCAGAGGCAGCTGTCAATCACTGTCAATCATTGTTCAAGTGTTCAGTATTCGTATTAAATACAATATGGACACCTACCACGCTGCGCATTGGTCTGACATTTCTTACTCCTCGTCTGAGGAGGACGAAGACAAGCGTTACAATTAGACAAAGCACTGACTAGAAAGTATAAGTAAATTATTATTTTGTACGCTGTTATGAGTGTCTTGGTTAATAAACACGTGGAAATAGGGTGTCCTAAAATGAATACCATTTCTGCCACTATACTAATAGAAACCCTAAACGTAAAATAACTGTACTGACATGGCTGCAGCAAAAGAAAAACAGACACCAAACACCATGGCTATTCTACAACATCATACGCTTGTCCTTCTGAGCTCATGTCTGGGTCTTCCTCACTCTGGTCTGTGATTCTGTTGTGACTTCTGCTACCTCGATTCCACCCTTCGTCAGTTAGAGGCCTGAAATGTGGTGGGTTCTTGTGGGACCATCCTGGCTCCTGGTCAGAGGCCTTTTGAGCTGCCAAGCGAACAAAGGCCATTGGTCCCCTGTGAGTTATTCTACTGTGGCTGGCTGGACTCTGGCCCACTGATTTATTGCCTTTGGCTACAGCACTTTCCAAAGAGAGGCAGTCTGGGATGTCATTTGTTTAGAGCACATTTGGCAATGACTGGCCTCTTGGATTTTTTAAAATTCAACCAACAGAGGCGGAATGAATGTAGGATATCAAAGATGTGTCAACTGTGAGTAATTTTTTTTCACAGAAGAAGTAGGTGTACTAAAGCAAATGTAATCATGCAGCTCATCACCCTACACAGTACACAATACGCGTAAAGCTATGAGATAAAAAAGGATGTAACTCTGTCTATGGATTGTGTAGTAAATGTGTCAGAGTCATCTAATAGAGTTATTGCTGACACCTCGTAAAGCCTCGGCCACTGTTGTATAAACAACAGCATATTATTTCATGGTTGCCCCTATAAGACACACATCATGCATGCAGTGCCATATCTGTCAAAAGTACGAGGTCTCACTATTCTTGTTCAATATGGCTGTCTTATTTTCTGTTTTAAACTTTGTCTACTGGGCACTTCAAGACATCTCAGACATTCTGAGATGTCTTTCTGTCACACAGTTTCTAGGTAAAGTTTTCTTTCTTGATACTTATAGACAGGGGAAAACTGGAAGCTACAGTTGAGTGGCAGCATTTTGTTTTGCATTTGTCTCCAAACAGATGCATAGCTGTCATTCCTGGTCCCATTGAAGACTTGTATCAAATGTAATCTCTTCAAAGACTATTCCCATGGACTGGTGTTTACTGATACAGCTTTTTCAGGTGTCTGTCAAATCATATTGTGGAGGGCAATGTAGCAAACACTTCAAATATATGAGTTTAAATATAGATGGGGCCATGAAAAATAATAACTCATGCCAAGTCTTTCTAAAGCTAAACAATTGAGGTACCATCACAATTTCACTAGATCAGTGTTCAGTCCTTGTGACTATGTACAGTACATGGGTATTTATTGTTATATGAGAGTAACACGTTTTTATTTAGCACATTTATGATTTGCAATTCATTTCACTAATGACAATGAATTGTCAAGGACATGAATTAACACATAATAAGACAACGGTGTTCAACGGCCAAATATTCACATCCTGAAGACGTGTAGTGTTGAACAAACTCTGATACAATTTGACCTATATCATTGTTACAGCAATGTCACAATGTGACTTAATCGTAATCACGTTTGATTTGGAGTTTTTATGCTATTACATGAGAGGAAACAGCACTTGTTAGAATGACACCATTGATTTAGCTTCTTTTTTCAACTTTAATAATAAGCAGAAGCATCTTTTCAGCAAAATGTCTTGGACATCCGACCTACAGTTGTCCATTGTAATATTTGGAATCAATCAGCTCATGGCTTGGTATGGATTTGCAATAATACACCTTACACCATATTAACCCTTGTGTTGTCTTAAGGGTCAAAAATGACCCGCCACTATGTTCAACAGCAGAGAAAACCCCCTAAATGATTTTTTCCCCCAACTTGAAACGTGATTACTTTTCCTAGAGTGACCCCAACATTAGAAAAAGTGAAACATCGCCTTTGTTCATATTTCCATGAAAGCTGTACACCACCAGGGTACAAAGATTGTCTTTGGGTCATTTTTGACCTGGCAGTTATAAAATAATTTACACACCACAAAAACAACAAAGACACACATGCACACGCACAATGAGAAATTGAGATTGTGTGCTACTGATTGAACTCAGACGAAACTAAAACTGTCTTGTGCATGTGCAGCATCTCCCCTCCACGACCCCACACGTGACTCAAGTTCACAGACAAAATAAAAACAATTTCAGACAAAATAAACATTTCCTGAAAGCATTGTCTACTAACGGGGAATGCAGTCAGAGGCTGCAGATGACAGTCCCCCCAGTTCTCTCTTTGCTGAAGCTATGAGTGCATGTTTCAGTGCCCAACAGGTCGTGGTTCTGATTTTTTCAGATGTCCAGGAGGAACAAGAGAACAATGATTTAGAAGAGGAGGGGGTATCTGAAGAATAAGATAGGGAAGAATACAACCCAGAGCACGATGCATCATCTTCAGATGAAGAAGAAATCCCCCAAGCTGAAAGACAAACATTTTTGTCGAAGAACAGCAAAATAACATGGTCCTTGTGACCATATGACAACCAGGGCAGGATGGCAGCACAAAATGTCATAAGGGTGACCCCAGGGCCAAGTCATGCAGTTGCCCATGCCCAGGACATCGCCTCAACATGGAGATGACAAATTTGGAGGTTTTCCGTAAATATGGAGACAACTGGAAAAGATGGATGAGATTGACCTGCGTGCTTACATGCTAATCTTAGCGGTAGTGTATAGGTCCCGAGGTAAGACGACATGTAGTCTCTGGGATGCAGAGAGTAGAAGGGCATTTTTCCATGCCATGATGCCACTGAAAGTCTTTCACAATTTCTTGAGAATGCTACGATTTGATGACCCTGAGTCAAGACCTGCAAGATATGTGAGAGACAAACTGGCAGCCATAAGAGAGGTTTGAGAGAAGTGGGTGGACCTTACCTCTACAACCCTGGAACTGAAGTAACAGTGGATGAGCAACTGGTTCCATTCAAATCAAATCAAATGTATTTATATAGCCCTTCGTACATCAGCTGATATCTCAAAGTGCTGTACAGAAACCCAGCCTAAAACCCCAAACAGCAAGCAATGCAGGTGTTGAAGCACGTTGGCTCGGAAAAACTCCCTAGAAAGGCCAAAACCTAGGAAGAAATCTAGAGAGGAACCAGGCTATGAGGGGTGGCCAGTCCTCTCTGGCTGTGCCAGGTGGAGATTATAACAGAGCATGGCCAAGATGTTCAAATGTTCATAAATGACCAGCATGGTCAAATAATAGGTCTGGGACAGGTAGCACGTCCGGTGAACAGGTCAGGATTTCATATCTGTAATGTAAGTGATTTTCACTGTTAATTTGATTATGTATTGCTGTAATATCATTGATTCGTGTGATCGTTTTCTGTGACACTGATAGTAATCTCTTTGTCAAAAGGTCGCTGTCCTTTCCGGCAGTATATGCCCAGCAAGCCAGCAAAGTATGGCATCAAGATATGGGTTGCCTGTCCACACAGGGAAGCTGACCAGTGGAGACCCGGAGAAGAACCAGGGGATGCGGGTTGTGCTTGATGTGACAGATGGACTGAGGGGGCACAATGTCACATGTGACAATTTCTTCACCTCTTATGAACTCAGTCAGCAGCTCCTGAAGAGGAAGGTCACCATGGTTGGCACAGTTAGAAAGAACAAGCCTGAGCTCCCCCCTGCACTCCTCGCAACAATGGGGAGAGAGGCCTTCTCGTCCAAGTTTTCCTTCACCCCCACCACCACTCGAGTTTCTTACCTCCCAAAGAGGAACAAGAATGTGGTATTCCTGAGCACACTGAACAAAACGACTGAGATCAGTGATTGTGAGGACGGGAAGCCAGCCGTCATCCTGGACTACAACCACAACAAAGGAGGTGTGGACAACCTGGACAAGGTGATTGGAACTTACAGCTGCAGGAGGATGACTGCCCACTGGCCCCTGACATTCTTCCATAACATAATTGATGTGTCCTCATACAATGCCTTCCTTATATGGAATAAGATCAACTCTACCTGGATGCCTGATAAGCGAAACAAGTGGAGGGTGTTCCTGGAGCAGCTGGGTAAGGCACTTGTAACCTCATACATTCAAAGAAGGGAGCGCCTCCCCTGTACATCAGCCTCTGCAGCTCTTGTGAAAGCTGTTCAGGGGGCTGAATCTTGTCCTGATCCACCTGAGGCTGTAGCTGGGGCAGGCAAGAGGAGTAGATGTCAATTCGGCCCCCCAAAGAAGGACAGTAAAACAAATATGTGTGCTGCACATGTGAGAAATACATGCACACACATTTGCATACTGTCCTACATGCGCTCATTAGAGTTTGATTTGTGTTCTTCATGTTTTTGTTTTGTTTCATCTTATTTTATTCTTATTTATTGTTGTTGTTTATAGACCTTGTGGGTGGGGGCAATGGGTAAAAAAATGGGAGAAGACAAGTAATTTGTAGAAATCCTCATTGTACAGTATATAAGAATATAAAACTATGTTGCCAAAAAAGTTCAAGACTTGTTTCCCTTCAATAAAATGCATTCAAAACTACTCTCTGCACATTGCTACTTTCTTAGACTATACATGTGCTATCTCTTGCAAACAAAATTATGTTTACAGGCATGTAAGTACCTTAGCAATAATAATAATAAACCTCAACTTTAGTAAAGAAAACAATTATGACAGGGGTGTTGTTGTAAAAACGATTGGTGTCCTCTGATTAAATGCAGTCTTTCTGCATTGTGAAGAGGGAAAACCCACATATTCACAAAGTTTGTGTCACATCCTGACCTTAGTTCCTTTTTTATGTCTCTATTTTAGTTTGGTCAGAGCGTGAGTTGGGGTGTGCATTCTATGTGTTGTTCTATGTTTTTGTATTTCTGTGTTTGGCCCTGTATGGTTCCCAATCAGAGGCAGAACCATACTTAGGCAGCCTGTTTTCCCACTATGATTGGTGGGTAGTTGTTTTCTGTCTTTGTATTAGTTACCAGAAGGAACTGTTTCAGTTGTTATTTTTGTTTACTTTACTTTACTTTACTTTGTATTGTAGTGTTCAGTTCAGTTTAATAAAATTACGAACACTTACAATGCTGCATATTGGTCCGATCCTTCTTACTCCTCCTCAGAAGAGGAGGAAAACCGTTACAGTTTGTGATGAATGACAGGTTGTTTCTTCAAGCAAAATAGATTTGGGGTTTAAGATGTTTCATTTTAGGGGTTTAGTGATGGCGGTTTAGTGATGGTTTATGACAAGGGGAGTATACGGAATGTTAAGACAACACAAGGTTTAAAAGAGCAATCAAAACCTTTCAGTCACATCAGTCAACTACAGTTGAAGTCTAAAGTATACATACACCTTAGCCAAATACATTTAAACTCAGTTTTTCACAATTCCTGATATTTAATCCTTGTAAAAAGTAATTCAGTTAGGATCACGACTTTATTTTAAGAATATGAAATGTCAGAATAATAGTAGAGACTAGTGAGAATGATTTATTTAAGCTTTTATTTATTTCATCACTTTCCCAGTGGGTCAGAAGTTTACATATACTCAATTTGTATTTGGTAGCATTGTCTTTAAATAGTTTAACTTGGGTCAAGCGTATCGGGTAGCCTTCCACAAGCTTCCCACAATGAGTTGGGTGAATTTTGGCCCGTTCCTCCTGATGTCTTGAGATGTTGCTTCAATATATCCACATAATTTCCACCCTCATGATGCCATCTATTTTGTGAAGCGCACCAGCCCCTCCTGCAGAAAAGCACACCTACAATCTACACCTTGATGCTGCCACCCCCGTGCTTCACGGTTGGGATGGTGTTCTTCGCCTTGCTTGTCTCCCCCTTTTTTCTCCAAACATAACGATGGTCATTATGGTTGCAAACCGTAGTCTGTCTTTTTAATGGCGGTTTTGGAGCAGTGGCTTCTTCCTTGCTGAGCAGCCTGTCAGGTTATGTCAATATAGGACTTGTTTAACAGTGGCTATAGATACTTTTGTACCTGTTTCCTCCAGCATCTTCACATGGTCCTTTGCTGTTGTTCTGGGATTGATTTGCACTTTTCGCTGCGTGGTCCCATGATATTTATACTTGCGTACTATTGTTTGTACAGATGGTACCTTCAGGTGTTCGGAAATTTCTCCCAAGGATGAACCAGACTTGTGGAGGTCTACAATTTTTTTTCTGAGGTCTTGGCTGATTTCTTTTGATTTTCCCATGATGTCAAGTAGAGGCACTGAGTTTGAAGGTAGGCATTGAAATACATCCACAGGTACACCTCCCATTAACTCAATTAGCCTATCAGAAGCTTCTAAAGCCATGACATCATTTTCTGGAATTTTCCAAGCTGTTTAAAGGCACAGTCAACTTAGTGTATGTAAACTTCTGACCCACTGGAATTGTGATACAGTGAATTCTAAATTAAATAATCTGTCTGTAAGAAATTGTTGGAAAAATTACTTGTGTCATGCAGAAAGTAGATGTCCTGACCTACTTGCCAAAACTATAGTTTGTTAACAAGAAATTTGTGGAGTGATGGAAAAACTAGTTTTAATGACTCTAACCTAAGAGTTTGAACACTTCTGATTTCATCTGAATATCAGGCGACACACATGTTGCTAAAGAAAGATGAACGTAAATCCCATCAAATTGATCTTTTATTGAAGTGCTATGAGATCTCCATGGGAATGGCAAGTGTTGTCATATCCAGGCAGACCATAGAAATATGCTGAAACTAATTAGGGTATGTTGCTGTGCAACAAAGCTTTCCGTTAGTTTTTTTGGGCAGAGTACATCTTCCCAGTTTCTATTGTAGGAATATGAACATGCTAAAGTGAAAAGTTTTGAGTGAATTTATAGTAGAGTTCCTAATGTTGAGGTTTGAGCAAGAACATCAGCTGTTTTGCAGCTGGTAGGCAAATTTGTACTTTCTGATAGATTGACTATTGATCTGTTTCCATTAAAACATTTCTAAGCATGTAATAAATATGTATTTTTCCCAATATGAACCTAATACTGTACATTCTTAATGAGTTGTGTTTTCAATGTATGTTTTAGAACATACATTTGATTTTAGGGATTTCCACATTGAATTAAATAAAACAAGTCTTTACAATTGATTTGGAAGTTGCAACCTACCTGCATGAGACACACACATTAGTTTGGTCTCTTTCCTGTCAGGTACTAATGTAAGACCCTAGTGCAGACTGTGTGAAGTAACATTGTTTATTGTAACAACAGGGGCAGGCAAACAACAGGTCAAGGCAGGCAGGGGTCGATAATCCAGAGCAGTGGCCAAGGTACAGGACGGCAGGCAGGCTTAGGTCATGCAGATGTCGGTAATCCAGAGGTGGGGAGCAAAGGTACAGGACGGCAGGCAGGCTCAGGGTCGGGGGGGGGGGGGGGGGGGGGGGGGGGGGGGGTATAGGATCAGGACAGGCAAAGGTCAAAAACCAGGAGGACGAGAAACAGAGAAAATGGAAAAAGCAGGAGCAAAGACACAAAACTCTGGTAGGCTTGAACAAACAAGATGAATTGGCAACAAACAGACAGAAAACACAGGTTTAAATACACAGGGGATAATGGGGAAGATGGGCAACGCCTGGAGTGGGGTGGAGACAATCACAAAGACAGGCAAAACAGATCAGGGCGTGACACTTTCCCATACAATCACAGCGATAAAACAATGTCCAGTGTGCTTAATCTATGTTTTTCATCCTCATCACTTTCCACTGATTTGTGAACTAGTGTACCATGGGTAAGCTAAATATAAGGACCTGCAAATAAGCATCTGTGCTACTAGAATGAATGACCATTACCAGTCTAATAGGAGTGAGGATATAGTGCTGCTGTAGAAATGCAAGCATTGCAAATTGATATGTCAGAGCAAACCAGGCCTCTGTGGATGATACTTTCGACAAAAATTGAGGACACGCCTTATCCAGCTTGCCTGTAGTCTACTCAAGAAATGCAAAAAGCAAAGACATTTGTGGATGTAATATGTATCTAGCCTAAGTTGTTTTGGACGGAGTGGGTTAGATCAAAGTAAACAAGTCATCTGCGGCCATGGGCTTTATCCTTCAGATAGTAACAGATTCAGCTCCTTACCATGACGTCTTTGGCTCTGCTCATGGCACATCACCACATTAGATCACACATCGTTATCACCCAGTGTGTCCCTGCCAGTGATGATATGATCACAGACCACAGCCAGTCCTACAATAGCCCATGTACCAGGCTTGTCTCTCTCCAGAGGCCACACTGGAAACAAAACAGGGTATAGATGTGTAAAAGAGAGAGGGGACATGATGTTTATTCTGCTATTTCTCATAAAGATTATACATAACAGGTCATTTGCATAAATGTGTTTTGCAGACAGAAATGTAACCACGCCATGGTTTTGCTTGATTTGATAGCTTCAGCCAAGATGCATAGGCAGGGGAAATGAAGTGACAGAACGTTAAGACCTGTGGTCATACTTCACTTTACAGTGCCCTTGCTGTGTAATTATTATTGTAAGCTTAATACATAATTCGAAACATTTTGAAAATAGTATTATAAATGACTTGCTTGACCTGCTATGGGAAATAAACTACTGAAATGTACTTGTTTTTACATCTACTAATCTGTACACAAGGGTAATCGGGAAAACAGACACTGAGAGTACAAAACATTCGGAACACCTGCTCTTTCCATGACATAGACTTATCAAGTGAATTCATGTGAAACCTATGATCCATTACTAAATCCACTTCAAACAGTGTAGATGGAGGGGAGGACACAGGTTAAAGAAGGACTTTTTAGCCTTGGGATAACTGACACATTGATTGTATATGTGTGCCATTCATAGGGTGAATGGGCAACACAAAATATATAAGAGTCTTTGAACGGGGTATGGTAGTAGGTGCCAGGTACTCCGGTTTGAGTGTGTGAAGAACTGCAACACTGCTTGGTTTTTCACACTCAACAGTTTCACCTGTGTATCAAGAATGGTCCACCACTGTCACGTTCTGACCTTTATTTCCTTTGTTTTGTCATTATTTAGTATGGTCAGGGCGTGAGTTGGGGTGGGCAGTCTATGTTTGTTTTTCTATGATTTGGGTATTTCTATGTTTCGGCCTAGTATGGTTCTCAATCAGAGGCAGGTGTCATTAGTTGTCTCTGATTGAGAATCATACTTAGGTAGCCTGGGTTTCACTGTGTGTTTGTGGGTGATTGTTCCTGTCTCTGTGTTTGCACCAGATAGGGCTGTTTAGGTTTTCACGTTTTTGTTTTGTAGATTGTTCATGTGTAGTTGCTTTATTAAAGTACCATGAATAGAAACCATGCTGCGTTTTGGTCCGCCTCTCCTTCACCACAAGAAAACTGTTACAACCACCCATAGGACATCCATTGTCACAACTGTGGGAAGCATTGAAGTCAACATGGGCCAGCATCCCTGTGGAACGTTTTTGACACCTTGTAGTCAATGCACCAATGAATTTAGGCTGTTCCGAGGGAGAAGGGTTGCAACTCCATAGTAGGCAGGTGTTCCTAATGTTTTGGACACTCAGTGTATGTTAATGCTGCTATATAAATGCAAAAACATATCCCATAGTATAATATAGAATATCTGCCATTGGAATGTTTGTAGCAGGAGGTGAGGGATGGAATATGACCTGGCGCGAGAACCGGATACGATGCCCTCATGAAAGAACATGAGTTTCTGCCAGGCCATTGTTCTCCATACGAAGATGAACGGCTATCCAGCTAATGAACATCTGCCTAACCTGCAGAAGGACTCCAACAGACACTGGCACCTTGAACTGACCATCAAGCAGCTGCTCTGCTCCAAAATATTTTAAGGATGATGCAAATATGGAATGATAGTGGATAGGAATGCAAATGTAATTGTAATAGTTGAACACTTAGCTTTCTTCCTATATGTATCTAAAATTCTGAAGTTCAAACTCTTGACCTACACTACGCTATCAGCCCACTATCTAGTCTGCTCCATGAAGACATAAGATATATACTGTATGTCCCAAAATGTGTTCCAGTTTATTGCATTTTGCTGAGAACATAAATGCATCTCAAAGTCATAGATTCAGGAAAGATGCAGATATGTATTTTTAACAGTCTGAAGCAGAGGTGGCACCACATGTTCAAAAGTGGTGTGGCAAATGTGTATGTGTCTTTTCTGGGCATGAAGGTTTTCCTTTTCATCTGTGCTATGACTATAGGGCTGGGTTTTTTTCTTGTTGGGTCATGTGAATTGGAAACACTCCTGGCCTAAGATGGATCAAACCATTTCAAACTACCAATCTGCTATCAAAAAAGCCAGAGACAAAAACTTAAATGGACAACATACTCTGTAGTTTAGTGAACTACTATAGCAGAGCTGAGCATTATGCAAAGAATGGTTACAATGTCTTTAAATATGGATGTCAGTCTATACACGTATAAGGTTAAGCAGTGGATTTTGACATGTTTAAAAGACCGACAGGTTTCAATGTAGAAAAGTATTTCAATTTTATGCCATATATTATTTGTTTATCTGATTACTGTGCTCTTCTGCAATTATTTATTTTGTAAGCTTTATGTAAGGCAGGGTTACATTTAATACCATACACAGTAGACTTTGAAAAACTTTTTTTTAATGTGTATTAAAACCAATTTTTTCATCATCTGATTGGTGTTCTTCTGTAATAATTTATTATTTTAAGTCCTACTCCAGTATCCTGTTCACATCATATAAAAACTGAGGTACTTAACAAAAGTCACATCTCCTGGGCTTTAAATTAAACACTTTCATTGAAGCACAAGTGCTCCCAACTTTAAAAAGTTAGGAGCACAACATAAAATCTAGGAGAACTTAAATGCTTAAATTGATTGAGATATTCCATATTGGGCCAATATGAATTATAGCTATTTTCCAAGCACATATTGTGCTCTATAAACTAATATTTAACCATGTAAAGACATTTGTTTATTATAAAAAGTTAAAATGTTGATACAAAAACCTGTCATTGAAATTACACATTTCATTTGAGGAATATTAGGTTTCTACATTGTGTAAAAGCAATACCTATTTTGATGCATTACATTGAACATTCTACACTGTCTCTTGAAGAGCGTCAAGTTTGTGAGTGTTGACATGCAAGAGATCAGTCATTCATTCATTGCTATGATCATTGATCTTCTAAAGAAGCTTTCCCTTTCCCGTTTTTTCTGTGCCCCCAAATGTTTAGATATACCGGTAAAGTAGCCAGGTTGTTAGCTAGCTAATGACTTAACATGACAAGGTGTAAACAAATGTCCGTAAGTTCGTTGTTTTGGAATGACCCGCGACATGGTTTATTACTAACTTTTTGGTCCACCAGCCACTGTGTCACGTAGATTAAAAAATGGTCTTGGGTAGCAGCAGCAGATTGTTTCATCTTCTTTATCCTGTGCCAAACACATTTATTCAGTGAGACTAAATTATTCATGTTAGCTACTGATTGCATCAACCTAGCTAGCTAATGCAGGCTAGCTAACTATCTGTTTAGGCTACTTAAGAAAACGTTAGTTGTTTTGTTAGCTATAGATTGGATCATTGGAGATAGTTTTAGAGGTTGTTTAAACTGCTTTTATTAACACACCTTGTATTCCATGAAAATATGTGTTTGCACTCTCACGAGTTAGGCAGGCAGAAGAGGAGCGTGAGTGAGCGAAGAAAGAAGCTAAATTCAGAGTCAAACAACGAGGTGCTGGTGCAACTAAAATAGTTGTTGACAGGCGTAGTTGATGAGGCTCTGTAGGCTGTAGCTAGGAGACCACTGTGAATGACAAGTGGATTCACCTGTTGCAGCGAGCGTAGGAGTTACCATTAATGGTAGTCGGTGCCATTTAAGATGAGGGAAGATGATGCACATTTTGTTTAATGAACATGGCTTTATTTCTATTACAGAAAATTTGAATTACTGTCATTCATATTCCATTCACACAGCTCAATGTAACATTGATAGGTTTAGGTTACTACATGATGCTTAAATTTTCCCTGTACCCATCATGAGGTTGTTACATCCTAGCCTATGAATGAAAGTTTACAACGGAGGTGCACAGGTCGAGAGAATTTTTGGTAATCAAGGTGACAGACAGTGACACATTCAAAACTGTCTTGCACACTCTTGCCTACATCTAGCTGATCTAGAGTGTAATCATTAGTCCAACAGTTGCAAACAAGAGTTTCTATTGGACAAATTCATGTATGTTTATCCCCGTTTTGTTCCATTTGCTTCCGTTTAAGATTTTTTTTTTTTTACAGAATTGGTGCATTGAATACACCCCTGATCACACACAAACACAGTTCAATTTCATAGCAACCACATACAGTACAAACAGATTGTTTTATATATAATTCCTTCTCGCATCTATCTACGCTCTTCTCCTCTCACATTTTCCCTTCGCTTGTGGACTTCAGTGCACAACACATCAGCTGTCTGTGACCAGGTGAAAAAAAACTTTCCAAGCCTAGCCTTCATATCATGAACCACACACCTTACATCATTGTCAAGTCAACAGAGCTACTAGAACCCACTACAATCATGCAATACAGTGTATAGTCAGCAGCAAGACAGTTTAGCAGTTACACTGGCGGGCCCTGGTGGCAATACATTTATAAAACCAAAGCTCACCTTGACTTGGAAGAATTCCAGTCTTGGATAGCCATAGCCAGCTAGCTAACATATCATCCCTTTTTGTTTGAGCCCGGTGTTTGAGTACGCTAAACTAGCTAGCTGCATAAACTAGCAAGCTGCAAAAATTATACTATGAAATATAGCTTTCGCTCTCTTGCTTCTTCTTCATTTTGGAATAAATTAATTTGTTCAAAACTGTTCAACAATTGTCTTTCTCTCTCTGAGCAAACTTCTCAACACATGTTAAGCACTGTAGTTCTAGCTTGCTGTGGTTTATGCTTTCCGTACTAGATTAATTATCTGATACTTTGATTTGGTGGACAACATGTCAGTTCATGCTGCAAGAGCTCTGATAGGTTGGAGGACGTCCTTCTGAAGTTGTCATAATTACTGTAAGTCTATGGAAGGAGAACCATAATCCTCCTAGGTTTTGTATTGAAGTCAATGTAACCAGAGGAGGACAAAAGCTAGCTGCCTTCCGGCTACACCATGGTGCTACCCTACAGAGTGTTGCTGACGCTACTGTAGACCTTCATTGAAAAACAGTGTGTTTTAATAAATTATTTTGTGACATGTAAATATACTGTATTTAGTATAGTTTAATCTAAAAAGGAAAACTTTTCAATGTTTCACAATTTTTATTAAATTCACTGAGGAGGATGGTCCTCCCCTTCCTCCACTGAGGAGCCATCACTTGTTACCACATGAAATCCCAGGGATCGGGTTGAGTTCACTAGACAAAGCAGAGGCAAACAAACTTAAATTGGGGGAGGTACTATGTCAACTTGTCCATCAAGAAACGCTTGTTTTCCTTTCCATTGAAAAACATTTTTTTTGCCGAATACAAGAGGCAATACCTTACCGTGAAATGCTTTCTTGCAACAAATGCTTTCTTCCAACAATGCAGTTCAAGAAATAGAGTTAAGAAAATATTTACTAAATAAACTAAAGTAAAAAATATATATAAAAAGTAACACAATAAAATAACAATAACAAGGCTGTATGCAGGGGGTACCGGTACTGAGTCAATGTGCGAGGCTACAGGTTAGTCTGGGTAATTTATACATGTAGGTAGTGGTAAAGTGACTATACATAGGTAATAAACAGCTGGTAGCATAGTAGAAGCAGTATAAAAACAAAGGGGGTCAATGCAATTAGCCCGGGTAGCCATTTGATGAATTGTTCAGCAGTCTTATGGCTTGGGGGTAGAAGCTGTTAAGGAGCCTTTTGGACCTAGACTTGGCTTCTGGTAACGCTTGCCTTGCGGAAGCAGAGAAAACAGTCTATGACTTGGGTGAATTTTTTGGACCTTCCGATGACACCACCTAGAATATAGGTCCAGTATGGCAGGAAAATTGGCCCCAGTGATGTACTGGGCTGTACGCATTACCCTCTGCGGCGCCACACCATATTGAAAAGTACTTGGGCAAATTATGTCTTGCCACACGTTTTCCAGAGGCTCTGGTCTGAAGTTGCACTTGAAGAACAGAATGCAGTAATAACAATGAAACTTGAAATGTTTTTGCCTAAGCAATATAATCTTAACAAAATTGTTTAAGGGTTTCCATTAAGATATCCACCACATAACTGTGAAGTAATTTACATAATGCAATAATTCAAACGTAAAATGCAATTATATTGTTCATACAACCATGCATCAGGAAATTATTACTGTAACTGCAATGACTGCATCACACAACATATTGGAGTGGAATCTGAATATTGTTAAGGATTCAGCATAATCGTAATTAAGTTAGTGATACTTTCCACTACACAATTTCTCTGTCAGAGGCTCTCATATTTCATTTTTCTAGACACCTTCCTTCTTCACAGTACTAAAAACCGCAACAGTAGAATATGACACCCCTGCCATGTAATGTGTTTTGACATGAAATGGATACAAGTTTTTTTGCAGGAACACAATAATGTTGCACATTGTCTTGTTTCATGGTGCGTAAATTATGCAATGGCATTTGACCTCTGTTGCACAAGGACAATGGTCCTTGTTTTTAAATGTGTGTGGCTTTACAAAGAGTGAGCAACCCACTTGAGGACCTGTAGAGTGGAAAGTGGATAAATGGGGTTCGAAGCTTCTGAGCAGTACTTAGGCATATGTAAATAGAGGCTTACTCTGGGAAAGGGAAGGACTTTGAGGTAATTGTTCAGAAGTCATCTCCTATTTTGGGGGCTGTAGGGTTGGTGGAGACCTTTGGGATTGGAGCTCAGACAAGATCACTGGGTCACAGACTGTAGTGCCCAGGCGGTGGGTGTAATTGGCATTAGTGGTGAATCACCCGCGCCCAGACAGTGAGGTTATCACCTGCACACTATGCTAATCTCCCAGCAACTCTGACAATCTCTCCAGCTTCAGCGGAGTGGCACAGACTAACAGCAGGCCTATTCCATTTCCCTGGCAAGGTCTGCAGAGCATTTCCAACCTCTGGGAGAGACATATCTAAACCCAACTGGTGTTTGAAAACATGTTAAGAGAGGATGCATACTGTCAAGTTGTACAGATGAGATAAATTCATGTTTATGTTTTTCTTTTATCGCTGTCTGTCATTGGGACTGTTGCAATAAGAGTATACACTATATATTTCTGTCATTGTAGGTACATGTGTGTACATTTGTGTGTGTGCGTGCACACATATGTCAAATGTGAGGTTTCTAATAAAGGCGAGCCTGCATGGTGGGGATCCTTCAGGCATGACAGCCACTCTCAGACCATGGGGAGGAGGGGATGGCTGTTCACATCTTGGGATATTGAGCTCCTGCACAAGCGTGTAAGCACCTTTCAGCTCCAGCTCTTAGGCTTGGCCCGAGTCTCAGCTCAGGCCAATAACAATGGATAAAATCAGGAAACCGAGTGCACAAAACATCCGACAATAACAACAAAATAAACTGGGATTTAATTTTATTAATATCTCTTCATAGTATGTGTTACATGAACCAAATTTGAATCACTGGATTTAGGGGGGTGGAATTAGGAGGTGAGAAAGCTGAACAGAAAAATAATGCATCTGGCTCTGTATTGGCCAGGCTCATAATGTATGCCAATATGCCATGATCAATGACACAACAAGGGAGAATGACAGACTACCTTTTGTCTGCCTTTTGTCCTGGACTTAGCAGTGCAATGGTGATAGCAGCATTGTGTTGCAGTGTAAAAGGAGAAGGCAAATCCTGAGTGCACCGCCTCACAGTGTCTGTATCTGCCACTTTCTCCTCACCTGCTTTGATCACCAGCAGGAGTGTCGTTCATCACCCATGCAGCAGTGCAGCAGACAGGCAAGGGGAGCTGCAGAGGAGAAAAGCCCCCTACCATGTAGCCCACCGCACCTCAATGCCATGCCAGTGTGAAAATAATAGTTGTTTTTTGTTTGTTCCACCACTCCTCAGAAAGCAAACTGTTTGTGTAAAAGACTTATCAACTTAACAAGTTGTCTTAAGTAATGCAGTTTTTAAACAATCACCTGCAGGTTAGTTTTGCATTTTATCTTGAACACAATATATTTGACATTTATGTCATTTAGCAGACGCTTTTATCCAGATAGACTTACAGGAGCAATTAGAGTTAGGTGCCTTGCTCAAGGGCACATCAATGATTGTTTTCACAGAAGCAGCAAACTTTTGTTTACTGACGCAACACTCTTAACCGCTAGGCTACCTGCCTCCCTTGTACATAATTAGGGAGCATGTTAACACAGTCAGTGAAAATAAAATGGTTTTGCCACTGTAGGTGTTAGTACAAAGCTCTGCAAGAGTACAAAGCTCTGAAACAAGAACCTATATAAATTGGATATAGCTTGTCTTTAACATTTGATGACAATTACAAATATTTTCTGCTGAAGTCAACAAAAGCCAGAGAAATATTACTCATTTACAATGAATGGTAGCGTATATGAGCTCATTACAGTAGATGAGGGAACATTCAATCATTACCAGCACAAAACCTTCTTATTACAGACCCCTGAGACAAAGCATTAGAGGTGTATTATGGGCCTCCCGCAGCATGTGCAGAGTGCACACATGAACAGAGACACTTATACACAGAGGCACACAATCACACTCGTACACACTTCCGCCTCAGAGCATGGCATTTACTGCAGCGCTTGTAGTCACACAGGTACAATAAACACTGTCTGACAGGTGACAGGCTTCCACATCAGCAGCAAGGTGAGAGACTCCCTGTCTGTGACCCACCACTGGGCGGCACAGGAGGCAGAGGAAGGGCATGAAGAAAGTAAGAGTCTTCTGCACAGTCAGGGACTCTTGGTAGGGGGGTGGATTATGGACCCCTTCTCAGTCTTGCTTCCACCTTAAAAGCCCACTCCCCCAGCTAAAGCGGGTACAACTGGTCTTGGATATTTTCACTTTGTCTCAGTGGTTGTATCACATTGACTCTGTGTGTGAGAGAGTAGCCATTATTGAATCCTGCTCTGTCTGATGGTCAGTTTGTTGGTCTGAATGTGTATAGATATACTGGAGGCATCACCACAGAGGAAAATGATACTCTACCACAGCCTTACTATATCAGCAACATCAAGATGATCCACAGCCGAACAGACATTTTTCAAAGATGGTAAATAACACACACTGACTAGCAATTATATTTGGTGACATATCTGATGGACTATCACTGCACATTAATACCATATTACCTCAGCAACAATAACAGTTATTCCGAAATGTCCTGGGGAACTTAATTGACAGAGGGACAATCTCTTTTTGGCAAACGTCTTCAGTTAAATGTCTGGGAAGCTAGGCAGGCTCTTTGCCCAAAAATATAAAAATAGGACTATGAAAAAAATGCATAGACAAACAATCTGTTACTAAACCTGTGGGGCTGTAGATGCAACTCTCACCCTGCTGTATAGCAGTCGTGGTTCGCATAGGATATTGAGAAAATGGCATACCCTCAGGTACACTGTTGCTTTGTTGCTCATTAAATTTGCATTGTTTGAAGCATTTAGCTTCTAAGCTCAGAATGACATTGACATAGGGATGCCTTGCAATGCATATGAGGCAAACAAGTTCACTGCCAACTCGGCACAGCTATATTGGAGCCGTAATGAGCCCAGTGAAAATGTAAAGCAGAGGAGATGAAAACGGAAATTGGTGCGTCAGTGTTGAATGGCAAATCCCTGACACGCAGAGGCTTTTCCCTTGAAGAAATTTCGATGAAACACTCCTGAGTGATACATCAGGCATTTAATGCATTTGATTTATACATCTCTGAGCCAGAACGAAACAACAGGCAGCGGAATATAAAGGGGGGAGAGAGGTGGTGGTGGGTGTGTGTGTGGGGGTACACATCTTCCTGTTGAACGCGGAACACGGTGCAAGATAGAGCTTGATTTGTTGTTTTGGAAAGTTTTGAGAGTCTATTGACGAAGTTTGGTTACTACACTGAACAGTAATCTAAATGCAACATGCAACAATTTCAAAGATTTTACTGAGTTACAGTTCATATAAGGAAATCTGTCAATTGAAATTAAAGCATGTGGAGTCCAAGATGACGTAGCAGTCAGAAGTATTTGTCCTTCGTCTTGTCGTGTCCCATGTATATATATTTTTATATATTTTTCTTTGCATATCTTTTTATATTTTTCTAAACCCTTACTTCAAAATACTCTCACCCAATGTGGTGTGGACCTGCTTTTTCTCTAACGTATTTTTCTTTGTCTCTTACTGGAATCTCTCCAACATAAACTAGCCAGGTAACTAGCCAGCTTACGGTCATCAGCTAACCTCTAGCTCGGAAAGCTCTCGCCAGTTTGTACAATGCGATTCAACCAGAGTATACCGGACCAATTTTCTCTCCATATCCCCGGATATCCCCGGATTCCTATCGCAAGCTCTGAACCTTGTCACCTTCCGACCTTCGCAGCTAACGTCCCCTGAATCCTAGCTGTCTAGAGCACAACGGACTGTTGGCTTACGAGGCCCATCGAATACATTCCGAAGCCACTAGCTTGCAGTCAGCTATCCTTTGCTAGCGGTCATCAGCTACCTTTATCCCGGACAACTCTCGCCAGTCTGTACAGCGCGACTCAAACCAGATCTAGTCAGACTTATTCTTCTCGATATCTCCGGATTCCTACCGCAAGCTCTGAACCTATTTTTGTATTTTTTTAAACATTTTTATTATGATATTTATTTTCCACCTGGAATTATAGCAGCTAACGACCCCTGAATGCACAGCCGCTAATCTGCGGCCTGCTAGCTATCTAAAGCACATTGGACTGCTGGCTTAAGAGGCCCTTCGGACATATTTCTTCGGCCACTATACATATTTTGCCAATTGGCCTGGTTTACCACACGGAGCCCTGCTGATCCGTCCTCTGATGTAACTGCACGAGGGGGCCAAAACAGACTTCCCTCCGTCGTGTCATCCCTCTAAGGCCTTTCTGTTAGCCTGCTAGCCCCGTGCCGCTAGCTGCCTGAAGCCATGCACTGGACTTGTATGATCACCCGGCTATGCATGCCTTTCTCTAACGTCACCATGCCGTGTCGATTGCTGTTCTGGTTAATAACTATTGTTTTATTTCACTGTAGAGCCTCTAGCACTGCTCAACATGCCTTGGCTAACAATTTAGGTCCACCCCCCCACACACGCAGTGACATCACCTGGTTTAAATGCTATTTCTAGAGACAATATCTCTTTCATTATCACTATATGCACAGGTTTACCCCCATTATATTCACATCCTACTATACCTTTGTCTGTACATTATTCCTTGAATATATTCTACCGTGCCCAGAAATCTGCTCCTTTTACTCTCTGTTCTGAAAGTTCTAGGCGTCCAGTTCTGTTAGCCTTTAGCCGTACCCTTATCCTACTCCTCCTCTGTTCCTCTGGTGATGTAGAGGTTAATCCAGGCCCTGCAGTGTCTACCTCCACTCCCATCCCCCAGGCTCTCTCATTTGTTGACTTCTGCAACTGTAAAAGCCTTGGTTTCATGCATGTTAACATTAGAAGCCTCCTCCCTAAGTTTGATTTATTCACTGCCCTAGCACACTTCACCAAACCGGATGTCCTAGCCGTGTCTGAATCCTGACTTAGGAAGACCACCAAAAACCTTGAAATTTCCATTCCTAACTATAACATTTTCCCACAAGATAGAACTGCCAAAGGGGGCGGTGTTGCAATTTACTGCAAAGATAGCCTGCAGAGTTCTGTCTTACTATCCAGGTCTGTACCAAAACAATTTGAGCTTCTTCTTCAAAAAATTTACCTTTCCAGAAACATGTCTCTCACCATTGCCGCTTGCTATAGACCACCCTCTGCCCCCAGCTGTGCCCTCGACACCATATGTGATTTGATTGCCCCCCATCTATCTTCTGAGCTCGTGCTGCTTGGTGACCTAAACTGGGACATGCTTAACACCCCGGCCATCCTACAATCTAAGCTTGATGCCCTCAATCTCACACAATTCATCAATGAACCTACCAGATATAACCCCAAATCTGTAAGCACGGGCACCCCCATAGATATCATCCTAACTAACTCACCCTCCAAATACACCTCTGCTGTTTTCGACCAAGATCTCAGCGATCACTGCCTCATTTCCTGCATCCGTAATGGGTCTGCGAGCAAACGACCACCCCTCATCACTGTCAAACGCTCCCTAAAACACTTATGCAAGCAGGCCTTTCAAATTCCAGGTATCCTGGAATGACATTGACCTCATCCCGACAGTAGAGGATGCCTGGTTATTCTTTAAAAGTGCCTTCCTCACCATCTTAAATAGACATGCCCCATTCAAAAAATGTAGAACCAGGAATAGATATAGGTTCACTCCAGACCTGTCTGCCCTTGACCAGCACAAAAACATCCTGTGGCGTTCTGCATTAGCATCGAATAGCCCCCTCGATATGCAACTTTTCAGGGAAGTTAGGAACCAATATACACAGGCAGTTAGGAAAGCTAAGGCTAGCTTTTTTAAACAGAAATTTACACCGGTCAACTGCCCGGCACCCTCCACAGCAACCCGACCAAGCCCCCACCATTTCTCCTTCACCCATATCCAGATAGCTGATGTTCTGAAAGAGCTGCAAAATCTGGACCTCTACAAATCAGCCGGGCTAGACAATCTGGACCCTCTCTTTCTTAAAATATCTGCAGTAATTGTTGCAACCCCTATTACTAGCCTGTTCAACCTCTCTTTCGTATCGTCTGAGATTGCCAAAGATTGGAAAGCTGCCGCAGGCATCCCACTCTTCAAAGAGGGAGACACCCTAGACCCAAACTGCTACAGACCTATATCTATCCTACCCTGCATCTCTAAGGTCTTAGAAAGCCAAGTTAACAAACAGATTACTGACCATTTTGAATCACATCGTACCTTCTCCGCTATGCAATCTGGTTTCCGAGCTGGTCATGGGTGCACCTCAGCCACGCTCAAGGCGTGAAACTACGTCAAAATGCTGTAGACACCTTGGGGAATACGTAGAAAAAGGAATCTGGTTGATAGCCCATTCACTGCTCAATAGGGACGCATCGGAACGCAGAGCTTTCAAAACATGAGTCACTTCCTGATTGGATTTTTCTCAGGCTTTCGCCTGCAATATCAGTTCTGTTATACTCACAGACAATATTTTTACAGTTTTGAAAACTTTAGAGTGTTTTCTATCCTAAGCTGTCAATTACATGCATATTCTAGCATCAGGTCCTGACAAAATAGCCCGTTTACTTTGGGAACGTTATTTTTCCAAAAATGAAAAGAGTGCCCCCTAGATTCAACAGGTTAACGATATCATAACCGCCATCGAAAAGAGACATTACTGTGCAGCTGTATCCATCAACCTGGCCAAGGCTTTCGACTCTGTCAATCACCACATTCTTATTGGCAGACTCAACAGCCTTGGTTTCTCAAATGATTGCCTCGCCTGGTTCACCAACTACTTCTGTGATAGAGCTCAGTGTGTCAAATTGGAGGGCCTGTTGTCCGGACCTCTGGCAGTCTCTATGGGGGTGCCACATGGTTCAATTCTCGGGCCGACTCTCTTCTCTGTATACATCAATGATGTCGCTCTTGCTGCTGGTGATTTTCTAATCCACCTCTACGCAGAAGACACCATTCTGTATACTTCTGGCCCTTCTTTGGACACTGTGTTAACTAACCTCCAGACGAGCTTCAATGCCTCCCGTGGCCTCCAACTGCTCTTAAACGCAAATAAAACTAAATGCATGCAATTCAACCAATCATTGCCTGCACCTGCTTGCCCACACAGCATCACTACTCTGGACTGCTCTGACTTAGAATACGTGGATAACTACAAATACCTAGGTGTCTGGCTAGACTGTAAACTCTCCTTCCAGACTCACATTAAGCATCTCCAATCTAATATTAAATCTAGAATTGGCTTCCTATTTCGCAAAACAAAGCTTCCTTCACTCATGCTACCAAACATACCCTCGTAAAAATGACCATCCTACCGATCCTACCGATCCTTGACGATGTCATCTATAAAATAGCCTCCAACACTCTACTCAGCAAACTGGATGTAGTCTATCACAGTGCCATCGGTTTTGTCACCAAAGCCCCATACACTACCCACCACTGCGACCTGTACGCTCTCGTTGGCTTGTCCTCGCTTCATACTCATCGCCAAACCCACTGGCTACAGGTTATCTACAAGTCTCTGCTATGTAAACTCCTCTTTTGGTCGCCTTTCCTTCCAGTTCTCTGCTGCCACTGACTGGAACAAACTGCAAAAATCACTGAAGCTGGAGATTCCCATCTCCCTCACTAGCTTTAAGAACCAGCTGTCAGAGCAGCTCACAGATCACTGCACCTGTTCATAGCCCATCTGTATACAGCCCATCTATCTACCTCATTCCCATACTGTATTTATTTATTTTGCTCCTTTTGCCCCACAGTATCTCTACTTGCACATCCATCTTTTGCACATCTACCATTCCAGTGTTTAATTGCCATATTGTAATTACTTCACCACCATGGCCTATTTATTGCATTAACTCCCTTTTTTGACATTATTTGCACTCACTGTATATCAACTTTTTTTCCCCTACTGTATTATTGACTGTATGTTTTGTTCATTCCATGTGTAACTCTGTGTTGTTGTATGTGTCGAACTGCTATGTTTTATCTTGGCCAGGTCGCAGTTGCAAATGAGAACTTGTTCTCAACTAGCTTACCTGGTTAAATAAAGGTGAAATAAAAAATAAAATAAATAAATACAATTTGGCCCAAATCTATAGATTTCACATGACTGGGGAATACAGATATATATCTGTTGGTCACAAATACCTTTAAAAGAAGGTAAGGGTGTGGATAAGAAAACCAGTCAGTAGATGGATTGACCACCATTTGTGTCATGCAACGTGACACATCTCCTTTGCATAAAGTTGATCAGGCTGTTGATTGTGGCCTGTGGAATGTTGACCCACTCCTTTTCAGTGGCTGTGTGAATCGGCTGGATATTGGCTGGAACTGGAACACACTGTCGTACATGTTGATCCAGAGCATCCCAAACATGCTCAATGAGTGACATGTCTGGTGAGTATGCAGGTCATGGAAGAAGTGGGACATTTTCTGAAGGAATTGTGTACAGCAGGAATTGTGTACAGATCTTGCAAATTATTATGCTTAGACATGAGGTGATGGCGGCGGTTGAATGGCACAACAATGGGCCTCAGGATCTCGTCACGGTATCTCTGTGCTTTCAAATTGCCTTCGATAAAATGCAATTGTGTTCATTGTCTGTAGCTTATACCCATACCATAACCCATAACATAAGAAAACCCACACAACACAATAAACGTAGTCTGCCATCTGCGCGGTACAGTTGGAAACAGGAAAAGCATACTTCTCTAGCATGGCAGTGGTCATCAAAGGTGAGCATTTGCCCACTGAAGTCGTTTACGACGCTGAACTGCAGTTAGGTCAAGACCCTGGTGAGGACGACGAATACGCAGATGAGCTTCCCTGAGACTGTTTCTGACAGTTTGTGTTGAAGTTCTTTATTTTTGCAAACCCACAGTTTCATCACCTGTCCGGGTGGCTGGTCTCAGACTTTCCTGCAGGTGAAGAAGCCGAATGTGGAGGTCTTGAGCTGGTGTGGTTACACGTGGTCTGCGGTTGTGAGGCCGGTTCGACGTACTGCCAAATTCTCAAGAACGATGTTGGAGGCGGCTTATGGTAGAGAAATGAACATTACATTTTCTGGCAACAGCTCTGGAGGACATTCTCAGCATGTCAACTGCACATTCCCTCAAAACTTGAGACATCTGTGGCATTGTGCTGTGTGACAAAACTGCACATTTTATTGACCCCAGCACAATGTGCACCTGTGTAATGATCATGCTGTCCAATCAACTTATTGATATGCCACACCTGTCAGGTGGATGGAATATCTTGGCAAAAGAGAAATGCTCACTAACAGGGATGTACACAAATTTGTGAACAACATTTTTGTGCATATGGAACATTTCTGGGATCTTTTATTTCAGCTCATGAAACATTGAACCAACACTTTACATGTTGCCTTTATATTTTTGTTCAGTGTATCTAGCTCCCTTTTGAGTGTGGATCCTGCGATGTGGTTGGCATTAGTTGCTGGGACCACTACTATTTGTCCAGTGATCCTGCTGATGAGTCTAAGGAGCTATTTGGCATAGCAGCTAGCCTATCATTGTTTACATCTGCTATGACAGGCTCATTTTCTACCCTCCCTCCCAAAAGCCTCGAAGGGATGAGGGAGCCAAGCCTATGGGTTTGTAGCTTCAACCTCGTAGCACACACACTTACACACACCAACTGATTAATGTACTGCTGAACGTAAATTTCTTTATCTTGCTTTGTTTGCTATTTTCCACATTATATCTATCTCTGATAAGATACCCAGGAAAGGGCTGAAAATATCCCATATTAATATATGTAGCATGAGAAATAAGCTTCATGCAATCAATAACTATTCATATATTAACAATTTCTGAGACTCACTTAGATAATTAATTTGTTGATACAAATTGCTATCAACTAATACAAATTAGTTGATAGCATCTATAGAAGAGACAGGGAGAAGATCTTGTGTCAAGTGTTATGGTTGAAGGTTTACCTGGCACATCTAAAGCCTTTATTTATTTGTATTTTTTGGGGGGTGGGTGGGTGGGGTGCTACACGCCACCATGTGCTAACAGTCCGTATCTAAATAATATGTGTGAAATACTTGAGAGTATGTGATGTAAACAGGGATGTCTACTTTCTTGGAAACCTGAATATTGACTGATTTTCATCAAGCTGTCCGCTCAAGAAGAGGCTGTGACGAGTACATATAATCTGGTAGTGCACCTACCAGTGTGTTTACAAACACTACAGGAACCGAATCATCCATATGTATTTATCACATTTGTACTAATACAGTATAACTTCATTCTAAAGCTGTATCCATTCCCATTGGATAAAGTGATCACAATATAGTGGCTATATTCAGGAAAGACAAAGGTCCCAAATCTGGGCCTAAAATAGTGTATAAGAGATCATAAAAAATATTCAGCTGTGACTTTTATGCGGATGATGTTACAAATATTTGTTGGTCTGATGTGATTAATAAGGAGCATCCAGACACTGCACTTGATGAATTTATGAAATTGCTTCTTCCAATTATTGATAAACATGCACCTGTTAAGAAACTGACTTTTCGAACTGTAAAGGCTCCATGGATTGATGAGGAATTGAAAAACTGTATGGTTGAAAGAGATGGGACAAAAGGAATGGCTAATAAGTCGGGCTGCACATCTGACTGGCTGACTTACTGTAAATTGAGAAATTATGTGATGAAACTCAACAAAAAGAAAAATAAACTGTAATATGAAGCCAAGATATATTACATTAAGAATGATGGAAAAAAACTTTGGAGTACTTTTTATGAAATTATGGGCAGAAAGAAAACGTATGTGTTATGGCTATTCAACATCTGCCATATTGTGGATTCAGAGCTATTTGTCTAAAATAACTCAGAGGGTTTTCTTTAATGGCAGCTTCTCTAATGTGGTGTACCGCAGGGCAGCTCTCCAGGCCCTCTACTCTTTCTATTTTTACCAATGACCTGCCACTGGCATTAAAGAAAGCATATGTGTCCATGTATGCTGATTCAACTATACACGCATCAGCAACCACAGCTAATGAAGTCACTGAAACCTAAAGAGGTGCAGTCAGTTTTGGGCTAGTAATAAACTGGTCCAGAGCATTGCATTTGTTTTAAGTTCTAGACCTGTTGAACAAGTTGAGGAGACCGTTACCTTAGATTGTAAACTGTCATGGGCAAAACATGTAGATTCAATGGTTGTAAAGATGGGGAGAGGTCTGTACATAATAAAGAGATGCTCTGCTTTTTTAAAACCACACTCCACAAAACAAGTCCTGCAGGCTCTAGTTTTATCTTATCTTGATTATTGTCCAGTCACATGATCAAGTGCTGCAAAGAAAGACCTAGCTAAGCTGTAGCTGGCCCAGAACAGAGTGGCACATCTTGCTCTTCATTCTAATCACAGGGTTAACTTTAATAGTATGCATGCCAGTCTCTCTTGGCTAAGAGTTGAGGAAATATTTTTATTATAGCATACATTGGGTTGGAAATTCCAAATAGTTTGCATAGTCATCTTACACACAGCACTGACACACACACCTACCCCACTAGACATGCCAACAGGGGTCTTTTCACAGTCCCCAGGTCCATAACAAATTCAACGAAACATGCAGTATTATTCGGAGCCATGAGTACAAGTGAACAGCAAACCTGGTTTCAAAAAAAGAATAAAGCAACACCTCATGGCACAACACTTCTCCACCATGTGACCTACTTGCTGTGTGTATGCACTGACATGTATCTGTAACTAATAGATTTACACACACACACTACATGTTAATGTTTTTAAATGTATGTAAATTGTGTATTTTGTCTGTAATGTATTATTTTGTTATGTGTTGGACCCCGGTGTGAGGGTATCTTTTCTCTAATGAAGAATCTGTTAATTGCAAAACATGTTCCATGCTGACGTTTGTGCTTGGAAACTTTGGTTGGTATTTAAAAGGATATTTGAAGATTGTTCTACTTACCGAGAGTCAGATAAACTCATGGATACCATTTGCATGTCTCTGTGTGCAGTTTGAAGGAAGTTTAAGGTAATTTTGTGCGCCATTGCTAGCAATGTCTCCAAACTGCATGCAGAGACATAAAAAGCGTATCCATGAGGTAATCTGACTCTGGGTAAGTAGAAAAATTTCTTAATTGCCCAAATCTTGCATTATCCCTTCAAAAATCTCTTGTTTCTTATAGTGAGATTGATATTGCAGTACGTGAGATTAAAACTGACCTTGTTTGAACGACATTTCACCATTGGTCAACAAGTTATTTTATTTTTGATGTTATATTCATTACATTCATACTTGGTTTATAACAGAAACTTGCTTTCTTGGAAAAGCACAAAACAAACATTAAGGGCCAGTGCACCTACCAGGTCCAAAATATAATCATGATCTTTGTGCAAATGCTTGACTTGTTCAATGTCAATAGATGTAAAACATTCACAATATCATGTCAGCAAAATTCTGAAACTCAAGAATATTTGATATTGGCCAAAAACCAACATGAGCCACGATGCAGACTGAATAATTTACCATCGGTAAAATGTGTAACGTAACAGAGTCTTGTTTAACTGTCTGGAGTGTAGATTGAAGGACAAGACCTTTTGATGGATAAATGGCATAACAATGGTAGATGCTATTCAGTTTAATAACATCATTCCACATCAGAGTTTTCTTTTAAAGAGCTCCACAGAGGCGACTAGCTCTGGTGAGATTGCACTTCATAAAGGGAACAGCACACAGGGGTGAAATTCCACAGTAGGTTATGGATTTTCCAGTACATCACTGATAGATTGCACTAATATAACCTCAATAAAGAGTTTGAGAACAACTTTATGGATGTTTACCTTTTATTGCCATCTTTTTCTCTTTAGATATGTACTTGATTAGTTTGTTTTTTTCTTACCCACTGACATCTACAGGTACATATGGAATGACCTCAGCAAGATAAATCATGGGATGTTTATCAAAGATACACAAGCAAACCATGAACATTCAGTTTGGGTGATGGTTTAGACTCAAAGGAACCGAAAATATTCACCCCCGCAGCAATAAATATAATGAACAGTTTACTTTGACTGCTCTGTGTCTGCACGTCACACCGTTTCAAATTGTTTTAGTGCTCTGCTGTGGTTTGGTAATATCTGGTGGAAATATTATCTGAATTTGAAGAGCCACAAAGAAATGTATTCCATAACCTTATCAAACTGAACACCAAAATGCCTATTTAGTTGTTTTATATGCTAAACTATCATTAAGGTGCACTACAAAAAAATGATGTTTTATTGTCACACACTGGATAGGTGCAGTGAAATGTGTTGCTTTAGAGTGTCAGACATAGCAGTACAGCACCCATGGAGCAAATTAGGGTTAAGTGTCTTGTTTAAGGGAACAACTACAGATTTTCCCAATGTCATCTCAGGTATTTGAGATTTTTTTTGAAACTTTTCAGTTTCTGGCCCAATACTATAACCGCTAGGCTAGCTACCACCGATTCCCCATTATGTGTGTTTGTTTGTTTGTCCATGATTGCATGTGTGCATGTGTAAAATCAAAAAGGGAAGGAGAGAGAGAGAGCGAGTTTCAAATCAATCACCCGTCTCTGCAGTTTCCCCTCATTGGAGCCCTTGACCAATTTTCTGTTTATATATGCGCACTGGTGTGAGTCGAGAGGAGGAAAAACTTTTGCCAGGAAAAACATATGGTACTGCTGGGATATGAGCACCTGCTGTTGGGCCATTTAGGGCCATTTCTAAACCATTAGGAATTAAAGTAATTTCATGACTTCACAAACAATGCAAAATAAATTCATGTGTGGTCCGCAGCACACCACAGACCCCCCTGTTTCTGCTGTATAGCTATACCTGTGTGTAAATGTGTGTGTGTGTGTGTTTGTGTTTGTGTATGCCACAAAAGAGAATAGAGAAAGCAGAAGAATAGTTTCAGACTAGCTCCTGAAGTGGTTTATATCTAATACTCACAAATACCTTTCTATACATTTACACCCCGATCATGCAAGCGCCAATATTCAGATTCATCTAGGACTTGGATACAAGTCACAGTTATAAGATAATATGTAAACAAGGCCTTGAAGCCATCAATGCACATCTACATGGCACAACATGTTTGTAATCTCAGTAACTTGCAGGCAGTGTCTCCAGGCTTGTGTGCCAGCTGGCCATGTGATTCCTAGGTTTTGGGAATTGCTTCAACCTTCCGCCCCAGGCATCCACTGATCAGATGCTGAACGGCCCAGGGAAGATTATTGGAAAATGCTGTGCTTCTTTGCGTTAGCATTCAGCGTCTGCTTCAATAGCTCAGAAATCCATTTTCAACTACAAATATCAGGGGTCCTTTAATTTTCAGCCAAACAACCTTCCATGCTCTGTCACAAGCTGAGAGAGAGAGAGAGAGAGAGAGAGAGAGAGAGAGAGAGAGAGAGAGAGAGAGAGAGAGAGAGAGACGAGCAGGACGACGGATAAGATCTAACCTATGCAATATTATGATTGTCAAGGTTATTTTCTTTCTTTAACACTTCAAGAAAAGTATAGCAATTTGAACATTTATTGCAATTGTCCATGGTTTTCTTCAAAAGCACTAACACCTTCCAAAACAAACATCTGAATCTTGGTTTACCTTCAAACTCATTTCCCCCCATATAATTTTTTTTTTGTATCATGTTTTTTATTTATTTAACCTTTATTTAACTAGGCAAGTCAGTTAAGAACAAATTCTTATTTACAATGACGGCCTAGGAACAGTGGGTTAACTGCCTTGTTCAGGGGGAAGAACAACAGGTTTTTCACCTTGTCAGCTCGTGGATTCGATCTATCAACCTTTCGGTAACTCGCCCAACGCTCTAAACACTAGGCTACCTGCCGCCCCATGTACACTGGGAAGAGGAAGCAAACAGATGTGCATGCTGTCTTGACACGTAACAGGCATTGGGGTGACTTACTGGTTGACATTAATAATCCCTCTATGCTGCAGTCATTCTCATGACACATCCTTGCTCCATCCTTGGGTAGGTCTAAGCATACATTGGTGAGAGTGACGACAAAAGGAGAATCCACATGTAAATTAAATTAAATATTCAGGAAAGCGCAGATAATGAGACAAACATATTCCAACGTCAAATGTAGTAGAAGTATAGTACAGTACTCTAGTAGTGGTAATACTACTTATGCTAGTCAATAGCTCAAACCAAGTGGTGCTTTAGTTAGAGCCCTAAACTGTTACCGCACTGTTCCGTTCAGCTGGTCCTCTTTACTATACCCATAAAGAGTTAAGGAGAACTTATTTAAACTTTACAAACTAATCCTCGTGGTGAGAAGGAAATTCAGCAATTGATGGCGCATGCTTCTCTCACTAAGTGCTCTTTCTTGGAGTGCATTGAACTGGATCTTGATTAACAATTGTAATCAAGCCAGGCATTTGTTCTCCAGCCTCCCACAGCACACTCTTAGAAAAATAGGTGCTGTCTAGAACCTAAAATGGTTATTCAGCTGTCCCTATAGGAGAACCCTTTTGGGTTCCATGTAGAACCCTCTTTGGAAAGCCCTTTTGGAGTATCTGAGCAAATTCCCTACTTGCTGTCCACAACACAAACCAATACATTTGTACCAATCATGTGAAGTACCGTGGATGAAAAACACTGATTCATCTGCCTATTAAAGACATTACTAGCTTAAAACACAATATGAAATTGTCATCTCTTTGAAATACATTATGAAAACGGAAAACCATGTCCAACTTTTTATGATTAAATATAGACTTCTATTTCAGCTTGTTCATAAATCAAATGACAAACAGCCTTGTAAGCTAATTTGGTTTTAGGCTTGTGTGCCAGAGCACAGACCTACTGTCCTTTGCATGCTCAAATATTTGAAAAGTGCTTGTGTTTGTTGGGTATGTGGCTATTGATTCACCGTGCAATCACAGTCCTTGAGTAAGACCAAAATAGCACTAGCTACACTAGCTGATCCACATTAAAGGAATGGCAGAGGGAAGTTGATGACAGAACAAAATGCTATATAATTTTTTTCAAAACCTATGTAGGCAGAACAAAAGCACAACATTTGTATATAGTTAAGGTAATATGTACATGTCGGTAGAGTTACTATGCATAGACAGTAAACAGAGAGTAGCAGCAGCGTAAAAGAGGGGTCTGGGTAGCCCTTTGGTTAGCTGTTCAGGAGTGTTATAGCTTGGGGATAGAAGCTGTTAAGAATCCTTTTGGACCTAGACTTGACGCTCCTTGTACCGCTTGCCGTGCAGTAGCAGAGAGAACAGTCTATGACTAGGGATAACAGGGCATACATTTACAAACAGTAGGTAGCCTCATGTGCCAGGCTTCTAGGCTCAGAAACAAGCCTCACTTCTAATCCACTATATAACAATAGTAAAACCACCTCTAAGAAACCTTTTTACTTGATTAACCAGCTATCTAAATTATTTGCCGTCCTTATACTTAGCCATGACCAATCTTTTGTCATTACTTCAATCAATGTGGACAAATGTGAGTAAATTTGCAGCTGAGGCCTGCTGACTGCCATGTTGTCCACCTTGCATACCAAGTGCGTCCTGGAAGAAGACTCTGTGTCCCCCTCCTCCCTCTGCTGCAGAAGCTGTCGCAGAGCTCTTCAGATTTCACTGACATTTTTCTGAGGCATCACAGAGAGAAAGGTTGAAAATCCTCTTAATAATTGCACCAAGGGAGAACAAAGAAGAGAGCGTATGTTTATTCATTTATTTTATGGTATAATAACAATGGGCCTCAAGGACTTCCCAGCGTCATTGGTAGGAGTAAAGTGTTCATACAGCAACGTCCTTGGCAACGATGTCATAAGATAAGGTGTGTTATGTGACAGGATGTACTGTAGAATGTACTGTTTACCAATGATGATGGTAATGTTGTTTTCTGAGGGATGGCAACTACAAAAGTAGTTGGTTTCTAGCACATTTAATTGAGAGGTGCTTAATTGGACTATCATCCATATACTGACTTAATGTGTGAAAAGAAGCAAAAGAGTATCTTTATGTGAATAAACAAAAGCATACACTTTATAGAAGTTTGTATTACTGGAAGTCAATGAACATCAATCTGCTTTACAAATGGAACAAGTAAGAAATGGTGCCTTTAGGCATGGCAGAAGTGTTATAATGTACCCCTTTCCTGTGTGTGATTATTACATTTCTATGATAAATGGTTATTTTGCTATTATAATCAAATTGATGTTAACTCAGAAATATGTTGAGTCAAAACGCATGGATGTGTTTAAGAGTGGTTACAACATGTCATAAGCTGTCATAAGTAGTTTTAACATTGTGTCAACTTTTGATAAGTTGTTATGCAACTGTGTAATAAAAGTTATGTCATATGCTATTACATAAATGTCTACATACCAGATGTTATATCAGGGCGTTATATACCTTACCAAACTCGGTGTCACATTGTTACAAAGAATGGAATGATGGGCATCATAACCATGTCACATGACATTATAAAGTATGCACAAACACCTTAAGTAAAAGTGACATTAATTGGTGTTATAAAATGGTGTTGAATTGAGAGTATCACTAAACCGTTCAGGATCTCCAAGAAACATGGGCAAATTGGAGTGCAGATGTAGTTAGGATTTTCTTTTTTTACAAAAACTTTAAAAAATAAACTGCTCTGAGTTGAAACATTTGGGCCACTTCCAGATATAAAAAATACACATTATTATAATAACAACAACTTGCCAAAAAGCACAAACATTTTGAAACGAAATGCAAGCAAATATAATTTTACAACAAAATCACAACAGGATTTATGAAAGCTGAGAAAAAAGAAAGATGTGCAGGCTACAGTAACAATGGCAGCTATTTAATGAAAAAAATACTAGTTAGTTAGGTAGCTAGTTGATGTTGCAATTGCAACATTTTGTTGACCCACCAACGGCTAGCTAGCTGCCTAGCAATCTGCTGGTGCTCGCTTGTTAGCTAGCTAGCTAACTTCACTAGCTACAGGTGGTAAAACTTGAGTCGACATCTGTCATCTCTCCCTGTAATATTATGCTCCATTGTGAAGTCTAGTTGTATGCATTCAAGTGCTTTGAGAAATGCAGACTGTCTGATGGCCAACAAGCTGCATAAACCCATAAACTAAAAGTAAAGCTATCATGCTTGTAAGCAAATTATAGTGTTGAGAAACCAAATGAATAGATTACTTTCTTTTTATAAATAATGTGTTGTTGTTGATTTTAACTAATGAAAATGCTTTTATCGAGGTAATTTCCATAGTAGGTGATGTCAGAGGTCAGCATGTGAGAGAAGCACTGAGGTATAAAATAATTAGAGACTGCGACCAAGATGGCTGATCATTGTTTTCAGCGTAATCTTCTCAAGTTATCATACGCCGATTCATCGACCGTCTGTATCTGGGTTGCATCCGGTTCACATGGCCCAACTTCTCATGTGCACTAGCACAAGGAGCAGCGCGAGGAGCGATGACGCCAACACGTCTTCCAAAAGCATGGCAGACATTGGATGAATATAAAATGTTAATATCTGTAAGTGATGGAAAACAAATCGGCATCAGTGACAATTCAATGGATGTTTTGTGTGCAAAGATGACTAAAGTGTTTGCAAATCTGACTTCTCTATGGAGTTGTCTATGGAAATTGTCTTTCTGGGGCAGAAGTCAACCGCAGTACCGAAGCAAGACTGTAGGTGTAGTCAAAACTATGTTTCTACGCATGAACACTGGCCCATTGGGGTTAACTGGGAGCTCAGGATGATAGAAGAGTTTCCCACTAGTAATTACCAATTGGAGGGCTGTTCAAGTGGATTTCAGTGATATGACTAGCTGCCACAAGGGCTCTAAATAACATTTAATTTGATCTCCAGACTATCTATGAGGTTTCAACTATATGATTCGCTGACACAAATGAACAGTTTGCAGATCCAATGAAAAGTTATTTAGAGCTCTTGTCAGCAAATCATATCGGTGATATAAGAAGAATGGTCAAGGGTGGGACTAACCATCACAATAGCATTGGGTCAGTAACCAAAAGGTTGCTAGATTGATTCCTCGAGCTGACAAGGTAAATATCTGTCGTTCTGCCCCTGAACAAGGCAGTTAACCCACGTCATTGTAAATAAGAATTTGTTCTTAACTGACTTGCCTAGTTAAATAAAGGATTAAAAAAATAAAACACATGAGAAAGGAGATGATCAACCCATGGTAAACCAACAACAAAGAACATGGATAAGATTAGGGTGTTAGGGGACAAAATGAAACTGTGGTTCTGGAATACTTTGCATTCCATGTTATAGAGAATCTCCACAGGAACACATAACACTGCGGAGATCTCATTTTCAAGTCTTTGGTAAAGGTCAGAAGGTTGCGGACAGGTCAATGTTAATCCCTAGCCAATAATGGCACCAAATAACACCACGTTTCTTAAATTCAACAAGTTTTGTCCAATATCTCAATATACAGTGGTCATATTGTTATGACATATTCAGGGCTGATGTAGAACAAAGATGAGAATTTTTAATTTTATATTACATAAAAATTCTATATTATGCAAATTAGGCAGTACGGAATACATAATGAACTTAAACCCAATAATTTATGGTAGGTGGTCATATTATTAACAATCTTCATGCTTTTCGCAAAACTAAGAGCTTGTAACAATTTGAAAAACTTTTCATACAGCTTTATGCAAATTATATACTTACACACACACCACACACAGCACACCCACCAACACACACACCACATCCCACACACACAGCCTAACACAGACGCACACTTCTCAATTAGTCCGAACTATAACACAGAAGGTTACTCGTCTAATAACAAAGATTTCTTCTAAGGTAGTTCTACACCTGAGTTGGGTTACATTGTGATGTTATTTTTGGTATTGATGAGTTACTCTGGTGATGGGAGAATAACTGCCGCAAATAATTTATCTTAGCTAGCAAGCTAACATTCATCATGGAAATGGGGGTGGTGAAACGTGGTGAAATGTGAAAGTAGAGCCACGAATCTTTACTTTGTAACTGGCTATGTTTTCCTTGTCTGAAAACATCTGAATGACAGAAGCGAAGGAAAAATGTTTGACCTAATATTTCATTCAAAAGACGTCAGATGACCGTGAAACACCCTCAGGACCTTCCCATACTTCTTGGCAATACAATATAACATTGATCCTACTCCTGCAAAGAGCAAATATTAACACACCAATTTCAATGTTTTCACAAAAAGGGCTGTCCGATTTCAACGTTCTTAGCATGCCACACTTGGTTTTCAAGTAAACATCATAACGTAGGGTATTGGAATTTATAGACATGGGTAACAACTGACATATTGTTTTCAAATGATTTAATATGTATTTTGATGACCTCATAATTGACATTTAGTAAAAACGGATTTGTTTACAGATTTTTCTTTAACGCTCTCCGGGAACAGGGTTGGAGAGCCCTGCTCTACATAGTCCAAATAAAGTGTTTTGTTTGACAGTAATTTGACTGTATTGCTAGCTAGCTAGCACTTCATTCACCCGGAGGGCCACGATGTGAGCATGATCAGCCCCACTGTGCCCCCATTGATGCATAGCTAGATAACTAGGTAAGTTAGCTTGCTAGCTACAAGAGGAATCTAGAATCAATCTGACTGCAGCACAACACAAAATACATTTACTTTCACATAACTACACTTTAAAGGCAATAGCTTTTTCATCTCAATGTGTATTGTTTAACTAAAGTTATCCTGTTAGTGGGTTAGGTGACGTGACAAACAATGGACGCTATGCCCCAGAGCAATATTGTTTCATTAATTGTCCAAAAGAAATCCTAAATACATCTGTGCTCCCATTTGCCCATGTTCCTTGGAAATCCTGATTGGTTTTGCGATACTCAACTCTGTAGTATTAAGGCCATTCATAACTGTTTTATAATAACACCTCCAATTGATGTCACTTTACTTAAAGCCAGACTCAGTAAGTCTGAATATCATTTGTGAATATGAAACATCAAATTGTCAGACTGACGCAACAAGCTCTGGCAATCAACAATGTAAACAAACCCAGGCAAGACGTGATCATGTGCTCTGAGAGTTCTCAAGTGGCTAATTGTCCACCCTTCCATCAGTCAGTATCAGACAGCTGGTGTTCTCATTTGGTTGTTGCCTACAACAACCATGCAGACTACTCTAAATTACAATTTACAAGTGGAGTCAGCTATGAACATTACAGCAGTAAAATGTCATTCTAATTTACATAGACAAGTTTAACAATATAGTCCACCTACTGTGGTGCAACGGTAGTGCCATTAGATGCTTGATCTCTTGCAGTGCAAAATTTTGACTGGAAAAGTCGACCCTGAGCAACTATAGGGTTGAATCATTTGACATCAGAAGGTTGTGAGAGTAAACTTCACATTCATGAGGAAAACAATTAGCCAGCTAGCAATTCCAACAAAGTCTGCAAGTGTGTGAACATTTATTTGGCTGTAGGCTAATCACCCACCGGTAGGCTATGCACATTTGCAAGAAATGCGTGTGTGGATCTACAGTTGAAGTCGGAAGACTACATACACTTAGGTTGTGTCACGTTCTGACCTTAGTTCTTTTATTATGTCTTTGGTTTAGTATGGTCAGGGCGTGAGTTGGGTGGGTTTTCTATGTTCCTTTTTCTATGTTTTGGGATTTCTGTGTTTGGCCTGGTATGGTTCTCAATCAGAGGCAGCTGTCAATCGTTGTCCCTGATTGAGAATCATACTTAGGTAGCCTGGTTTCACTTTTGAGTTGTGGGTGTTTATTTTCCGTCTTTGTGTTTGTGCCACACGGGACTGTTTCGTTTGTTTCACGTTGTTATTTTGTATTTTGTAGTGTTCAGTTTTTTCATATTAAAATGGACACATACAACGCTGCGTTATGGTCCTCACCTTCTTCTTCCACCGACGACAGACGTTACAGAAACACCCACCACAGAAGGACCAAGCAGCGTGGTAACGGGCAGCAGCAGCAGCAATCACAGGACTCCTGGACATGGGAGCGAGATCTGGACTATGTCACAAATTGGGACGAGATAGACAGGTGGTCGGTCGACCCAGGGAGAGTGCCGAAGCCCGCCTGGAATTCTCTGGAGCAGTGTGAGGAGGGATACCGGCGAATGGAGTTGGCACGACGATCAAGGAAGCCCGAGAGGCAGCCCCAAAAATGTATTGGGGGGAGCACTTGGGGGGTGTGGAGAAGTAAGTGAGGAGACATGCGCCAACTTCCCGTGCTTACCGGAGAGAGAGTGGGACCGGACAGGCACCGTGTTATGCCGTGAGGCGCATGGTGTCCCCGGTGCCTGTGCACAGCCCAGTATGGGCTATTCCACCTCGCCGCACTGGCCTGGCTACGGGGAGCATTCAACCAGGTAAGGTTGGGCAGGTTCGGTGCTCAAGAGCTCCAGTGCCCCTTCATAGTCCGATCTATCCGGTGCCATCTCCACGCACCAGCCCTCCGGTGGCAGCCCCCTGCACCAGGCTGTCTCTCCGTCTCCTTCCTACAGGTGCTCTCGTCTGTCCTGAGCGCCCAGAGTCTCCCGTCTGTCCTGAGCTGCCAGAGTCTCCCTTCTGTCCTGAGCTGCCAGAGCCGCCAGTCTGTCCTGAGCTGCCAGAGCCGCCAGTCTGTCCTGAGCTGCCAGAGCCGCCAGTCTGTCCTGAGCAGCCAGAGCTGCCAGTCAGCCCGGAGCTGCCAGAGCCGTCAGTCAACCAGGAGCTGTCAGAGCCACCTGTCACTTCCGGCGATGCCAGAATCGCCCTTCACTCCGGAACTGCCGGAGTCTCCCGCCTGTCCGGCGCTGCCGGAGTCTCCCGCCTGTCCGGCGCTGCCGGAATCTCCCGTCCATTTGGGACCCATTGCTAGGGTCCCCAGTCTGAGGTCGGCAGTGAGGGTCGCCACTCGAAAGAGGCCACGGAGGTGGTTGAGGAGGCGGACAGAGACTATGGTGGAGTAGGAACCACGTCCAGCGCCGCCACCGCGGACAGACACCCACCCAGACCCTCCCCTATTGGTTCAGGTTTTGCGGCCGGAGTCGACACCTTTGGGGGGAGGGGGGGGGGGGGGGGGTACTGTCACGTTCTGACCTTAGTTCTTTTATTATGTCTTTGGTTTGGTATGGTCAGGGCGTGAGTTGGGTGGGTTTTCTATGTTCCTATGTTTTGGGATTTCTGTGTTTGGCCTGGTATGGTTCTCAATCAGAGGCAGCTGTCAATCTTTGTCCCTGATATAGAATCATACTTAGGTAACCTGGTTTCACTTTTGAGTTGTGGGTGTTTATTTTCCATGTTTGTGTTTGTGCCACACGGGACTGTTTAGTTTGTTTCACGTTGTGATTTTGTATTTTGTAATGTTCCATTTTTTCATATTACAATGGACACATACCAAGCTAGGTTTTGGTCCTCACCTTCTTCTTCCACCGACGACAGCCGTTACAGGTTGGAGGCATTAAAACTAGGTTTCAACCACTCCACAAATTTCTTGTTAGCAAACTATAGTTTTGGCAAGTCGGTTAGGACATCTACTTTGTGCATGAACCAAGTAATTTTACAGACAGATTGTTTCACTTGTAATTCACAATTCCAGTGTCAGACGTTTACATACACTAAGTTGACTGTGCCTTTAAACAGCTTGGAAAATTAGAGAAAATGATGTCATGGCTTTAGAAGCTTCTGATAGGCTAATTGACATAATTTCAGTCAATTGGAGGTGTACCTGTGGATGTATTTCAAGGCCTACCTTCAAACTCAGTGCCTCTTTGCTTGATATCATGGGGAAATCAAAATAAATCAGCCAAGAAATTGTAGACCTCCACAAGTCTGGTTCTTCCTTGGGAGAATTTTCCAAATGCCTGAAGGTACCACGGTCATCTGTACAAACGACAGTACGCAAGTATAAACACCATGGGACCACACAGCCATCATACCACTCAGGAAGGAGACGCGGTCTGTCTCCTAGGGATGAAAATACTTTGGTGCGAAAAGTGCAAATCAATCCCAGAATTACAGCAAATGACCTTGTGAAGATGGTGAAGGAAAGTAAACAGTAAAACGAGAACTATTTTGACATAACCTTAAAGGCCGCTCAGCAAGGAAGAATCCACTGCACCAAAACCGTCATAAAAAAAGCCAGACTACAGTTTGCAACTGCAGATGGGGACAAAGATCGTACTTTTTGGAGAAATGTCCTCTGGTCTGATAAAACAAAAATAGACCTGTTTGGCAATAATGACCATCGTTATGTTTGGAGGAAAAGGGGGGAGGCTTGCAAGCCGAAGAACACCATCCCAACCGTGAAGCAAGGGGGTGGCAGCATCATGTTGTGGGGGTGCTTTGCTGCAGGAGGGACTGGTGCAATTCACAAAATAGATGGCTTCATAAGGGAGGAAAATCATGTGGATATATTGACGCAACATCTCAAGACATCAGTCAGGAAGTTAAAGCTTGGTCGCAAATGGGTCTTCCAAATGGACAATGACCCCAAGCATACTTCCAAAGGTGTGGTAAAATGGCTTAATGACAACAATGTCAAGCTATTGGAGTGGCCCTGACAAAGCCCTGACCTCAATTCCATAGAACAATTGTGGGCAGAACTGAAAAGCGTGTACAAGCAAGTAGGCCTACAAAGCTGACTCAGTTACACCAGCTCTGTCAGGAGGAATGTGACAAAATTCACCCAATTCATTCGGCTATCCGAAACATTTGACCCAAGTTAAACAATTTAAAGGCAATGCTACCAAATACTGATTGAGTGAATGTAAACTTCTGACCCACTGGGAATGTGATGACAGAAATAATAGCTGAGATAAATAATTATCTCTACTATTATTCGGACATTTCACATTCTTAAAATAAAGTGGTGATCCTAACTGACCAATGACAGGGAATTTTTACTAGGACTAAATGTCAGGAATTGTGAAAAACTGAGTTTAAATGTATTTGGCTAAGGTGTATGTGAACTTCTGACTTCAACTGTATCTGTTTGCTTCATGATTATTATCCATAGTATCCAGCACGCTGCGGGCGCTGGTCGTGCTGAGAAGTCTGCTCGCTGAAATATGGTGTTGCACTAGGAAAATATTCTCAAAGCCTTGCTGAATGAAAATCGCTTACATGTCCAGTTTCCGTTCAGTAGCTCAAGCAAGCAATATCAAAGCAACTTTGTCATGGCAGACCCACCAGTGTTTTCAAATATGCACTGTTGCGTATCGTCAGCTGTCGCCCAGACAGACAGAAGCACAGACGGACTGACATGCAAGAGCAAATATTATTAACCGTTACGACATGCATTTGTCAGCTAAATTACACTTTTATTCTGTATCACTCTTATTTATGAGTCTTGTTAACTTCTTGGATATAGGGGGCACTCTTTTAATTTATGGATAAAAAACGTGCCCGTTTTAAGCACAATATTTTGTCATGAAAAGATGCTCGACTATGCATATAATTGGCAGCGTTGGAAAGAAAACACTCTAAGGTTTCCAAAACTGCAAAGATATTATCTGTGAGTGCCACAGAACTCATGCTACAGGCGAAACCAAGATGAAACTTCAACCAGGAAATGGGCAGAATTTTTGAAGCTCTGTTTTCTATTGTCTCCTTATATGGCTGTGAATGCGCCGGGAATGAGCCTGCCCTTTCTATCGTGTCTCCAAGGTGTCTGCAGCATTGTGACGTATTTGTAGGCATATCATTGGAAGATTGGCCATAAGAGACAACATTTACCAGGGGTCCGCCCGGTGTCCTTTGTCTAAATTGGTGCGTAATCTACATGCTGCACGCAGTCATCCAGTGATTGAGAGGAGAGAGAGGAGGCTTTCAACGAACGATATATCATGAAGAGATATGTGAAAAACACATTGAGGATTGATTCTAAACAACGTTTACCATGTTTCAGTCGATATTATGGAGTTAATTTGGAAAAAAGTTCGGCGTTTTGAAGACTGAATTTTCGGGGTTTTTTGGTAGCCAAACGTGACGCACCAAACGGAGCAATTTCTCCTAAACAAATAATCTTTCAGGAAAAACTGAGCATTTGCTATCTAACTGAGAGTCTCCTCATTGAAAACATCTGAAGTTCTTCAAAGGTAATGATTTTATTTGAATGATTTTCTGGTTTTTGTGAAAATGTTGCCTGCTGATGCTAACGCTAAATGCTATGCTAGCTGCACTAGCTGTTACACAAATGCTTGTTTTGCTATGGTTGAGAAGCATATTTTGAAAATCTAAGATGACAGTGTTGTTAACAAAAGGCTAAGCTTGAGAGCTAGCATATTAATTTAATTTGCGATTTTCATGAATAGTTAATGTTGTGTTATGGTAATGAGTTTGAGGCTGTATTCACGATCCTGGATGGCTCGCCGCAAGAAGTTAATATTGAGGGATATGGCTAGATATGTATTGTTGATGTGTTGCTGTGGTCAAGGGTAGATCACAGGGACAGATACTGTAGAACATGTTCAAAATAAATGATCAATAGGCCATAATTCCCTGGAGAAATCTGAACTGCAATTTGTAAACAAAGCTGCTGTACTTATCATTTGTAAAATCTTAATTTACTTAACTTTGAAGTGATCCAAATTGCAAATTCATCTTTCATATACACATTCAGAGATGTTAAACCAGAAAAAAAGTGACATTTTATTTGAGACTTACTTCAAGGTGTCGGTACACTCTATGACATGGTTATGATGTCCATCATTCCATGTAATAATGTGACAGAGTTTGGTAAATTATATAACGCCCTCTTATAACATCTGTTATGTAAACACTTACGTAGCATGTAATAACATATTGCATAAGTTATCAGGAAGACTGTAAAAGTAGTTGGTATTGACAGTTGACATTACGGCATATGACAATACTATGAACAGTTCTATAACACTCCTATTTTACATAAGGGATAATTGCCAACGTTCTGTACATTGTCTTGGAGATAAGCCGAGTCCCTTTGTGGAGTTGATTTTCCAAGGTAGAGTACAAAATGGTGTTTATCCAGCTTATACCACAGTTGCAAAAAAAAAAACTATATGAAAGCAAACATTTACCGGTAGAAACACATGTCATATTGTTTTTTAATGAGCAAATTCCTATTTTTGGATCTTTTGGTTGCTGGAGACGCGACCCAGCTGTTTGTTTGATTAGTTCGATATTTACGGAAGCAACCCAGTCGTCCGTTCTTAATGTTCCGTCTCCATGCTCAGTGGTAACATTCTTATCCCTTGCTTGCTAGCCAACTAGCTAGCTACGGCTACACAGTCACTACCTCTTCACCCAGAATAAAAGTTTATTCTATTGCGTTTGTTTAAGCTATTTATTCCACAGCTGCCAAAGAACACAATACTAAGCACACATTTAAAAATGTTTGTCAAAATGTTCATTTATATAACATTCTTATCCCTTGCTTGCTAGCTAGCCAGCTAGCTATGGCTAACACAGTCTCGACCTCTGCAGCCGTAATAACAGCAAAGTAGCTGTTTTCTAATAACATTCATTTGGATACATCCATAACAATGAGCTGATAATGCCTGACATAGCTAGAAAAGTTTGCCTTCTCATCAGGACACTCATCAACACTGACTGCTAAGAGATCACATTGCATATCAAACAATAGGCTATAAGCTATTTAAACAGTTTGTTGCTCATAAACCCGCCAATTTGACAACCAAATTCAACATTTCAGTTCTTGAAAACAGCTGGTCAAACTAGAAACATGAGTATTTGACTGCATCCCAGCTAGCAATGAGGAATCTTCCCAGAAGCAGCCCCTGAACAGATTGAGTCGGGTGTCGGACTCGGCCCGGAATCAAAATGAACGACTGCCCAGAATCGGCCCAAGTACATCGGATCGTTTTCTGTCTACCAGAATTCAGCCGACTTTGCCAGCCAGCATTTTACCAGAATCCCCCCGAGAAGTAGCCCGATGCAAAATTAAAGAAATGTATACAAAATTACCAGATGTAATTATTTTAAATATGACTATTATACATTTTATACATACAAATTCTACCCATCCAAAGTTAATGCTAATCAATTGCCAACAAAGTATCAAGATGCTAAAATACTACTTAAACAGGAATGACTCTTTAATTTTATTTGAATGTTAATTACATTTTTTGATCACAGTAACAATGAGAAGTAGTGATTATGTCTATTTAAGTTTTCTATTTAAGCTGTGGTAGGCATGCAGTTTTCTACATCAATTCTCACTCTCTCCTTTTTCTCCCTCCATCTCTGTTAGGGACTAGCTGCATCCATTGTTTTATGATGTGTCTCCACATCAGGAACTTCAGAACGGCTGCGATGCACAGCACCTTTGTAAAAATCAGAAAGAGAGAAAATACTCCCAGAAATTACTCAGTTTATGCAACTCCCCTACAAAATTGTTTCAATGGCTTTTTGTAAAATATTTCCAGTTCATGATATTCGTCCTGCCTTAAACTGTATTGTAATAATGAAATTCCCTGCTGACAATAAAATTGACATGCTGGCCTGTTTTATTTAATAAATACTTTATGCCTCTCTGCCCCATGCAGTGGCCTTGAAAGCAAATTTACCGATAACACTTTAAGGCAAGAGGTTCAAAAACCTGTTTCCCATTGGCCCCTCTCCACACATTCTTCTTGGTGATCCCTCCAGATAGTCCCAAATATTTGGCCTGAAAAACCAAAACACCTATATGAAAAAAAATACTAATTTGAAGAAAGCTGGAATGGTACTCTGGGTCAGATTGTGGCTTGGTTGATTACTTTTCAGCAATACATGTAATGATATCTTGTCATACCAGGTCCTTTTCCAAGTCTTGATCTGAAAGTTGGCCCTCAACTCTCCTCAAGTATTCCAGCGAGGACATTGTATGTCGATGGTCTGTCAAATCTGGAACCTCATCCACGGTTGATCTGTTCGCCTGGAGCTTTTGCAGCTGCAGCAAAATCAGCTTTTGTTGTTGCTTAATAATTTATATGGGGGTTAATATCTCAAAGAATTGCTGCATAAATACAAAACAGAAAACAGTTGTGTTTTATCCCTCAGATTCTTTCAGTAGTTAAAGTTATGAAGGATAATAAAGATATATAAACATAATCAACGCAATCACATTATAGATCAGGGGTGGGCAACTTTGATGTTGGTGGTGGCCACAATATGTACCTTACATGTAACACGATCACGCACTGGCTGCTGCTGATGAATGTTTGGCTCAATCATTGTTGGACTATCAGAATTCCCAGGTGTCTCTCATCTGTCCTCTGGAGGTCTGATAACTGGTGCAGGTGGCAAACCTGGCAAGGGCCAGTGTTTGACTGGCCCTTGCGTGAAAAATTTTCCATTGGCTCCTCATCCGCACTTTCATTTGCGTATTTGTGCCCCTGATGTTAAAAATATAAGTCATTGAACTCATATGAATAGTGAAGTAAACATATCCACTGAGAAATGTATTTTTTAAAGCATATTTGTTATAGTTGTTATACCTTTTCTCTTCAAATATGCGGGGCGGTCATCCTCCTCCTCAGTCTGAAGATCAGATTGAACCACAGCCATGGGAAGCTTAAGGCAAGCCTCTTGATATGAGTCTGTAAGGGAATGTAAATGTGTTTAGATTGTTGTCACAGGAGGTTGATGTCAGTTTAAAATACATTTAAATTCAGTTTCACAATTCCTGACATTGAATTCTAGTAAATATTCCTTGTCTTAGGTCAGTTAGGATCACAAATGTATTTTAAGAATGTTAAGTCAGATTAATAGGAGAGTGATTTATTTCAGCTATTATATCTTTCCACCACATTCCCAGTGGGTCAGAAGTTAAATGGTTTAACTTGGGTTTCGGGTAAATTGTTTAACAAACGTTTTGGGTAGCCTTCCACAAGCTTCCCACAATAAGTTAGGTGAAACTTGGCCCATTCCTCCTGACAGAGCTGGTGTAACTGAGTCAGGTTTGTAGGCCTCCTTGCTTGCACACGCTTTTTCAGATCTGGTCACAAATGTTCTATAGGATTGAGGTCAGGGGTTTGTGATGGCCACTTCAATACCTTGACTTTGTTGTCCTTAAGCCATTTTGCCACAACTTTGGAAGTATGCTTGGGGTCATTGTCCATTTGGAAGACACATTTGCGACCAAGATTTAACTTCCTGATTGATGTCTAAAGAAGTTGCTTCAATATATCCACATCATTTTCCCCCTCATGATGCCATCTATTTTGTGAATTGCACCAGTCCGTCCTGTAGCAAAGCACCCCCACAACATGATGCTGCCACCCCATGCTTCACAGTTGGGATAATGTTCTTCGGCTTGCAAGCCTCCCCATTTTTCCTCCAAACATAACGATGGTCATTATGGCCAAACAGTTCTATTTTTTTTTTGTTTCATCAGACCAGAGGACACTTCTCCAAAAACATTTCTCCATTTCTCCCAAGATGTCAAGCAAAGAAGCACGGAGTTTGAAGCTAGGCCGTGAAATACATCCACAGGTACTCCTCATATTGACTCAAATTATGTCAATTAGCCTATCAGAAGCTTCTAAAGTCATGGCATCATTTTCTGGAATTTCCCAAGCTGTTTAAAGGCCCAGTCAACTTAGTGTATGTAAACATCTGACCCACTGGAGTTGTGATACAGTGAATTATGTGAAATTAGCGGTCTGTAAACAATTGTTGGAAAAATGACCTGTGTCATGTGCAAAGTAGATGTCCTAACTGACTTGCCAAAACTATAGTTTCAAGAAATTTGTGGAGTGGTTGAAAAGGAGTTAGATTGCAACCTAAGTGTATGTAAACTTTCGACTTCAACTGTAAATAGTTGACTGCAAATATATCATTAACTTACCTCTAGTGTACCTGATGTTCACATCAGACAAATCCCATGTTTCATCAGGTGCTTCTTGACATTTCACTGCTCTTGTGCATTGTTCTGTGGATGTACAAGGGGGCCAGTAGCTCATGCAATCCTGGACCCATGATGAAGGCACAACTTCGGTCTCCTTCACCATGGACATAAAGTCCACATTGTGAAACATGCTGTGTAAATGAATATGAATCATTTATAGTATTGAAAGTAATAAGGATTAGCTCTGCTGACCAGCCAAACGCAGGCTGTGGTGTTGGGGACTTATGTATGATCACAGGTTTGTAGTGTATGTATATTACTTAATACTTCAATATGATATGAAGTAGTGCTCATTACTATATACATAAATTCATGAACTTTAAAAGACAGATTTACATGTAGAATAGTTCAAATACTTATATATTTCACACTTTATACGAACATTTACATACGGATGTTACAAAAAGCAATTTCTCAGTTCTGGCATTCAACCAAAATGCAGCAGTTAATTATATTATGTTTGTAAAATACAATCAACCTGGCAATATCTGTTAGATTACAGATTGCAGCTGTTAACCGTCAACCAAATGAAGCGACATACCCACACATTTCTTTTTAAATGACAAGAGCACATACTTTAGAAGGCTTTCATCTACCTTGACACATTTCAGATTCAAAGACATACCTGACAGAAGAAAGTGTCAAGGATTTCCTCCTCTTCCGAAGAGGAGAAAAGGATCAGAGGACCAATATGCGGCGTGGTAAGTGTCCATGGTTCTTTTAATACGTAAACATGAACTGATTACAAAAACAAGAAACGTGTGAAACCCTAAACAGCCCTATCTGGTGCAAAACACAGAGACAGGAACAACCACCCACAAACACACAGTGAAACCCAGGCTACCTAAGTATGATTCTCAATCAGAGACAACTAATGACACCTGCCTCTGATTGAGAACCATACTAGGCCGAAACATAGAAATACCCAAATTATAGAAAAACAAACATAGACTGCCCACCCAACTCACGCCCTGACCATACTAAATAAATACAAAACAAAGGAAATAAAGGTCAGAACGTGACAGAAAGACTCCCAACTGTGATGATTTAACTGGGTAGTCAAAAAAGTTTGTGACAGAAGTGAACTCATTATATACAACATAGGGATCTCCATTAATCAAAATTATATTTCTAACTAAACCTATACTGTCTTTGCTTTTGATGCAATTGTCACCCGTGACAACCTTGATGCAGAATTTGGCTATATATAGTTCCTTGTATTCACTGACTGGACAGGTAACATGTTGTGGAATAGAACCATCATTGTGAAATGTTTTCACTTTATGGTAAGAAATGTCACTACAACCATCAGAGGTCATCTGTTCCAATGTTGATATTCGTTTTATAACTTGTGCAACAGGAAAGTGTGGACTTCAAACATTTTTTTTATTGGACCCTAAGATGTTTTCAAAAGGAAAACCAGAGATAGTATCAAGGTGACTGTGCTGTTTCATATCATCACTTATACATCTAAGGCCATGCACATTGTATACCAAATTCTTATCCCCATAGAGCTGGCCAAAGTGCTCTACATAAGACACCAGCAAAGTTTTAACAAAGTTACACATTTGAACACATAGAGAAGGACTAGTAAGAATTGATATTGCATCTAAAAGGAGCATTAAATTATTGTACTCCGGTGCACTCAAAACATTGTACAGCACAGTTGGCCCAATGTATAACAAAAACTGTCTGAATTCAATAGCCTTCCACCTGTGTCTTTCATCAACCGCCCTAGGCTTTCTTGCAAACTCAGAGGGAGTATAGCTTTTTAGAGAAAGTCGATTCTGAGACAACTGAGTAACCCTCTGAGATGATAACTGGCATTGAAGTGGACCAGTGCTGTCACTCTATAGCTCTAACAGTTTTCTTGTCACTCCAAGTCATACGAGGTGCATGTAGTCATGGGGAAATGCTGTTACCGAAACTATGTTTTCTTAGTGGGGATTACTCCTTGTTATGTTCCTCATCTCAGCTCCTATCAGTTCTTAGGGCACATATAGTCTCATGAAAGGTCATCCTACCTTGAAAATGCTAACCATATGCTGTACATTTATCACACCCAGCATTGCCCGTGTCTGACTTGACGCTTTTTATGAAAGCCTGTGCAGGGGCATCACACATTACTAAACTAACTAGTTGTTTCCCTTTAAACATAAAGCCAGAGTGTCATTGTTTTGCTTCTTCCACTAAATCTTTTAGATATGCTGCCAATGAATTTGGTTTAGATGTTCCACCAAAAAGTGCAATCAGAAAGGGTTTCTTAATGTTAAATCCTTACATCAGTCCCAATATGGACCACAGCTGCATAGAATAACTTTTGAAAAGAGGAAGCCCATCAAAATTGAGTTGTAATTCCAATGAATAACTATTTGGGAATTTCTGCCAAAGTTTGTCAAGCCTACCTGATAGAGAACTTAGAATACCAAAGTAAAAGGAAAAGTGCCACCAGCACCCCTGTCACCTCTGTCACCTCTGTCACCCCTGTCACCTCTGTCACCTCTGTCACCTCTGTTGGTATTGAGGAGGGTCCTTGCATATTTTGGCAAGGTTGGATGGTGGAAACTCAGAATCAAAGCAGGGCTGTTAACGCATCTAATGTTATTCCATGTTCTAGAGCCCAATTCACCAAGTAGCCATTGAAACGGTCTATTGGATTTTCAACCTCATCGTCAATCATCTCCTCGACATCATCACCCTCATCATCAACGTTCTCCTCAGCATCATCAACCTCACCCTGACCTCCACCTTCTCCTACACCTGCAGTGTCCATCAAAGCATCCACAAACAGTTCTTCTTCAAAGTCCTGACCCCTGAACAACATTTCCTCAGCGGCCTCATTGGACGTATAAAATATCTGAGGAACAGCAGCATTTTCTACATTAAGTGTAGACTGCTCTTGTTGGATAGATGTCAGAAATCTTGAGATGTTTGCAGTACACCTTCGCCGGATGTTTGAAGTCACACTATACTCTGAATACTTCTCAGTCATTTCTGGCTGACTTTGAGGCTAGGAGCTCTAAAACACACATTGATGAACTGAATTACTAAAGGGCAGCGACATGCATTAATATTAATTCTTAGGAACCTTAATCACCTTTGTTGGCTGAGTAGCTGGCAGGCTGCAGGAAGAAGAGCTGGGGGTACTGCTGGAATTAGCTGGCAGGCTAGAGAGACATAGCAGAGATTTGTAGGTGTCAAAGTGCATTAACATTCAAAACCTTGTGTCTTTTTCAGGGAACATTAATTAGAAGAGGTTGGTTAGCCATTTGCTGTAAGTTAACATCACAGACAACACAATCAGATTGCTGATTATGAAACTGGCCTCGGAAAATGTTACAAAACCCTTAACGCTAACGTTAGTCGTTTTATGTGTCGATATCCTACTCAGTCCGATATCCTACTCAGTCCTATAACTTAGCGTTAGGCTACTGTTAACCTGCCTTTTCACACTGGTAACCTAACCCAGTTACTTAAAAACTTCTTATGGCTGCAGTGGCACTATTGAGTAGCTTGGATGAAAGGTGCCCAGAGTAAACGGCCTCAGTCTCAGTTGCTAATATATGCATATTATTCTTAGTATTGGATAGAAAACACTGAAGTTTCTAAAACTGTTTGAATGATGTCTGTGAGTATAACAGAACTCATATGTCTGGCAAAAAATCCAAACAGGAAGTGAGAAATCTGAGGTTGGTATATTTTCAACCCATTCCCTATTGAAATCCCCTTGGGATATGAATGAAGATTCACTTCCTAGGGCTTACACTAGATGTCAACCGTCTATAGAATTTGAATGAGTCAGACTGCTGGCAGGGAGCCAGTTCCAGGTCACGCGCATAGCACATGATATCTTCCTGCGTTCCGTTCCTCCTCAAGACACAAAGGAATTCTCCGGTTGGAACTTTATTGAAGATTTATGATAAAAACATCCTAATGATTGATTCTGTACTTAGTTTTAAATGTTTCTTCGACCTGCAATATAACTTTTTGAAGTTTTTGTCCGACGATATGGTCGACCAGCACCAGCGTTTGGATAGGTGTACCAAACGCACTAACAAAAGTAGCTTTTTGGACATAAATAACGTACATTATCGAACAAATCAAGCATTTATTGTGGACCTGGGATTCCTGGGAATGCATTCTGATGAAGATCATCAAAGGTAAGGGAATATTTATCATGTAATTTGTGTTTTTTGTTGACTCCAAAATAGCGGCTAATTGTATTATATTTCTGAGCGCCGTCTCAGATTATTGCATGGTTTGTTTTTTTCGTAAAGTAAAAAAAAAATCTGATACAGCGGTTGCAGTCCCACTATTTGAGAAGGCAGTCCTTCTCAAATAGTGGGGCGCGCCCCCCTGGGGGGGCTCGGAGCGATGACAGGGGGGCGCGTGTGACCCCGGGGAACAAGCTTTTTTTTGCCGCAGAGAGTAGTTTTTTTGTTGCATCGAAAAAGAGCACACAGCACAGAGCAGGAGATATGAAGTGCAGATAACAAACCCTTAACAGACACCATGGAATAATATTTAACAGGGATGAAAAGAAAGGCGGAGAGAGACGGAGATAATGAGACAAACGTAAGTCTCCCGAAAGCTAAGACGAGGAAATATGACGAAGCGTATGTAGCGCTTGGCTTCACTGTGACTACGGTGGGAGACGAGGAAAGACCAGTATGTTTACTGAGTCTAAAATTGTTGGCAGCGGACAGCATGAAGCCAAATAAATGAAGGCGTCACTTAAAGACATTACACCCCAATCACGCTGATATGCCGCTTGAGTTTTTTCAGCGAAAACGTGCCGAATATTGACAACAATCGTCTCGCTTTGTGAATGCTACTTCAGTAAACCAGTGAGCACTGTTAGCATCATGTAAGGAGGCGTACCAAATTGCTCAGTGCAAAAAACCCACTCCATAGCAGAGGAGCTGATACTGCCTGCAGCATTAGACATGGTCTCTGTCATGTTGGATGACGCAAGTGCTGCAAAAATAAAAAACTATCCCTCTGTCCAATGACACTGTCGCCAGACGTATAAATGACATTGCTAACGATCTTAAAGAACAGCTGGTAGACAAACGCTTTGACTTACAGTTCAATGAAGCAACTGACAGCAACAAAGACTGTTTGTTTATCTCTTATGCACGTTTTGACATGACAAACTCCCTGTGTGAGGATCTACTTTTTTGTAAATATGACAGAGCCACAGCTGAAGAGCTATTCAAAATGCTGGACTGCTTCCTGACTGAGAATGGGCTAAAGTTGGAGAACTGCATTGGTGTTTGCAGTGATGGTGCACAGACCATGGCAGGGATGAGAAAAGGACTTCGGGCACTCATCAAGAAGGCCTCACCTAATGCTGAGTGGACACACTGTGTTATACACAGAGAAGCACTGGCGTCAAGGCACCTTTCCTCTGAATTAAGTGAGGTTATGACTGACATTGTAGGTGTAGTCAATTTTATAAAGACCAGACCACTAAAAACCAGAGTCTTCTCTGCTATCTGTGAGGAGATGGGAGCTGAACATCAAGCTGTGCTGTTTCACAATGAAGCAAGGTGGCTGTCACGAGCAGAAGTCTTGTCCCGAGTTTTTGAGCTCAGAGAGCAGATAAGAATGTTTTCGGAGCAGGAGCACAAGTATGACCTCGCAGAAAATTTTTGTGATGAGAACTTCCTGGCAAAACTGGCCTACCTGAGTGACATATTTGGAAAGCTAAATGAACTAAATCTACAGCTTCAAGGGAAAGATAAACACCTACCTCAGGTCACAGACAAGATCAGCTCTTTCACTCAAAAGCTTGCAATGTGGGGCAGGCGACTTGATGAAGGAAATACTGATTCATTCGAGAACCTGCATGAATTTGTTGACACTACTGACTATGATGCCACCTAAGTGATTCCATATATTAAGGAGCATATTTCATCACTGATGGGATTCTTTAAAAAGTACTTCCCTAAAAACAGTTCCCATTATGACTGAGTGAGAGATCCTTTCAATGCACCAGCTCCAACTGGTTTCAGCTCTGCAGAGGAGGAACAGTTCATTGATATGACGTCTGACTCCACATTGAGACTGAGGTTCACATCACAGACACTGGGTGAAATCTGGCTGAGTGTAGAGAGGCAGTATCCACTCTTAGGGCAGAGTGCCATGGGCATTCTTCTTCCTTTTGCAACATGTTATCTTTGTGAGACTGGCTTCTCTGCTGTTGCTGCACTGAAGACCAAGTACAGGTCCCAGCTAAACATTGAGCAGGAGCTGAGAGTTGCAGTATCATGCTTCAAACCCCGCTTCGAAAAGCTGTGCTCTGCAAAACGTGCTCATTGTAGCCATTAATCCTGACTTCCTCATTTTGATAAAAAAAAATCAGCACAAATTGTTTTATTCATTTTGTTTTATAGGTCAAAGTGTTTCATATATTGTGCTCCTGAGTTAATGTTGCTGATCAATTTGAATGTATTATTACTTATTGATTATATTTAATTGTATTTTTCAGTATCAAATGGTCCAAAAAAAAACTACAGTTTAAATAAGATTATTTAATTTTTTTACATTTCAGGCAAATTGATGCACTTTAAGTCTTTTATGTTACAGACTAAAAAACAATGTTAATAAAGTTATTCTTTGTAAGTTGATCTATATTTCTTTCTTTTATCTTTTTTTGTTTTCTTTAATGTTAATAAGGATACAATGTTATGCAGGTGTACTTATAACAATTTTATAGACAAATTATACTATTTACAGTCGCGGCGGAGAGTTGGGGGGCGCAAAATGTTTACTTCTTACTAGGGGGGGCGTAACAGAAAATAATTGAGAAGCACTACATTAAGGAGAGGTTTATATATAATTCCATGTGTATAACTTGTATTATCATCAACATTTATGATGAGTATTTCTGTTGAATCGATGTGGCTATGCAAAATCACTGGATGTTTTTGGAACTAGTGAACGCCAATGTAAACTCAGATTTTTTTTATATCAACTTTATCAAACAAAACATACATTGTGTTGTGTAACATGAAGTCCTTTGAGTGTCATCTGATGAAGATCATCAAAGGTTAATGATTCATTTTATCTTTTTGTGACTCCTATCTTTGGCTGGAAAAATGGCTGTTCATTCTGTGGCTTGGTGGTGACCTAACATAATCGTTTGTGGTGCTTTCGCTGAATAGCATATTTGAAATTGGACACTGTGGTGGGATTAACAACAAGATCACCTTTAAAACGATATAAATTACATGTATGTCTGAGGAATTTTAATTATGAAATTTCTGTTGTTTTGAATTTGGCGCCCTGCACTTTCACTGGCTGTTGTCATATCATCCCGTTAACGGGATTGCAGCCCAAAGAGGTTTTAAGGTCCAAATTGGATAACGAATATTATTTACTGTTGAAGTTTAACGTTATATTGCAAACACAATCACAGAAACACATACTCTGACTTCCCGATCATTTTACCAGACCATTTAGCAAAATCAAATTTATTTATATAGCCCTTCGTACATCAGCTGATATCTCAAAGTGCTGTACAGAAACCCAGCCTAAAACCCCAAACAGCAAGCAATGCAGGTGTAGAAGCACGGTGGCTAGGAAAAACTCCCTAGAAAGGCCAAGACCTAGGAAGAAACCTAGAGAGGAACTAGGCTATTTGGGGTGGCCAGTCCTCTTCTGGCTGTGCCGGGTGGAGATTATAACAAAACATGGCCAAGATGTTAAAATGTTCATAAATGACCAGCATGGTCAAATCATAATAATCACAGGCAGAACAGTTGAAACTGGAGCAGCAGCATGGCCAGGTGGACTGGGGACAGCAAGGAGTCATCATGTCAGGTAGTCCTGAGGCATGGTCCTAGGGCTCAGGTCCTCCGAGAGAGAGAAAGAAAGAACGAGAGAAAGAGAGAATTAAGAGAGAGCATACTTAAATTCACACAGGACACCGGATAGGACAGGAGAAGTACTCCAGATATAACAAACTGACCCTAGCCCCCCGACACATAAACAACTGCAGCATAAATACTGGAGGCTGAGACAGGAGGGGTCAGGAGACACTGTGGCCCCATTCGATGACACCCCCGGACAGGGCCAAACAGGAAGGATATAACCCCACCCACTTTGCCAAAGCACAGCCCCCACTGTGAGGGATATCTTCAACCACCAACTATAGCCCACAAAGATCTCCGCCACGGCACAACCCAAGGGGGGGGGGGGGCGCCAACCCAGACAGGAAGATCACATCAGTGACTAAACCCACTCAAGTGACCCCTCCTAGGGACGGTATGAAAGAGCCCTAATAAGCCAGTGACTCAGCCCCTGTTAGAGGCAGAGAATCCCAGTGGAAAGAGGGGAACCGGCCAGGCAGAGACAGCAAGGGCGGTTCATTGCTCCAGAGCCTTTCCGTTCACCTTCACACTCCTGGGCCAGACCACACTCAATCATATGACCCACTGAAGAGATGAGTCTTCAGTAAAGCCTTAAAGGTTGAGACCGAGTTTGCGTCTCTCACATGGGTAGGCAGACCATTCCATAAAAATGGAGCTCTATAGGAGAAAGGCCTGCCTCCAGCTGTTTGCTTAGAAATTCTAGGGACAATTAGGAGGCCTGCGTCTTGTGACTGTAGCGTACGTGTAGGTATGTATGGCAAGACCAAATCAGAGAGATAGGTAGGAGCAAGCCCATGTAATGCTTTGTCGGTTAGCAGTAAAACCTTGAAATCAGCCCTTGCCTTGACAGGAAGCCTGTGTAGGGAGGCTAGCACTGGAGTAATATGATCAAATTTTTTGGTTCTAGTCAGGATTCTAGCAGCCGTATTTAGCACTAACTGAAGTTTATTTAGTGCTTTATCCGGGTAGCCGGAAAGTAGAGCATTGCAGTAGTCTAACCTAGAAGTGAAAAAAGCATGGATGAATTTTTCTGCATCATTTTTGGACAGAAAGTTTCTTATATTTGCAATGTTACGTAGATGGAAAAAAGCTGTCCTTGAAACAGTCTTGATATGTTCTTCAAAAGAGAGATCAGGGTCCAGAGTAATGCCGAGGTCCTTCACAGTTTTATTTGAGACGACTGTACAACCATTAAGATTGATTGTCAGATTCAACAGAAGATATCTTTGTTTCTTGGGACCTAGAACAAGCATCTCTGTTTTGTCTGAGTTTAAAAGTAGAAAGTTTGCAGCCATCCACTTCCTTATGTCTGAAACACATGCTTCTAGCAAACAATACCACAAACAAAATATAATAAATAGATTACCTTTAACGTTAGAACTGTCACAAAATAACAATAATTAGCTGGCTAGCTATTTTGTTTCCATCCTATCGAAAGGGGTATCTACCGTCTTGATGAGTTCTAGTGACAGTTTTTGAGAGTTGGAATACCAAGCTCCTCATTAACTCGTGCGCTGGGAGACAGGTTGATGTAGATCTGCTCGAGTGCAGGTGGTGGTCCACCATGGATGCTTAAACTCAGCGAGTAGCCATACTGAATGACTTTCAATGCTAAAATCTAAATTTAGTTTGTCTTCCGTATCAATTCTATTTGAACTACCATTTATGGAAAAATAAATGAATAATGAAATGTTAATCATCAATTGTAATCATCTGCTAGAGAGTAGCCATAATCGGCCCGAGCTGCAAGTAATACATTTGGAGGAAGGCATGGCCAGTCGCTGAGAAGTGCTTATTGAAATGTTCGATTATCATGGATTTATCAGTGGTGACCGTGTTACCTAGCCTCAGTGCAGTGGGCAGCTGGAAGGAGGTACTCTTGTTCTCCATGGACTTTACAGTGTCCCAAACCTTTTTGGAGTTAGAGGTATAGGATGCGAATTTCTGCTTGAAAAAGATAGCCTTTGCTTTCCTGACTGACTGCGTGTATTGGTTCCTGACTTCCCTAAACAATTGCATATCGTGGGAACTATTTGATCCTATGGCAGTCCGCCACAGGATGTTTTTGTGCTGGTCAAGGGCAGTCAGGTCTGGATTGAACCAAGGGCTATATCTGTTCTTGGTTCTGCATTTTTTGAACGGGGCTTGTTTATCTAAGTTGGTGAGGAAATTACTTTTAAAGAATGACCAGGCATCCTCGACTGACGGGATTAGGTCAATATGCTTCCAGGATACTCGGGCCAGGTCGATTAGAAAGGCCTGCTCACAGAAGTGTTTTAGGGAGCGTTTGACAGTGTGTGCTGATATCTTTTCCAACTGTCCCAATATCTGGGTTTTAATGTCCACTCTAGAATGCCTTTCTAGCCAATAATAAACAACAATGCTATGGTATAACTAGTTTTAGAACATCTTATGCCATTACTTAAAAAACTGTAAAAAGTATTTAAAACACTTTTTAAATATGAAATGCTAATGTAAACTTCCTTTTCCCCTCACCCAAACACTGTTCTTTATGCTAATAAATGTGGTGCTGGAGGACTTTGTCTGTTCGGCACATTGTTAATTGAAGTAGGACTTGTTTGATTTGAGGGTTTAAGTGTGCCCTGTGGGGAGATATCACTCTGCACTACTCCTATGAGACTTAAACCCGTTGTTTCATCCCATAAATACTAATCACACATGTCACATAGGTTCAAGTGAAACTCAGTAAAACTCTTTTTGAACGCTTTCATTAACTATTGGTTAATCTTAGATACTTTGATACTTGTACTACAAAATCACCAGATACCAGGGGTGTAACTTTAGTGACATAATAATTATTATTATTTATTTTCCATCCAGTTGGATAAACACTCCAAACACCGTTGCCCTGTTTTGTATCACATTCCATCGATAAAAGTGGGGGGGACAAAATTGCAATTTCAGAATTTGGGGGGGGACATGTCCCCCCTGTCCCCAGTGAATGTTGTGCCGCTGACAGATACTACTATGCCTTCTAGCATTATCATCACATGTTCAGAGCTCAGGTGTTGCAGGGGTGTATAATTTTACAAGACAATTACAGCTGGTATCTGACGAATGCTCACTGGGCCTGTAAATTAATTTTTGCTATTATTTCAATTTTGGCTATAAATTGTAATAATGTTAACCTGTTTTTTTTAGATTAGATAAATGTCATATGATATGTAAATGAATTAATAAACTGCGGCCTGAATAATCTGTTGAAAATTGTATTCTGCTATTTGTATAATGTATTATTGGTATGTATAATGTGATCTCTAACACAAATACCACAAAGACAATTTCTTTAGTGATTGTAAAATGGAAGAGAATATGATTGGTATTGTACAGTGCTTGTTCTACTGAATAAACATTGATATCCAGAAGATGAATGACATGATCATAATGGAGGTACAGTACTTTTCACTTCAATGTACATTATGAACTCCAAAAGTAGGATTTCTACCTGCCAATATATCTGTGTTTCCATAACATAATTAAGACTATGTGAAAAGTGAAAATATGTCAAATGAACCAACTTCCTTAAGCCACTACTGGCATTGTGCTAAATCTTCAGGGTATCCACCATTACGTTCAGGCTGGTGGTGTTTACTGTCTGTACTAACAAGCCTCATTGCTTGAAAGAGAGATGCCGTTTAAATTCAGCAGGTATCCCACCTATGCTTGTGACCTTTCAAAACAGACACTATTTGGGTAAGGTGAAGTTCAACGTTCCACTGTCTGGTTAGGCCACAATCAATGGAGCAAATAGTTGAGTGAGTACACAGGAAAACATTGTAAACTAAACCAAGACACCATATTCAATTGCACTCAACAAATACAGAGCACCATACAAATCAGTCACAATGCACTCCACATTCATATCTACAGTTGAAGTTGGAAGTTTACATACACTTAGGTTGGAGTCATTACAACTCGTTTTTCAACCACTCCGCAAACCTCTTGCTAACAAACTATAGTTTTGCCAAGTCGGTTAGGACATCTACTTTGCGCTTGACCCAAGTAATTTTTCCAACAATTGTTTACAGACAGACTATTTCACATATAATTCACTGTATCACAATTCCAGTGGGTCACAAGTTTACATACACTAAGTTGACTGTGCCTTTAAACAGCTTGGAAAATTCCAGAAAATTATGTCATGGCTTTAGAAGCTTCTGATAGGCTAATTGACATCATTTGAGTCAATTGGAGGTGTACCTGTGGATGTATTTCAAGGCCTACCTTGAAACTCAGTGTTTCTTTGCTTGACATCATGGGAAAATCAAAAGAAATCAGCCAAGACCTCAGAAAAAAATGTGTAGACCTCCACAAGTCTGGTTCATCCTTGGGAGCAATTTCCAAATGCTTGAATGTACCACGTTCATCTGTACAAACAATAGTACGCAAGTATAAACACCATGGGACCACACAGCTGTCATACCGCTCAGGAAGGAGACTCGGTCTGTCTCCTAGAGATGAATGTACTTTGGTGCAAAAAGTGAAAATCAATCCGAGAATAACAGCAAATGACCTTGTGAAGATGGTGAAGGAAACCGGTACAAAAGTATCTATATCCACAGTAAAACGAGAATTATATTGACATAACCTGAAAGGCCGCTCAGCAAAACTGCTCCAAAACCACCATTAAAAAAGCCAGACTACTGTTTGCAACAGCAGATGGGGACAAAGATCGCACTTTTTGGAGAAATGTCATCTGGTCTGATAAAACAAAAATAGAACTGTTTGGCCATAATGACCATCTTTATGTTTGGAAAAAAAAGGGTGAGGCTTGCAATCCGAAGAACGTCGTCCCAACCGTGAAGCATAAGGTGGCAGCATCATGTTGTGGGGGTGCTTTGCAGCAGAAGGGACTGGTGCACTTCACAAAATAGATGGCATCATGAGGGAGGAAAATTATGTGGATATATTGTAGCAACATCTCAAGACATCAGTCAGGTTAATTCTTGGTCGCAAATGTGTCTTCCAAATGGACAATGACCCCAAGCATACTTCCAAAGGTCTGCCAAAACGGCTTAAGGACAGAAATGTCAAGGTATTGGAGTGGCCATCACAAAGCCCTGACCTCAGTCCTATTGAAAATGTGTGGGCAGAACTGAAAAAGCGTGTGCGAGCAAGGAGGCCTACAAAGCTGACTCAGTTACACCAGCTCTGTCAGGAGGAATGGGCCAAAATTCACTCTACTTATTGTGGGAAGCTTGTGGAAGGCTCCCCAAAATGTTTGACCAAAGTTAACCAATTTAAAGGCAATCCTACCAAATACTAAAAGCTGAAATAAATAATTCTCTCTACTATTATTCTGACATTTCACATTCTTAAAATAAAGTGGTACTCCTAACACATTTTTACTTGGATTGAATGTCAGGAATTGCGAAAAACTGAGTTTAAATGTACTTGGCTAAGGTGTATGTAAACTTCTGACTTCAACTGTATGAAAAAAGCCCCAGGAGGTACTGTCTCTTCATTAACAGCATTTAAACATACCTGTTCCATTTGAGTGGCTAATACAATTCATAGGAAGTTGGTGACACCTTAATTGGGGAGAACATGGCTCATGGTAATGGCTGGAGCGGAATTAGTAGAATGGCTGCAACTCCGTCAAACATGGTTTCCATGTGTCTGATGCCATTCCATTAGTTCCTCTCTAGCCATTATTATGAGCCGTCCTCCCCTCAGCAGCCTCTGTGAAAACTTTGTATTTCAGATGCACCAATGTATAAAAGGTATTCAAGCACTTTAACTTTCTACAAATTGATAGATATTGTGCCGGCTCTTTTGTGTCCCCATCTCCCTTAACTTTGTCCATCTAGACTATCAGAGCTTAGGAATTAATCAATCTTTTTATAATTGACTTCCAGCCCTATGGCGTGTCTCACAGCTATGCAACCAAATAGGATGCAAAGCTGTGATCCTCAAAGAATTTCTATCCCAGGAATAATGCAGTCCCAGGGCACTGCTGCAAACGCTTGCCCCGAGCATTAGGCACAGATAATTTAAACACATAAGCAGGTTCTTAGCCCACCTTAATCAATGCCAACGGTGTATTTTAGTTGAGAGAGTGGAAAGGCAATGAAGAGATAACACTAGTATAACCCGGGGACTTGCTGCAGAAGAAATATGTAGCACTGCAGCCCTCTGGGTAATGAGCAACAAAACTCCTAACAAAGAGTTCTCCTCCTGGAGTTTCTACACCGCAGCAAAGTCACATAATAAGCAAGATCACACTGCATACATTCATGGATTTCATGTTGGAAGGCTTTACAATACCACTCATCAGAAAATCAACAGTACACTGTTATCCAGAGTAAGTCATGTCGTGACAACTGATCTCTTAAGGTGACACAGTAAACTGGTGGAATAATGCAATGTGTGTGTCACAGACATCTATAAACATTGGTCACTTTTATAAATGGTGTTTGCACAAGCATGATTTATGGAACACAATTGATATTTTACTGGGATGTGCTTAATGCCTGTTTTTTCCTCTGTATAGATTATAGCTGTGAAAAAAATTGTTATCAAACATTAAAAAATGTGACAAAATCCACACATGTAATTTTAGAAGTAAGCAACAACAACACCACTGACAGCATGGTAGGTATCATTGAAAGGCTATCACTTCATGTATAGAGTCAATATACTTCTTTAAACTAGAAATCAACTTTGACACCTCTCCCTTCTCCTATGAAACTGATTTATGAAACCATTTCCCCAAACCAAACATGCCTCAAAACATTATTAGTGCCATTTCCTCTCCGTATTAAGGTGAAAAGTGCTGAAGGCGGATATGAGAGAGCCTTTTCCAGTGATGGAGTGCCTTCCTCTTCAGGTCTCTCTCACATCAAGGGTGGATGTGGGAGATTTATCAGTGTGGGCCCTCTCCTTCCAGAAGCCTTTTCACGGGTAGCCAGAGAGGGCTCTGTGGATATGAAAGGTGTCACAGCTATTTTGCAGAGAGCAGGGTATATTAAAAGTACAGCATGTTGGTTTATCTGCATTTCTCTACATTATTTCAATTTGTAACCAATAATGGTTTTGCAAATATAGCACTGTATTATAGCATCGTACCATAATTATAAAGCTGCAGTTGTGGTCAAATATATTGCCACCCTTGCACGATTCACTATTTCTTCTAACATATGTTGAAATTGAAAAATCTATTGGTTTTCACACCTGTATTTGTTTGATTTACAACCGCACAGGACCCCTAAAGAAAATCCCAACTGAAATGTTGATTTTTCACTTTGATGTAAAAAATAAAATGTCTGTACTAAATTATTCACAATTCTAATTCATATGGTTTGAGGCAAGGGATACTCAGCAAGTGTAATTTACAGTGCCTTCTAAAAGTACACTAGTCACAACCCTTTACTTTTTCCACATTTTGCTGTGATACAGCCTGAATTTTAAAAGCATTCAATTTAGATGGTGTGTCACTGGCCTACACACGATACCCCATAATGTCAAAGAGGACTTGCGTTTTTTTTATTTTTTAAATACAAATTATTTAAAAAAATGAAAAGCTGAAATGTCTTCAGTCAATAAGTATTCAGCCTCTGTGTTATGTCAAGCCTAAATAAGTTCAGAAGTAAAAATGTGTTTAAAAGTGTTTAACATGATTTTTGAATGACTATCTCGTATCTGTACCCCACACATATAATTGTCTCTAAGGTCCCTCAGTCGAGCAGTGAATTTCAAACACAGATTCAACCACAAAGACCAGGGAGGTTCCAATGCTTATTCACTATGAGGCCAATGGTGACTTAAAACAGCTGCAGAGTTTAATGGCTGTGATGGGAGAAAACCGAGTATAGATCAACAACATTCTAGTTACTCCACAATACTAACCTAAATGACAGAGTGAAAAGAAGGAAGACTGTACAGAACAAAAATATTCCAAAACATGCATCCTGTTCACAATAAGGCACTAAAGTAAAACAACAACAAAAAATGCCAAAAAAATGCCAAAAACTTTTTGGCAAAATCTACACTGGAGTTTCTTACCAAGAAGACTGTGAATGTTCCTGAGGGGCCAACAGTGGTTACAGTTTTGACTTAAATCGGCTTGAAAATCTATGGCAAGACTTGAAAATGACTGTCTAGCAATGATCAACAACCAAATTGACAGAGTTTCAAGAATAAAACAAACAAGAATGTGCAGATATTGTACAATCCAGTTGTGCAAAGCTCTTAGAGACTTACCCATAAAAACTCACAGCTGTAATCGCTGCCAAATGTGATTCTGACAGGTATTGACTCAGTGGTATGAATACGTATGTAAATGTAATATTTCTGTATATAATTTTCAATACATTTTCAAACATTTCTAAAAACATGTTTTCAGTTCGTCATTATTGAGTATTGTGTGTAAATGGGTGAAAAAATATCATACATTTTGAATTCTGTCTGTAACGTAACAAATGTGGAATAAGTCAAAGGGTATGAATACTTTCTGAAGGCACTGCATCTTACCTGGAAAGTTGCAGGTGCCTACCTACAGGGTAGAAATATCCATTCAACCAGTTTTGAGAAGAGAAAACAGATTATTCTGCTCCATTGTACTCCATTGTGCAGGGGGCCAATATATTTGACCACATGTAGATATCCTTTTTCGTAAAATCTTCACTTTGGGGGGCCTCTAAGTATTTCTTATATCTTACAATCATATGCTATATTATGAATAAATCTATGCTTCAAATAACTTTTTTACCCTGACCTTTGTGGTTCCTATGCTCAGAAAGCTGCCCTTGCATGTAGTAGACAGACTTGCACGTCAGATCTTGCACTTTAACAGCGCAATTTGCCAAGGCAAGAAACTCTGAGAGCAGCCCTATCCAGAAATCTGGCAGTGGCTTCTGATTAAATTAAATTTTCACAAAACCGCTTGTTTCAATTTCGATGAAGCTCTCTTGGTCAGATTTCGGTAAGTGGACTGGGGGCCGGGCATGAAAGGGATAACGAATCCAGTTGTTTGTGTTGTCCGTTTCAGGAAAGTACATGTGTAGTTGCGCACCCAGCTCACTCAGGTGCTTCGCTATATCACATTAGACATTGTCCATAAGCTTGAGTTCAATTGCACACAAAACATCATGCAAAGATGGAAAGACCTGTGTGTTGTCCTTGTTAATGAAGACAGAGAAGAGCTCCAACTTCTTAATCATAGCCTCATTTTTTCCCCGCACATTGAAAATAGTTGTGGAGAGTCCCTGTAATCCTAGATTCAGATCATTCAGGTGAGAAAAAACATCACCCAGATAGGCCAGTCGTGTGAGAAACTCGTCATCATGCAAGCGGTCAGACAAGTGAAAATTATGGTCAGTAGAGAAAACTTTAAGCTCGTCTCCCAATTTAAAAAAATGTGTCAGTACTTTGTCCCTTGATAACCAGCACACTTCTTTCTGTATGTTGTAAAAGCGTTACATGGTAACAGGCAATATCATTGCATAATGCAGAAAATACATGAGAGTTCAGGGGCCTTGCTTTAACAAAGTTAACCATTTTCACTGTACTGTCCAAAAACATCTTTCAAACTGTCAGGCATTCCCTTGGCAGCAAGAGTCTCTCGGTGAATGCTGCAGTGTACCCAAGTGGTGTCGGGAGCAACTGCTTGTACACACGTTACCACTCCACTATGTCTCCCTGTCATGGTGTTTGCGCCATCAGTACAGATACCAACACGTCATGACCACCAAAGTCCATTTAATGTCCCAAAGCTATCCAGTACTTTAAAAATATTCTCTCATGTTGTCCTGGTTTCCAGAAGAGGATGTCTTCCTTAATTAACCACCCATAAACGTAACGGACATATACCAGGAGCTGTGCCAGGCCAGCCATGTCTGTTGACTCATCCAGCTGTAACGCATATAATTCACTGGCTTGTATGCGAATCAGTAAGTGTTTCAAAACATCTCCTGCAATGTCACTGATGCGTCGTGAACAGTGAAGATATTGTCTGTATAGTTTTTGTTGGGCCTTTTCGCCCAGCATTGTACCAGCCATATCCGTGACAGCAGGAAGAATTAAGTCCTCTACGAAAGTTTGGGGCTTGCCTGTCCTAGCCACTCTGTAGCTCACCATATGACGCTTCTAGCACCTTGTTATCAATGGTATATGTTGCTTTTATACATGTCTTACTACTCGAAAGTCGTCTTTATTCTCGCTCAGAAAACTCCTGTGGCTTATTTTTCAAATTGTCATGTTTTGTTTCTAAATGTCAGCGCAAGAGTGAAGGTTACGCGCGAGAGAGTAACGGTTCATTTGATTTGATGATAATTATTTGACTAGGCTCCCTGTATTTGACATTGTGTTGTTATTTCGCTGAACTTTAAATGGTTTAATTTAGATGGTTTAATATTTTGGGCAGTGAAACGAGGCTACTCAGGCGAGAAAAAAACTCACCCAAATGTATAGCCCCGTTGGAAAATATAAATGTACTGTTTAAAAAAAAATGATAATCACATTTTTATTTGGCGTACCTCCTGGGGTACCCAGTTTGGGAATACCTGCTGTAGAGGTTTTAATGATTACAAGGGATTACACCCTTTGCCCATTAAAGTAGTAATTAGATGGAAACTGTTCTTCTGAAGTAGACCAGTTTCTATTTAAATTCTGTGTCCATCCCTAGCTCAGTCCTTCAAACTACTGTAACCATAATCTAAATATAAACCAAAGGATCATTCACAATCTGGCAATGTGTCACCATTGGATTGAATGGAACTTGAACCCGTGATACAGTATATGGACATTGCCCAATGTGTTTGTGTGTGCTTTAATCACTATGTAGATTTGGTATCATTCTACAGACATTCACAGACAGAGCAAATAGATAGTAAACAACTAAATTAGGCAGGGTGAGGTATTAATTCATTGCAAATAGACTGGCTGTCATACCCCCATGCCCCCACTAACACCCCTGTATCAGTTCACCAAGTTTCAGAGTGAATTCTAGAACTGCAATAGGGGCTCAGCTCAGACACAACTAATTTAATCCTCCATGTTGTTCAGAGGATGACTGTTGTTCTTATACATGCACCTGCCCACACTACAACAACTCAGCGTGCTCCTACATGAGCAATCCAGGGTGGATTGCAGCCTGCTCACTTGGTCTTTCCACAAAGCCTCTGGAATAATGTGAACAGAGGAGCATGAAAATCATCCCTCATGGAGACTTTGTAGATGTCTCAAGCACATCCCCATCAGTGGTCCTCTTAATACTGTAGCTAGCATTTCATTTCTGCTTTCGACACAGTGACACTCCAATCTTTCCTCTGTAATTACACGTTATTAATGTTATGTAATTTATATCAGGGCAAGGAGAACCTTGCATTCAGGGCCACAATTATTAACATTAGTTGGAGACGCTTGTTCCTATGGCTTTGATGAAAAAGACCATGCCTAATTATGGTCCAATTAGGGCTGCTGTAATCTCAATGCCTGGGTGTACAGTACAACTGTCATCATAGGGACTTGGTTCCTGGCTCTGGTTCTGTAGGCGTGTAGGGAAGAAGTTGATTCTTTATTACAACATGTTGTATTTACATAAACAATTAACCAGCTGTTAGATGATTATTATTGGATACATATGTTTACAATGGAGGTGGTCAGAGTATTTCAGTAGAGGATAATGATCCATACACTCAGATGGGTTCCAAAAGGGTTCTTCGGCTGTCCCCACATAAGAACTGTTTTTGGTTCCATGTAGAACACGTTTTGGGTTCCTTGTAGAACCCTCGGAGGAAAGTGTTCTACATGGAACCCAAAAGGGTTCCACCAGGAACTAAAAAGGTTTCTTCAAAGGTTCATCCTATGGGGACAGTCAAATAACCTTTTTAGGTTGTAGATAGCACCTTTTTTTCTAAGAGTGTAGGAACGACTATGTCCTAAATACAGTATGATGAAGTCTTCGGGAATATTATTAAAAGAAATGGCTGTCATTTTAGTTTTGGAAAGATTGTAGGAGATAATAAACTCCTGTGTGACAGATGCCACTTTGTGAATGTCATTCCCTGAGAAATAGCCTAGTGGCCCACATGCCTTTGTATCTTATTGTAAGGTAATTGAGGATTTTTCAGTGTCTGGAATTGGGTCACTTTTAGACCGTTAGGAAATAGGCAACAAGGCAGCAGAGCTTCTCTGTAGGAGATAGCCATTAAAAAAACAACTCGAAAGTCAATACGGATATAGCGCACCGCTACATACAATATAACATTAAATGGAATGTTGCCAGCTAATTACAAGAACATTCTTATTTCATGTTAATATATTAATATTCCTCACCAGAGAATTCTGCAAACTCTTGTTGTCCCAAAATCAAGAATAAACTACCTCCTTCTGGGACACACTGATCAGGAAGCCACTATTTGCAACCATTGAATTCTGGTTTACAGTTAATGACCCTTCACCCCCCTCATTGCCCAAATCTGTCAATCATATTTTACAGTACTAATGTTGAGTGTGCAGGCATGCTCCTTCCTTGAGGGGACATTTTTTCCCTTTGACTTGGAATTGTAGTGACACTGTAAATCCAAAGATCATTTGAATAATTTTAAATGAAATGAGTGACGTTTCTTTCACACTGACCACTAATGTGTGCAGCAAATATTTTGCACCTGTGATTGGAATACAGTAAATACCTAATGGTATTCACATCATTGCAAACCTGCTAATTTCGGCATCAGTGCAGCAGAAATGTAATACTTAACCAGGGACACAATAGGAACACTAAAATGCATTGTGAACTGGATATTGATAGTAGCTTTAGATTGATATTGCATTTTTTTCTCTCTCTTAAATGTTGGAGAATAACATGATAGCACATCCCATAATGGCTGCAAGTAGACTCTTTGAGATTTGCTCTTTGATATTGACCAACATCAATAGAGGATCCTATAGCACGGCAAATGTGGCAATATTGGTCCATTTTTAAAGTTAGGTAATATTAGTCCCATAAGAGCTTATCTATTGATCCAACCACACCAAGGGCCATACACAATCTAGACTACTGCCTGAGTTCCCAGAGTTGGACTTAAAACATTCGGGTCTTGCTGTGAAAGTATGTTCCAAATGTCATTTTTACATGTTTCTAGATGTGAGTTATCATGGTGCTTGATATTGTTGTTTTTGTCTAACCTCATAAACCCATAATTTCCCAACCTTTTTTAATGTGTTCTGGCTGGAGTCTATGTATCAGTCAATGTCTTTGTCATACAATCATAAAGTCAAGGGTGCCATACATTTATTCGGTCTCGATATCACTGTAAGTCACTCTGGATGTATGAGTCTGCAAACTAAAACCTAGAGAGGTATATCAAACGGAGATAACATAAAACCTATCCTGGTGCCAGTTTGCTATCAGATATTGAATGTCTAATATTTTCAGTGGTGTAAAGTACTTTACTTTACTTTTGATACTTAAGTATATTTAAAACCAAATACTTTTAGACTTTTACTCAAGTAGGATATTACTGGGTGACTTTCACTTTTTCTTGAGTCATTTTATATTAATAAGGTATCTTTACTTTTACTCAAGTATGACAATTGAGTACTTTTTCCAACACTGCATATTACAACAGTAAACCTTTACAATTGAGCAATCTTCTCTTTCTCATTAAAGAAAGAAAGACAACAGAATTGAAGGAAACAGCAAGAGACCTGAAAACTTCAAATGAGGAGGAAGGCAGCTGGATCTAGACTGACGGGCGCTACTCCATGAGATGTATGTAGAAACGTAATATCTCCTCAGAGTCAATTTTTCTGGCTGACAGACAAGTTCAGCCACGTTTCTGTTTTCCTGTTTGAAGGAATACTTCATGTGTGAAGCAGGGCATGCTCCAACAAAGAACAAGATGCTGCATGATGTACAGTATGTTGAAGAGTAAAGACACAATAGATTTAGACATGGAAGACAACATTAAAGACAGAAGGGTAAATGGTGCTCATTCAATGAACTGGAAACGACTTTTCATGGAATCCATAGGTCTTTAGTTAGAACCAAACCACAGATTTATACGTGGGATACTGCAAGTTACAATTACCTCCCGTCTTTTTCGGAAGGTGTAAATGTAAGTGTATGATTTGACTGGATGTTTGTCTTTTCCCTCAAGTATATTTCCCCCAGTATTTCATGTTAGATGAATAATTCCTCCCAAACATACCTGACTGATGAGACACTTACTAAGGTGACTCAATGAAATGTTTTCAGGTTCATAAACATATTGAATGTTAGTGGACTCTTCATTTCTATCTGTAGGTATTTTTGGAGGAGGAAAAAATACTGCTGAAAACTCAAGTCTAAAAGACTTGCTCCTACACATTATAAAATCGTTTTTTGAATTCCTAGATGTTAGAAGGTGTTAATTGATGTATTTATGAATCACTCTTTCTTCCTATCCTTAAAATATGTCTGCACGTATTGATCTTCCACCAACCTTGAATATTATTATGTGGAAAATATATCGTTATCATCTGGCAATTCAATCCTAATTTCTCCATGGAATTATATTCAAGAAGAGGAAATTGAAGACAAATTGTAAGGTCCATTCAAAGAAACATGCCGGTTTGATAGAGTTGGAGAGATGATATTGAGTTACTGTGCGCTACTCTTGAATTCGAATAACACTCAGGAAATTCATACTGTATGCAATGCTTAGTTGGCTCCCATAGGTTTTGACTGTGCCTCGAAGTCAAATCTTTCTCATTAACACCTTTTGTGGAATAAATGAATAACCATAAATCTCAATATTGCCATTTTTTTGTCATTCCCTCTTGTATTGTATGTTGTCATTTAGAGGGTGAAAGATGAACCACTTGGGAAGTGTAAACATGATTCTTCAACAGAAAAATGCTAATTACATGAAACAATTGCATACAGTTAACTTTTCTCTCCCGGCTGATAATACTGTTACACCATTCCCTTTGTTTTGTTAGCATTCTTATGTTTTAAGAGTAATAGATCGAGGTGGCACAAACATTACAGGATCTTCATTGTCTTTGCACTGTGAAAAGTAATTCACCCACGAAAGTATCTGAGTGTCGCCACATTAAGTAATGTCTGTTGGTTTTTGCAGCAATTCTTTGCTCAGTAGATTAACTTAAGTGAACATTTGAAAGAATTCCTGCTCACCCGGTGCCGTGTGTTATTGTTGTTTGTTGTAAAAACATACAAACATCCGAGGCTTAATCACATTAATAGGCACTGCTTCCCTGTAGGATATATACAATACAACCTCGGACTGGCCCAGACCCCAGACCTGTCACTGAAACTCACCTGCACAAATGTAATCAGCTATTTAGCACAGTGAAAACTCATGCATATTTACCTTACCATAAACATAGTGTCGTGGCCTTTAAACATAACAGCATCATAGAGATTCACCAGCTTTTTATAGAGGATCAATGACAGTTCTGTCTTGTTTTATATTGACTCAGGTTTTATAGTCTGGCCCCCCTGTAGAGGTACCTATCATCTCAAGCGTATCTATTTATTTCTCTCTCTCTTGGAATGATGTTTCTTTTGGTCTGTCAGAATGGGTCTCCGGAGTTCTGGCGCACTGGGTGTATCAGGAGTTCGTGTCTCATTACTGATAGAGGATGAAAGCAAACACATGCATCAAAACAGATGTTAATTGCTTAAAAGGAGGCAAACAAGGATATCTATTAGAAGAACTAGCAGGTAGCAGTGCCCCCCAAATCTGCAGCGCATTGACTGTCAGTGGCTCATGCAAATTCTGCACTCCTTAGCTGTAAAATTCAACATTGTTTTTCTTAGTTTTTGTTTTCAGGTTTCATATCCTAGTAAAACCTTTAACAACATTATGATAAACTTTACTCTTTCGAAGTGGTCAAGCTTTCTTCCCTGACAGATATTGAGAAGTTGTACATGGTGTAAGCTACACAAATGTTTCTTGCAGAATGTGGACATCTGATGTGTAATACTGACTGAATGTACAATATCTAAAATAGGACACAATTCTAGTATTCTTTGTTGACGGACGGGGGAGAACCCATCTCACAAATTGGACTCGACATTGACTTGTTTTTGTTGTAAAAAATATTGTCAAACTGCATGAATACAGAACAAATGACACTCTGATGGCAGGCATACATACATACAGTGTCTGAAACTATGATGTGCTTGGTCAATCAAATGGCTTATTTGGTCTGACTCATTGGCAGCAAGTTATGACGCTGATATGTATGAATATGAGTTGATTAATATGCATAACTATCTTGAGTTTGTCTATGAACCACACTGTTATTTTCTGCAGTCAGTACACTTCCAGCAAGGCCCAGGGACTCACCATGGGACACGATCATATCTTATGCATTTGCTTTCACTTTGATCACACAGTGCAAAATTACTTCCATTTTAACAGGAAAAATTAGCATTCAATTTCAAAGTATTTACTTCTAGATAAATGAAATAAGGGGTCATATGACTAAATACAAAAACAGTCCAAAATGAGTTAGTATGCAAAATATTGTTCATATAAGTACACATACAGTAATGCTGGATAATTTATTCTAAATAAGTCACTGACAGTGTTACCAGCAAAGCACCCCCACACCATCACACCTCCTCCTCCATGCTTCACGGTGGGAATCACACATGCGGAGATCATCTGTTCATCTGATCCTGGACTTCCTGAAGGGCCACTCCCAGGTTGTAAGGGTAGGTAACAACACATCCGCCACGCTGATCCACAACACGGGGGCCCCTCAGGGGTGCGTGCTCAGTATATTTCTCCGCCATGTTGGAGTCAACAGAAATAAGAAATTACATCATAAATATTCCCTTACCTTTGATGATCTTTCATCAGAATGCAGTGCAGAATCCAGTGCTAGTTCCACAATAAATCGTTGTTTTGTTCCATAATGTCCAATACTATTGTCCAATTAGCTGCATTTGCTAGCACTTTCAGCTCACGTGCCCAAAAGCTGAAGCTGGTCCAGGAGTACTCGGACGAAAACTTCAAAAAGATATATTCCAAGTCGAATAAACTGGTCAAACTAAGTAGAGAATCAATCTTCAGGATGTTATTTTCATATATATCCAATAACGTTCCAACAGGTCTTCCTTTCCTGTGGTGGTCCTCATGACAGCCAGTTTCCTCATAGCGTTTGATGGTCTTTGCAACTGCACTTGCAGAAACTTTAAAAGTTCTGGAAATGATCCGGATTGACTGACCTTCATGTCTTATAGTAATGATGAACTGTCGTTTCACTTCGCTTATTTGATCTGTTCTTGTCATAATCTGGACTTGGTCTTTTATCAAATATGGCTATCTTCTGTATACCACCCCTACCTTGTCACAACACAACTGATCAAATGCATTAAGAAGGAAAGACATTCCACAAATTAACTTTTAAAAAGGAACACCTGTTAATTGAAATGCATTCTAGGTGACTACCGCATGAAGCTGGTTGAGAGAATGTCAAGAGTGTGCGAAGCTGTCATCAAGGCGGGGCGGCAGGGTAGCCTAGTGGTTAGAGCGTCGGACTAGTAACCGGAAGGTTGCAAGTTCAAACCCCTGAGCTGACAAGGTACAAAATCTGTCGTTCTGCCCCTGAACGGGCAGTTAACCCACTGTTCCTAGGCCGTCATTGAAAATAAGAATTTGTTCTTAACTGACTTGCCTTGTAAAATAAAGGTTTTATATATATATATATATATATATATCTTTTTTTAAAGGCAAAGGGTGAAGAATCTCAGATATCAAATATATTTTGATTTGTTTTAACACTTTTTGTGTTTTACTGCATGATTCCGTATGTGTTATTTTATAGTTGTGATGTCTTCACTATTATTCTTCAATGTAGAAAATAGTACAAATAAAGACAAACCCTGGAATGAGTAGGTGTGTCCAAACTTTTGACTGCTACTGTATATACGTATATAGTCAAATAGCTTGGATAAGAGGTTCCAAAACCTGTCTATAGATTATATTTCTATGGCCACAATGCATCATGCTGTTTGTTTGGCGCTCACACTTCCCAAATTGCGGCCTGTAGCCATACCGATTACTGCCAAAATAAACTAAAATAATTGAGTAAATGAGGGATAAAAAGTATATGTTGTGGTGTAGATTGCATTTTCCAAATGGTTTAGGTCCACTTGTAGAATCTCTTCCAAGTTGCATTGAAGCTGTTCTGACAGCTTGTGGTGGCTGAACACCCTTTTAAGACACTTTATGTTGGTATTTCCTTTATTTTGTCAGCTACCTTGTTGTGTTTATGTATTGACATGTGTATGTAACTGAGAGATGCACATACACACTACGTGAATGTTTTTAAATGTATGTAAATTGTGAAGTATTTTGTCTGTTATGTACTTATTGTTATACATCTGACCCCCTAGCTGTCGCAATTGGCGTCGGCTAATTGGGATCCTAATAAATAAATAAAAAACGTAATGTGCTTGTTATAAAACTTAATCGACAGTTATTTTTTTCAACTATTCATCCTCTGTGGCTAGATTATGCTCTCTGGTGTATTTTAAACATTGAAAGCGGGCTCATGTGGTTGACGCCCCTGGGCCCTTCGCCCCTGGACCGTGTAGTAAAATATCACAAAATCATTAGACTTGAATAATGTGCAATCAGATCCACTTTGATTCCATGATCACACATTATTACCATATTCTAATCAACCAAAATGCACTGGAAAGTTAAAACTCACAAAATGAAAATCTGATTTTTAAAGGACGGTTAGAATTATCCAATAACATCTTATTTATTGGCAGTGAAATGGAAAGGTCACGGTACAGAACAATACAAATTAGACCCTGTTCTGCTACATTGAATGTTTGGCACCATGCTTAGCAACAGAGTTGGGACACTGGAGTTATTTAGCAGGCAGGCAGCCATGACTTAGCAAGCCCTCAGAGACTCATACAGGTGGAACATCTCTTCGACTCTCCAAAGAGCCTATCGTCCTTTGCTCTCAAGGATGGTGTTGCCTGGTTACTTATCTGGATGAATTCCCTAACCTAAAGGACTGATTCACAGTCTGTTCCCACTTAATAAAGTAACCATTGCCAGCTCATATTTGATCCATACTTCGTGCAACCAATTCTGTTCCTCACATTTTTATTATGTCAGTGGTTACTTACTTTACTACAAGTCATTATCAAATTGCAATTATGGAGAGAATGGTTTCAAATAAAGAATAACACCTTAGAATGAATGGAATGTGTTCATGATGTAACCCAAAACCTGCATAGGGTGACAGATTGCCCCACTCTGATTGTAATGATAATATTCTAAAAAGGCCCATCTGTCTTATTGACTTTCAACCTTTCAACTTTCTCTTCCTCTCTCTCTCTCTCTCTCACACACACACAAGCATACACACAGACTGTGGCCAGGGACTTTAATGCAGGGAAACTTATAACCGTTTCACCTCATTTCTACCAGCATGTTACATGTGCAACCAGAGGGAAAAAAAACTCTAGACCACCTTTACTCCACACACAGAGACACGTACAAAGCTCTCCCTCACCCTCCATTTAGAAAATCTGATCACGACTCTATCCTCCGGATTCCTACTTACAAGCAAAAACTAAAGCAGAGAAGTCCCAGGGATTCACTCAATACGGAAGTGTTCAGATGACTCAGATGCTAAGCTACAGGACTGTTTTGCTAGAACAGACTGGAATATGTTCCGTGATTCTTCCGATGGCATTGAGGAGTACACCACATCAGTCACTGGCTTATGCAATAAATCAAATCAAATGTTATTTGTCACATACACATGGTTAGCAGATGTTAATGCGAGTGTAGTTAATGCTTGTGCTTCTAGTTCCGACAATGCAGTAAGAACCAACGAGTAATCTAACCTAGCAATTTCACAACAACCTTATACTACCTTATACACACAAGTGTAAAGGGACGAAGAATATGTACATAAAAGTACAGTATATACATATGAGATGAGTAATGTAGGGTATGTAAACATATACAAGTGGCATTGTTTAAAGTGGCTAGTGATACATGTATTACATAAAGATGGCAAGATGCAGTAAATGGTATAGAGTACAGTATATATATATGAGACGCGTAATGTAGGGTATGTAAACATTATATTAAGTGGCATTGTTTAAAGTGGCTAGTGATCATTTTTTTTACATCAATTTCCATTATTAAAGTGGCTGGAGTTGAGTCAGTATGTTGGCAGCAGCCACTCAATGTTAGTGGTGGCTGTTTACCAGTCTGATGGCCTTGAGATAGAAGCTGTTTTTCAGTCTCTCGGTCCCTGCTTTGATGCACCTGTACTGACCTCGCCTTCTGGATGATAGCGGGGTGAACAGGCAGTGGATCGGGTGGTTGTTGTCCTTGATGATCTTTATGGCCTTCCTGTGACATCAGGTGGTGTAGGTGTCCTGGAAAGCAGGTAGTTTGCCCCCGGTGATGCGTTGTGCAGACCTCACTACCCTGTGGAGAGCCTTACGATTGTGGGCGGAGCAGTTGAGGTACCAGGCGGTGATAGAGCCTGACAGGATGCTCTCGATTGTGCATCTGTAAAAGTTTGAGTGCTTTTGGTGACAGGCCGAATTTCTTCAGCCTCCTGAAGTTGGATATAAAATGAATGTTTATGGAACAAAAGGAAAATGTATTGTTTAACTGGGAGTCTCATCAAAGGTAAGCGATTTCATTTATTGCTTTTCTGACTTTCGTGACCAATCTACTTGGCTGCTAGCTGTTTGTAATATTTTGCCTACTGCGAGAGATGTGCTTACATAAACGCTTGGTATGCTTTCGCCGAAAAGCTTTATTGAAATCTGACATGCCAGGTGGATTAACAACAAGCTAAGCTGTGTTTTGCTATATTGCACTTGTGATTTCATTTGAATTTGGCGCTCTGCAATTCAGCGGTGGTTGACGAAAATGATGCAGCTAACGGGATGGGTGCATCAAGAAGTTTCAAGGGCTTGTAAGTAAGCATTTCACTGTACACCTGTTGTGAAAAAATAAATTTAGATTTGATTTGAGATACACAAAGGGCCCTTGGTATAAAAGACATAAGCGGTCGCTTAACCGAACCACAATGTTTTTATTTTATTCATAGGAACATAATCGGGTCTCAATTTAGGGTTGAGAGTTAGAATAGTAGAATACACAAGTAGTTTTGATATTTGGTTGTGCATCAACCATTTTGTTCTTGTTATTTCAGTCACTCAATTAGCCCATTTAAACTAGGAAGTATTAGATTGGTAAGTGAGTTTAGCCAACGGTGTCATTGTACGCTAACGATTCATGTTTTCCTTAAATATGCTATTTGGATCCCTGCACAGCCTCATAAAGGATCTAGATAATTGTTTTAACCTCTATGGATTACAACCAAATTAACTGTACTATATTATGTATTGGATCACAAAAAATACAACTTTTACATTACCATGTAGTTCACCAATAAAATGGTCTGACAGTGAAGTGGACATACACGGTATTCATATCCCGAAATAAATAAATTATCTCACTACAATACATTTTAATAAAAAGGTAGCAAAAATAGATAAGATCTTGCTACCACGGAGAGGACAATATCTGTCTACTTGGGGAAAAATCACCCTGATTAACTCTTTAGTCATATCGCAGTTTACTTATTTACTTATGGCTCTGCCTGCCCCTAATGACTTGTTTTTTAATTATATGAGCAAAAAATATTCCACCGAAATTATTATATATTCAAGCATTGAATCTCTAACTAAATGGCTCACCCTGTGTTCAAGAATGGCCTTGTTCCCTTTATTCATATTACAACCTCTCACTTTCGGTTATTTGAAACATAAATAATCTCCAAAATATCGCTATTTTTAAAACGAGCTGTAAAAAGCTGGTTGCAATTTCAGTTTAATCCAACAGAAAATACAGAAGAAACATGACAAATATTATGTATCAACTCAAATATACTAATTTATGAAAAATATAAATATTTCTGGAAAAAAATGTTTAAAAACAGTATAATCTTTGGATATTATATCATAAATGAGGACTGGTGGAGTTATGTCACAAATCCAGTATACAAAAATATATGGAAATGTCTGCTCTATCCAAAATTACAAACAATTGTTTGCAGCATTACTACAAAAATGGAGGAGGCAAGTGGAAGGGGACGAAGGTAAGGAACTTGTCTGTTGGCCCTGCATTCAAGACAAAACTTGGTTAAAGAAAATTGGGATAAATAAAAAGTATACCAGTTTCATTTCAGGCCCAAATTGACAGCTGCGCCATACAAGAATAATAATAGTTGGGAAGATATTTTCGATATAGTGATTCCATGGCACATGATCCATGAACTGATACACAAAATGACGTCAGATTCAAAACGTAGATTTTTAAATGTAAATGATTATGCAACATTTTTTAAACCAATATAATATTATAGATATGGGGATACAACCATTCCAGCTCTGCAGATTTTGCTGCGAAGAAACAGAATCATTAGATCACTTGTTTTGGTATTGCCAAAACTTGTTAGCTTGTTTTTGGTAGCAGGTTCATGAATGTCTGAGACATTGCAATATTTATCTGGTGCTAACTCTGCAAATAGCACTGCTGGGTGACTTGAAAAGCCATAGTCAATTGATCAATAATAAAATAATACTCTTAGCAAAAATTACCTTTCTTTAATCTACAATCTGTAGAAACTATGAGAATAGAAAGTTTCAGAACTCATGTGAAACATCACAGCACAGTTGAAAAATAAACAGCAATTATAAATCAAAACTGGAAGGTTTTCAGAACTAGATGGGAGGGGTTGAGGGGAGCTGACGGTGGGACTAAAATCAAACAAAACATAACTTATGTAAAATATACTGTGTCCGTAAAATGTATATAGTATGTATAAGCTGGAAGTAGAAGCCAAAGTATTGTTGTCCATTAGTTTACTCCAATTAGGGGAGAGGTGGTAGGATTAGGGGAAAATAATAAAGAACGAAAATATATTTAATAGAAAATATATACTGTATATTTAAAATATTATATATGTATTTACCCCCAAACATATTCAGTATGGGGTATTGGAAATGATGCAGATAATTACATTGACAGAAGCCACAATCTATCTGTAGTTTTAAATGTTCTTTTCTTAGCCAAACATGATGAACAAAACGGAGCGATTTCTCCTACACAAATAATCTTTTTGGAAAAAATGAACATTTGCTATCTAACTGAGAGTCTCATTGAATACATCCGAAGATCTTCAAAGGTAAATTATTTTATTTGAATGCTTTTCTTGTTTTTGTGAAAATGTTGCCTGCTGAATGCTAGGCTTAATGCTATGCTAGCTATCAATACTCTTACACAAATGCTTGTGTAGCTATGGTTGAAAAGCATATTTTGAAAATCTGAGAAGACAGTGTGGTTAACAAAAGGCTAAGCTTGTGAGTCAATATTTCTTTCATTTCATTTGCGATTTTCATGAATAGTTAACGTTGCGTTATGGTAATGAGCTTGAGGCTATGATTACGCTCCCGGATACGGGTTTGCGCGATGCTAGAGGTTAAGGAAATCCGTCCCTCCCGTGGCAAAATGTGTAGAATTGTAGGCTTTAATCTGTAAAACTGAAAAAATGTTCTCTCTGCCCCATGACAAAATTAGTGAAATTGCATGAAATGTGTTATAAAATTGGTAAATGTTGTCTATGCCCCATGGCAAAATGTGTAGGATTTCAAGAAATTAACTTTAAAATAAAATAAATGTAACTAAAAATGTTTTGCCTGTGAGGACCCCAAAAATGCTAGGGCCGGCTCTGCACACGCACACACACGCACACACGCACACACACACACACACACACACACACACACACACACACACACACACACACACACACACACACACACACACACACACACACACACACACACACACACACACACACACACGCACACAGGCTACTTCCCAGCTGTGTCTTCCCTTTCATAAATGTCATTGGCACTGTGCTCAGTATGACTAATCCCAAGTTTATTTATAATTTGCATAATAAACATGCACGTAGAGAGGTTAACAAATGTGACACGTTTCCTAATCTGCTTTCTTTTTTAGACAGATGATTTAGTTAGTGCAGATAGACAGATTAAATAATTTTTAGGCTACTCATGGTTATGTTACCTAAATCACACAAGCCTTGTTTTGGAAATACCTGTGCTATACTCCTTATTCCTGCCAGTCTGTTAATAAAGGTCCAGTTCAGTTAAAATTACGTTTTTCTGTGTTTTGTATCATATTTGTACAACAGCTGATGAAACTAACACTGCTAAAATATTAAAATATATAATCAGTGTTTTCCCGATAATTGCTATCTACACAGGACCTTCTAATCAGCAGGTTTTCCATGGAGTTTTGGCTTGCCTGGTGACATCACCAGGTGGTATATGTTTATAGACCAATAGCAAAGAGAGTTCCAAACCTCTCTGCCAATAACAGCTAGTTTTCAAGTTACATATCCCTCCTGTTAGGCCCCGCTGCTCTGGTGGATTGATCCCCCCACCACAATCCTAACTGGGGGTAGCCCTTTCCTGCAGTCAGTGACCAAACGCACCCTCTTTGACCTCATGGGTGGAATGTTATTCATATTTTTGATAATTTCATAATTAATGACAATTCAGTGTTTCTATGTCGAACTGTTTTGTTATATTTCAGTCTTCACAAAAATAAAAATGCTACATGTAAAGTGTTGGTCCCATGTTTCAAGAAAATCAAAAATCAAAAATCCCAGAAATGTTCCATAAGCTCAAAAAGCGTATTTCTCCTCAAATGTTGTGCACAAATTTGTTTACATCCCTGTCAGTGAGCATTTCTCCTTTGACAAGATAATCCATCCACCTGACAGGTGTGGCATATCAAGAAGATGATTAAACAGCATGATCATTACACAGGTGCACCTTGTGCTGAGGACAATAAAAGGCCACTTTATAATGTGCCGTTTTGTCACACAACACAATGCCACATATGACTCAAGATTTGGGGGGTGCCGAGGAGTATATCTGTCTGTAATAAAGCAATTCTGTGAGGAAAAACACCTTTTAATTGGCTGGGCCTGGCTCCCCAGTGGGTGGGCCTGACTCCCAAGGGGGTGGGCCCCTGCCCAGTCATGTGAAATCCATAGATTAGGGCCTAATGAATTTGATTGATTTTCTTTTATGAACTGTAACTCAGTAAAATCCTTGAATTTGTTGCATGTTGCGTTTATATTTTGTTCAACATACACAAAGTGTAAAATTGGGATGCAAACTCAACATTGAATGCATGTCAACTCTATATGTGACATGGCACAGGTGTCTTCTTTTTTTAAGCCCATAACCATGTGTGTGAGATCTATACTTTTTTTCAAAGTAGATTTGTTTAAGACTACCAAGAATAACTCTGTGTGACCCTGATTTAGCCCACTGCAGTAAAAGGTTAATGCACTGCTTTAGTGCCCTTCCCTGCCTCACTCTGATTACTCCCAGACAATCCTAGCAAAATACTTGCACATAAATGTTTACTTTGCTAATGGAAAACTATGCCAGTAAGTTACTTACATTTTTAAGCAGAAATGATTTGTTATTGAGATAAAAAAAAAATGGTTGCACTGGACAGTTAACATGTAATATAATTCAGTCATGGTTTTGTGTTTTTAAATATTTGTAGTTTAATTCCAGCATAGTAATGGAAGACTTGGGTGGCACTAACAAACTTGCTAGAGTACTTACTGAACTATCAATCGTATAAACAAAGCATACATACATGCATTAAAATAGATTATTAAATGGCACAGGAAATATTGAGGATTCCAAGCAAAGGGACCTTGACTCTATAATTTGTTTGAGTTTCTTAGTATTTAAAATGGCTTTGTCCGGACCATTTCATTTGCGGCCTCAAGATTCACAATGACAGAATGATGTCATCACACGCTCTGTAGAACGGACAGTCCATAGTCAGCCAAGCAGATCGCCACATCTGTTAAAAACAGAATCGCTCATAATGTTTCCTTATATTCAAAATGAATGGGTTAATTACACTTGTGAGCTGGCCCAGCAGCCTTGTCATGAGTCTTGGGCACACAGCTGTAAGTCTGCTAGCTAAATCATGCACTAAATATGTCACCTAGAATTAGACCCAGTGGGGCAGGCAGGTTTTTCACAGTCCAAGTGTAGAGGCCTCGCAACTGACAGACACAGTGGACACAGTGAAAATACCAATGGTAGGATGTTAATGGTAGGGAGGTGGGGAAGATACAGGAAACCAAGTGCAGCTCTGCATCTTGAACTTAGATTGGACATTTACCTCACCCATGAATAACGCAAATGTATTTCATAAGATGTCAAAGTTGAGTACAGATGTATTTCATTTCCTTCCTTATCAGTTTTTTATGCTAATGATTGATGACTCAGTAATAGTTCTGTGGCCTAATACTGTAGATCAATATGCTGAAAATGTTCCACATCACATCAACCAAACCATTTTAACTATGATTGGCACGGCCGTCAGATGCATGAAAAACCAACTTGGAACATTCATGGATGTGCAGAAATGGCAACAATGTTGTTCATAGGTGACTCTAGTATAGTCAGTTCAAGCGAGGAATGTTATATCAGTTCAGAAAGTCATTTGGCTCATATTTCTCCACAACAAACAACAACATATGTCACACAAGTGTGACATACAGTGGGGCAAAAAAGTATTTAGTCAGCCACCAATTGTGCAAGTTGTCCCACTTAAAAAGATGAGAGAGGCCTGTAATTTTCATCATAGGTACACTTCAACTATGACAGACAAATGAAAAAAAAAATCCAGAAAATCACATTGATGATGTTTAATTTATTTGCAAATCATGGTGGAAAATAAGTATATGGTCACCTACAAACAAGCAAGATTGCTGGCTGTCACAGACCTTCTTTAAGAGGCTCCTCTGTCCTCCAATCGTTACCTGTATTAATGGCACCTGTTTGAACTTGTTATCAGTATAAAAGACACCTGTCCACAACCTCAAACAGTCACACTCCAAACTCCACTATGGCCAAGACCAAAGAGCTGTCAAAGGACACCAGAAACAAAATTGTAGACCTGCACCAGGCTGGGAAGACTGAATCTGCAATAGGTAAGCAGCTTGGTTTGAATAAATCAACTGTGGGAGCAATTATTAGGAAATGGAAGACATACAAGACCACTGATAATCTCCCTCGATCTGGGGCTCCACGCAAGATCTCACCCCGTGGGGTCAAAATGATCACAAGAACAGTGAGCAAAAATCCCAGAACCACACGGGGGGACCTAGTGAATGACCTGCAGAGAGCTGGGACCAAAGTAACAAAGCCTACCACCAGTAACACACTACGCCGCCAGGGACTCAAATCCTGCAGTGCCAGATGTGTCCCCCTGCTTAAGCCAGTACATGTCCAGGCCGGTCTGAAGTTTGCTAGAGAGCATTTGGATGATCCAGAAGAAGATTGGGAGAATGTCATATGGTCAGATGAAACCAAAATATAACTTTTTGGTAAAAACTCAAGTCGTCGTGTTTGGTTGCATCCAAAGAACACCATACCTACTGTGAAGCATGGGGGTGGAAACATCATGCTTTGGGGGTGTTTTTCTGCAACTGGACCAGGACGACTGATCCGTGTAAAGGAAAGAATGAATGCTGCCATGTATCGTGAGATTTTGAGTGAAAACCTCCTTCCATCAGCAATTGCATTGAAGATGAAACATGGCTGGGTCTTTCAGCAAGACAATGATCCCAAACACACCACCTGGGCAATGAAGGAGTGGCTTCGTAAGAAGCATTTCAAGGTCCTGGAGTGGCCTAGCCATTCTCCAGATCTCAACCCAATAGAAAATCTTTGGAGGGGGTTGAAAGTCCGTGTTGCCCAGCAACAGCCCCAAAACATCACTGCTCTAGAGGATATCTGCATGGAGGAATGGGCCAAAATACCAGCAACAGTGTGTGAAAACCTTGTGAAGACTTACAGAAACGTTTGACCTCTGTCATTGCCAACAAAGGGTATATAACAAAGTATTGAGATAAACTTTTGTTATTGACCAAATACTTATTTTCCACCATCATTTGCAAATAAATTAATAAAAAATCCTACAATGTGATTTTCTTGATTTTTTTCCCCGTTTTTCTGTCATAGTTGAAGTGTACCTATGATGAAAATTACAGGCCTCTCTCATCATTAAAGTGAGAGAACTTGCACAATTGGTGGCTGACCAATACTTTTTTGCCCCACTGTATACAGTAATGAAACAAACATCCAAGAACAGTCTATAAAATAGCAGCTAACTATATTGAACAAAATAAATTCTAAATTTTCATTTCTGGACAACATTTTGTATATTTTTTGACAAATCCATATCAGGTGATTGGCCTCTCATTTTTTTCATTTGAATTAAAACAGAATTGGGATATATATTTTTGCACCCGGCAGGAAATAAAACTCTTAAATGTTATGTTCCTCATTACATTGTAAGTGGGTTACCATATTCATTTGCAGCTGAAATAGCTTATACATAGTAGCGTCCTCCTCACTGATTAGTATGTCATCAACAAGCAGTTTGTACTTACATGTAAAAGGAAAAGTCCTACTTCTCTGGAGGTTTAGTCATAAATTATACACCAAATATTGTCTAAATCTCGACACTCCCTTGCTGTTTTCTTTGTCATCCAAATTGTTGAAAAATAACTAAATGATTCACTAATTAAGGCAAAATTGATTAAAATGAAGACATTATTTCTCTAAAGACATACAGTAGCTTATGTATAAACGTGGCGACAAACATCACATGATTTCACAAAACTGTGAGAGAATAACACGTGTGTTGTATTCAGGGCTTGCTAAAGGTGGGTGGCAAAACAAGAAACGAGGTAGAGAAAGTGCTGGACTAAAATGGATTGTTCATTGTTACAGAAACTTTGTACCTGAGTAATTAATGTGAGTATTAATGTGAGTAATTAATGTGAGTATTAATGTGAGTAATTAATGTGAGTATTATATCTTTCCACTGAATGCAACAATTAGTCGGACATAACTCATATTGCACCTCAATGTGACATTTTATCTTTGGATCGCTCCATTTCGCACCTAGTAATAGGAGCGCCCATCAGTATTCACACATCGCCTGAATGCTCATTACAGCAACCCTGCCCCTCTGAAGCACTGAGACTTGCAGTCTACATCCCAGGCTCCACTTTCACAGTCTCCATCCCCATGACAGATCAGTGTTGTGTACGGGCGGCTTTCATCTCCCTCTGTATTATTACCTAGTTTTAATAGTTCCATCATATGGACACCTTTATATATAGTATATAATATATAGTCAGCTACAGGCCACACGAAGAAAGACAACAGAGGTTCAATTAAGATAAAGTGTTTGACTGTAGTTAGCATTTCTGTAGTAACTTCGAAATAGGTGCAAAGTCACATGTGGATAACTCTTTTTCTGGTCTGGTCAATGTCCCTTCCACTGTGTCAACTCTGGACCTCTCACAGAGTTTAATGGCCACTATGGCAAGGTATTTTTAGGACTCTGTCAGCTGAGATAGTTTCAGATGCCGCTTATGATCAGATCCCATAAATGTGTAACATTGGTGTCCCTTCCCGTGGAAGAAAACTATCAATAGCTGACTTTGCTTGACTGGGTTAAAACCTGTCAGTAGTTGACCTCTGATGCCCTTAATGTATGGTAATCATCGTGTTTGTTCTAGGAAAGCAATGAATATCTCAACCTGCTTTAAGTAGAGTTGTATTGAATGCTTGAATGACCTGTGTCAACAAGATGATGGAAGCCACACAGAGGAGTGATCCCCTGTCTCTCCCCAGAATGTTGGGTTCACAGGCGGTCAATTTTTCTGACTTTGTAATATGCAATTGGATTTCCCCTTTGCAGATTAGAGTATGGATGACCCACCACTGAGACACTTTCGACATATTGACTTACTACATATGCAACAGCTGTCTTAGCAGGCCTGCTTGAGTGCGGATGTAGTCAATGTTGCCAGTTGTTGCAGTTGTCATTGCGGTAGAAGGGCCAACCTTTACCGATGGACCCACTTGAATACCTATTTAGTTTCCTCTAAGATGGTGGTTGCCCATGTGTATATACTGTGTGCACACCATGGGGGATAGAAATGTCATCAGTAATGTCCAAGAGCTCTGTAGATATGAATAAAGTATTGTTTTAGAAACGTCGTTTTGAATAGGATACATTGTTTCTGGAGCCTCACCAAGTGCGTCATACTCATTTCAGATTCATTGAACATTTGTAACATAATACTGTAGATCTAGTCCTAACCCTTGCCCTGACACTAAACCTTGGAATAATTACACAGTAATAACACTGTAATGTAAATTATGAACTCATATCTTTTTGAACATCTGTTTATTTTGACAGAGATAAGGGAATGCATATAGCAGCGACTGTCCTCATGTTCTCTCCTATAACGTTGTTGTGGAAGCCAGACAGACTCATTGGTCAAGACAGCTATTGTATCAAATATATGGGGCTTTCTTTGGATTTATTTATTTGTTATTCGCAGAGCACAAAGTTCCAGTGTACCACATCAAAGACGTTGGGCTACAAAGCTATATTGGAATAGCCATTTTTACAGACTGGGTCTTACCACCTGCTTTTCTGAGTGTCCTTGATGTTGCAACAAAATGTCTTTCAGGCTCTCTTTAGCTATTTTTATTACCTCCATTTCTATTCTTTCATCCAATTCCCTCTTAGACACAAAGGGCCTTTGTAATATATATATATTTTTTACAAAACAAAACTCTGGAAAGTGAGTGATCTTAGAAGCAGTAAGAAGATAAGCAATAAGATTGGGGAAAATATGAACTGCTTGAATCATCCAGACCCATGTTTTTATACTTCGCTTATGATAATTTTCAAAATTGATTTGTCTCTTCTTACCTTGGTCCAGATGTGATAAACTGAATAATCTCTGTCCACCACAGATATTACACATTTACGGGATCTGATCATAGGCGGCATCTGAAATTATCTCAGCTGACAGAGTCCTACAAATACCTTGCCATAGTGGCCATTAAACTCTGTGAGAGGTCCAGAGTTGACACAGTGGAAGGGACATTGACCAGACCAGAAAAAGAGTTATCCACATGTGACTTTGCACCTATTTCCAAGTTACTACAGAAATGCTAACAGTCAAACACTTTATCTTAATTTAACCTGCGTTGTCTTTCCTTGGTCATAGACATATCTGATATTGGCAGAAAGCTTTCATTCTTATTAATCTAACTGCACTGTTCAATTTACAGTAGCTATAACAGTGAAAGAATACCATTCTATTGTTTGAGGAGAGTGCACAATTTTGAACATGAAAAGATATTAATAAACAGATTACGCACATTTGGGTAGTTTTGATACAACATTTAAACACAAATGCAATGGTTCATTGGATCAGTCTAACATTTTGCACATACACTGCTGTCATCTAGTGGCCAACATCTAAATTTCTCCTCGGTTGGATTAATACATTATGGTCATTTGTCTTGCATTTCAAAGCTGATGGTACAAACAAAAAAAAATGTTTATCTTTTACCAGATCTATTGTGTTATATTCTCCTACATTACTTTCACATTTCCACAAACTTAAAAGTGTTTCCTTTCTAATGGTACCAAGAATATTCATATTCTTGCTTCAGGGCCTGACCTACAGGCAGTTAGATTTGGGTATGTAATTTTAGGCGAAATTTGAAAAAAATGGGGTGGATCCCTAAGACTTGAGACTTCCCCAATGTGGCTATTTCCATTGTAAATAAGTGCAAAAGGATTGATCATTTCTATCCATTGCAATCCAAAGAATAGAAATGTCATCAAGTTACTTAATGCATCCAATATTTATAATTGTTTATTTTTCTTTAACTATTTTACAGATAACTTAATTTCGGTCTTCATTTGGAGCCAGCTCTTTTGTCATGAATGTAGAGCCACAAAAGCGTTGTATAGCGGAGAAGGTTATTACGGCTATCAACCATTTTAATTATCTACCTTAGGGCACAGGTACAGCTGAGTAATTTATTTGAGCTGGCAAGAATACCCTCCATCAAATCTCCACACACTAATAGAGAATACAGTGGTTTGAATTCAGATGTCAGACTGTTCACTAAACAACCTCATATTGTTTGATTGCCCCTCATGTAAAGATAGGGAAACATACTTAATAGCATGACCCATATTAGACCAAAAACAAATTACATATTTGTGATATGTCTGTGAGATTTGTGGAAACTTTGGTATCACAATAACATTCTGTCACCCTGTCCTTTGTTAATTTCAGAGTTTTCAGTGACGTGGTTCAATGAGCAAACCTCTCCGCAGATTGACACATCGTGTGGGGGGGTGTGACGTTGAGAGATCACATCCCTGCGGGTTCTGAGGTGACGGGTCATAAATCCCTACAGACATGCAGAGAGAAAAAACACAAACCTGAAGGAGATTTCTGTTCATGCATAGAAAGCCGTTCTCCCTCACCACCAATGTCTCCCCTGGGGACTGGCTGCCAACTCACTGCATGCAAAGCAGTCTCTGCTGCAAATGGGTGTGGGTGAGAAGAACTTCGTGGTGCGGGATAAAAGACAGGGCCGACGTCCCCTGAATTCACCACCCTCCCTATCATCCAGATGATCCTGAATGCCAATTACCCTCAGTTCTGTGGGGAGTGTGCTGTCAGTCAGGATGTGTCTGCGTGTGACGGCACGGAGAGGCAGACGCCGTGACTCTGCCAACAGTGCACAGCACCGGAGTGTAAAGCTGCAATTTAATACACTGCTGGTGACCAACAATGGGACATTACAGCCTGTAATACATTACACATCCTTCCATAAGCACTGCATCACAGTCTGGGACAGACTTTGAATCTTTGTGCTATTCAACTTTGGTGCCCTCTATTTTCTTAAATCTCTACTGTATTTTTGAGGATATGATTACACTTCCTTAACCCCAATAGAACATATAGAAACGGAAATGAATGTAAAGCCTGTTCCTACAATATATGTCAATGTATGACTATTATTGACGGTAATAATCTTTTTTCTAAAAAGTGTCTTTGTTTATGTGAGAATGTTATGTATACAAACTACTGCACACGCACACACATATCTTATTCAGATAACTGGAAGCATACCTGTCAGCGTAGTGTACCTGACAGTAATGAGCAGTAGGTTTTTACACTACCAAACCAGCTGTGATTGTATCAACCAATGGGAAAAAGAGCAATACTACCGTGTAAATACTGCAATGTGGATTCGATTGAATAAAGCCCTCATTTAATTACATCAAGAAATGTCAAGGCAGCCTGAATCTATGGTCAGATTAGAAAGCTATACAAAGCATTGCAGTGACATTTCCAAAGGTGGACCTGCTTTTGATGGCCAATATCTTTTCCTCTCTCATCATTTTCTTCACTTTTTTTCAATGATTCAGACAGCATTTTGAATCTGGCTTTCTTGTGAGCAGATGCTGTTGAGATTTGTCTACATATTACCATCTTGTCTATTGCCATCCGGCTTATCCAGCTTTGATGGAATCGTTAAAAAGAAGATATGAGCAGAATATAGGCGTACCTGCCTTTGTCAGGCGCGGTTTTCTCATCAGATGTGAGCATGGCGATAAGAATCGGAGCAATGCCTGCAGGTCGTGTCACTCTATGCATAGCAATCCATGACTGTGTGGCCGAAAGAAAAGCACTTTGAGAGTAAGGAGAGGGGAGGAAAAAAGGGTTTGTTTTCTCAGTAATAAATATGTATTGGGCTTTGACTCTCTTTTTCAGACACATTGTCGTGACGTGACTATCTTTAAAGTGATAACTGCTATTAATCGAATAATTACCTACTACCTTTAACTATTACTCTATTAAACTAAGAATGAATGATGAAGTGATGAATCAGCGATACACAAATTAGCTTAATCATTTATTTACTAACTAACTAAATAATCACACATAAACACACACACACTGTACAGATTATTGATTACTAAGATAATACAATGAAAACAGTCCCTAGTGGACTAACCCGATATGATGGCTTGTTACACAATGAAAAGGGGTTGGAGAAAGATAAAAAGTGGGTGAGACAAAGAGGGTGGACTTATCGTACATACATTTGGAGACTACGCTCCCCGTACATATTAATATTTAGCACCTTAACAGGGTCTTACCATTTTCTGGTCTTGTAGTTTTAACCATTTCAACGTGTGGACAACGTCCTCACATTCTCTGGTCTCAGCGAGTCCTTTCAAGCACTCTTGCATGAAAGGCGGTTCCATCATGAACTCTGAACTCATTAGGGGCGTGGCTTAGTTAGTGTGCAACAGACATGGAAAACCATTATCTCATTAGAAGACTTAAATCAAACTTCTATCTTTTCACAAATAGTTTCATATTTAAATGATATAAGTTTTACAACATTTAGATGTAATTTTGAGTAAGATCTTAAAGTTACAATGTTCCCGTTATAACGTCTTTCTGATAATATTAACGACATCACAAAATAGACATTAATTTCCCGTATTACACCTGTCATCATTCCCAACATTCTTTATGTTAGACATATTGTTTCAATGTCCATTGTTTGATGTTGAAGTTTTGGTGGCACAGTCTCTCTCTACACACAGCACATTCCTTTGTTCAATACTGCATGGTAAGAGAGAGAAAGTGTATGACTTGCATTAAGTCATAAAACTGGCCCAACTCCCCTTTCCTCTCTGGTAGGGGGGGGGGGGGGGGGTCTGGCTATCTGTCAGCCCTGTGCCGGGCTGAACTGGTGCCTTTGATCCTCACCAAGGAGAGAGAGTCATGACAACATTCTAAGTGACAGTTAAAAGAACTGGATGGAAGTTTCTACATTTTCACTGCAACTCTTGTCCTTTATCATTTTGCAATGTAGGCAATGCTCAAAGGTGCACATGGCATGAAGTAAACACAGAAAAAAATCTGTGCGAGGTCTTTACCTCTGTACAGCCTCTGATCTAACAGTCTACATTGCTCTGTAGATGTTGGGTGGGCAGTTAGTGGCTATGGGTGCTTCATGGATGGAGCACGACTCCGAGCCAAATGGCGCCAAAGCCAGGAAATAAAGACAGGATTGATTACTTTGACTTTGACATACCTCCAGAGAAAGTGACTCTCTCCTTAGCGCAGAGAGCATCCAACTCCTCCTCTCACCATGACAGTCTGTTTGCAGCTGATTTACAGTAAAGGAATGTTAGATGTTGTCATGTAATAAGCTCTTTTACAGAGCAGCTGAAAACTGCAGGAGTTATCGATGATTAATTTTATGAATGTAGGTTTTGTTTGCGAGTTGTTTTGTTTTGTTCATTGCTTTATCTTGCCCCCTGTCAGAACAGCACCCGGGTACATGATTGGAAATTGAACAAGTGTTATGTTGTATTATTTTGTGTCTGCTTTATAGTAACAATAATATTTGATTTTGTACCGTTTGCCAGCCTGTGATGCACCACAGAGAAATGCAAGGACATTTCACAGAAAACGGGAACAAGACAAACCATGATTAAAAATAATCATCAACTAAATAACATGATATGACACACAACAACCGTCATCCATATTACCACAAATATCAGTCATGTTATAATACGAGCAAAGGCCAATCTGTCCCTGTGAACACAAAGGTCTGCAGCATTTTGTGAAAACAGTTTTCAGTAGCCCTATGTGCTGTGAGGCAGATGCTGCAGGCTATGCAGGCGGGGGGCCCTGTGTGTTTCAAACATGGCAGTGACACACACACAGGTTAATATGATAGTCCCATGCCTTATCTAATGTGACTAGGGGGGCTTTCTTGGCCATGGCACAAAGCCGCTTTGAAGCATCTGTCAATGCCCTCCCCTGGATAAATGTCATACGTGGAATATCTCAGGTGGCAGCTGGGGCACTGCAATGGTAGAGGCAGGCATCCAGAAAACAGCCGAAAGCATCACACTCCTACAGCGGCACATTTTAAATCTTTTTTTGACTACTCTACACATGAACAAAACCAAAAGGGGTCTCTCAACAGTTTTAAAAACACATCAGGGTTATTGCTGCTTCATATCCAAAACCTATTTCCTCAGGAGACTGAAAAGATTTAGCATGGGTCCTCAGATCCTCAAAAGGTTCTACAGCTGCACCATCAAGAGCATCCTGACAGGTTGCATCACTGCCTGGTATGGCAACTGCTCGGCTTCCGACTGCAAGGCACTACACAGGGTAGTGCTTATGGCCCAGTACATCACTGGGGCCAAGCTTCCTGCCATCCAGGACCTCTATACCAGGCAGTGTCAGAGGAAGGCCCTAAAAGACTCCAGCCACCCTAGTCATAGACTGTTCTCTCTGCAACCGCACGGCAAGCGGTACTGGAGTGCGAAGTCTAGGTCCAGTAGGCTTCTAAACAGCTTCTACCCCAGGACATAAGACTCCTGAACATCTAATTAAATGACTACTTGGACTATTTGTATACCCCCCCCCCCCACTCTTTTACTCCGCTGCTACTCTCTGTTATTATCTATGCATAGTCACATTAATTAACTCTATCTACATGTACATATTACCTCAATTACCTCGACTAACCGGTGCCCCTGCACATTGACTATACCATTACCCCCTGTATATAGTCTTGCTATTGTTATTTTACTGATGCTCTTTAATTACTTGTTCCTTTTTATTTCTTATTCTTATTTGTTATTGTTGGTTAGGGTCTTGTAAGTAAGCATTTCACTGTAAGGTCTACACCTGTTGTATTTGGCACATGTGACTAATACAATTTGATTTGATTTGATTTGTATCCATTTTGGCCTTCACCAGGATTTCATTACTGTCTGTGAAGGCTGTCTATCCACAAAATGACAAATACTAGTCTCGGCCACTGCTTCTTTAAAACACGGTCGTCCTCACCTCTGTGTCTCTATGCTCCTCACAGGCTATCTGTGGAATTGTGCTGTTATGTTCATATAATCTCTTTTTGGATGGAGAAGCTTCTTTACCTTCACTTTATACCAGCAATATGTGCCAAGCCTCCCATGGCATTGAAACTCACTGAGCCCCATGATCATTGTTCCTTTTTTTACCTGCTGGTTGACTGGAGAGGGAAAATCCAGATCCTAATCTCTCACTGTCTTTCTGTTTGATAAAAGGATATTTTCCTTTGTACGGACAACATTCAATGGGAATCCTTTCAATCATGTCTCTCTTTCAGGACTGCATTCAGATTTCCTAAAGGAGTACAGCATATGTTAGGAGCACTGAATCATAACATTGTTCAACCCATTATTCAGTGAATTGTGTTATTTTTCAACGACTATACAATATGTATTTAATGAAATCAAACTTGTTCATAAATGTCATTAATGTAAATAGTCTGGTAATGAATATGTTATGGATATACTGTAACCTTAATGGAAATGAAGGGTTCCTAATGGGAAATACCTGTAAGCTTTTGAATATCTGCCCTTCATTTTACACAATAGTGCATGGTACACTATCATAGCATTCATTGCTAATTCAACTCTTTCACAGTCTCACCTCTTCAAAAACGGTGCCTTGAACCCACACAGTAAATTACATTTCTCTCCACATTATATAGACCTTTAAGAATGGAAACTGGAACTACTTATAAAACCTTTTGAGAGTCTATGAGCAAAAGAGGGCGAGACATGCAACTCAATATTCAGACCTGTACTGGTAATATGAAGTTTTACCTATTGGTGTGTTTACTACTGAAATAAGCACCATATTAACACCAAATTGCACCCAACATGTAACAATAGAGATCCTATCACTCTTGATTATAATTAATTAATTAATATAATAAATTATTATATATGTAATTTATTATTTAATTTATTTAGCTAGACAAGTCAGTTAAGAACAAGTTATTATTTACAATGACGGCCTGCCATGGCCAAACCCTAACCCAGACAACGCTGGGCCAATTGTACGCAGCCCTATGGGACTCCCAATAACGGCTGGTTGTGATACAGCCTGGAATCAAACCAGGTTCTGCAGTGAGCCTCTAGCACTGAGTGCCTTAGATCCCTACGCCACTCGGGAGCAAAATTCCATGTAACAGCCTACTTACATGACACAATACAGACAAGAAAACAATACATTGAAAGACTCATAATATACCAGTATTAAAGGTTAAAAACTGTTTAGACAATTTGGGATTGTGAATATGACACTTTGGTTAATTGGATCTGTTATTTCTCTCCACTAACATCTCCAAATGTTAACTCTCGAGTAAAGATGACAAAAAATTATATTTTAATTAGGACATTATTACAAAACTGCCAGCAAATTTCCAGGCTCCCTTTTCTCCTCTGTCAATGTTCTCATTGACATCCCTTTAGTAGGAGAGTGATGCAAAAACAAATAAGTTGGCTTGGAGAACGTAACAAACTGATAAACCCTTGAGACAACAAACATCATACATTTTTTTTAGTCAGCTAAACTTTTCTACACCTTTTGTTATTATGGATTCTGTCATCATTGTAATATAATAATGTATGTCATTTAGCGGAAGTGGAGTCTATGTCTAATTAGCATAAACATTTATTCGCAGTTTTATTCGTCATAATCTGTGTGTTTCAGCTAGAGACTTCCGGGTTTTTGCATGGGCTTCGGCTCAGTCTCACACACTTCACAGGACTCACCAGAAGGTCATCTGGTTATTGTGTGGTTCCTTTTTTTGGAAAAGGAACCAGGGTTACACATGGAACACTTTATTTGTTATGCTTTTCTATATCTCTAAGGTACAGGTAAGACACTTCAAACCATACTTCCTTTTGATTTATTTTTGGTGTACCTTTTCCATGTATTCAATTAGTTTCTATGGGCTAATGGCATTAATACCAAATTCAATGTTTGATCAAATAATTTGTACATATTTTTTCATACTTACAGGGGTCCTAAAATTCTAAATCAAATAGCTAAATTGTCCATCTAGATATCACCATCTAAGGGCTTAGACCGACAGGAGTAACTTAGAGTCATGCTTGCATACAATTGTTTACATATGATTGGTCCCGGGAATAAAACCCACTACCCTGGCATTGAAAGCGCCATTCTCTACCAACTAAGCTACATTAAGCCTGTTAGGTCCCAGCAGTACTTCCCAACAGACAAAACAGTAAGATTATAACTCCAATGAAGCAACTATAAAGAAGTCAAATGATTTCACCCAGTGAGCTAGCGGACTTCTGTGGTTCTCTGGCAAGTATGGATAAACCAATTCTTTCCACTCCAGTAAAGACTGGATAATTGGAGCTTTGTATTAAGATTGACAGTAGATGAAAGTTAGTTATTTATACAGAGTGAACCGTGGCAGATTGTTTATTAGAGTCTTGTCACTGTTTACAGCTAAAAACAGCACTGCCTTGACATTGAGAGTGCTTTTCAAAGTGAGCGTTGAATTGAGATTTTAAAAGGAGGTCGTTTACACTCTCTTCACTCTTGAGCAACCCTTTAATCAGGAAATCAATATCTTGAGGAAATCAATATCTTGAATCTCAATACAGTATATGGAATCAAACTGTCCATTCTCATAATTTCAGTCTTTCTTTACCGTGTCACACGTGAAAACATTCAAAAAAATCCTAATGTCCTGTTTTATGGACATTGACTGTTTTTATGTGCGCACCTGAATGTGCGGTATGGGGCTTGATGAATGTTTGTAACTGAAATACTGCAATGCATGCAAACATGTCAATTTGCAAGTCTACCTGGCTCCCGAGTGGCCCTGCAGTCTAAGGCACTGCATCTTTATGCTAGAGGTGTCACTACAGACCCTGGTTCAATTCCAGTCTCTATCACAACAGGCTGTGATTGGGAGTCCAATATGGTGGTGCACAATTGGTCCAGCGTCGTCCAGTTTAGGGTTTGGGAGGGGTAGGCTGTCATTGTAAATAAGTATTTGTTCCTAACTGATTGGCCTAGTTAAATAAAAGGTTCAATTAAACCTTGTCACACTTGCTTCTCAGTTGGAATGTATCCTGTAGACCAGTAGTTGTGAGCTTTTACATTTCTGGATGCATGGTTAGAGACTTGCAAAGCAAGGGTCAATGAGCATTCAAGAAACAGCACCGTTTAAAAAAACACGTACAACCGCCCTTTATGAGAGTACATACCTTCAATGCCAAAAGAAACAGAGCTTAACTAAGTCTACCTTCTTCGCTATTTATCTATTAGTTTCCATGGTCTCATGAGTTACTTGAATGTCAAAGAGAGATTTACAGATGGCCTGTGGGAAAGCTGATGAACTGTCTTGGTGGGAGGGTGGAAGGGCATGTGTATTCTGAAGGGTGGTCAGGTCATGCAGAGAGGGGCAGCTGACAGCCACCGTCTCACCCAGAGGAGCATTCGTCTGGCTTCTTGGTGCATCGCGCTCTCTTCTTGTCCCCCAAGGGTCATCTGGGATTTCCTCAATGCAGCCTACCCTCTACCTTACCAATGTGCAGTGATCAAATGCTGTGCCAGTCTCACACCAGCCTCTCAGCCCTACTGCCCGGACCTGAGCGCTATTTTCACCCAAGCCCACAATGCAGGCACTCCAACATCTAATGAATGGTTTGCTGCTCTGCAAGATAAGATAAAACCTAAAGAACTGGACGTCCTTCAGTCCAACAATTGTTACCCATAAAGATCTCTTTGCATTTTTGTTCCTGCTGTTTATTTCTTAACATAAAGGAAAACAATGTCGGATAACAAAGACTAAAGCCAGAATTTCAGTCTTTAGAGGAAGTGAATTGACAGGCATTCAATTAGAGGAGGGTTTGAATAGCACAGCCAGGTTTCCTGTTTGGAGGAAGTCGGCACATGATAGAAATAGGAGTGAATGAATTGTCTTCACAAACATGTTAGACTTTCTGATGTGCATGATGTTGAGCTTCACTTGACACTAGGCAATTGTAACCTTTTTGTCATTTTTTAGGACTTTTATTCAAGGGTAAGTCCTTCATTACATTTTGAGATATTTTTGTATTGTTTTTCCTAGAAACAGCGGATGACTCTTACTTGATCATGAATTGGTCTACTTATTGGTTGTGTAAGTGTAACCAACCATTCATCCAATATAGATAATACACTTCATGTCAAAGGTGGACAGTATTCATTCTGGATAGGGTTCTACAGTACCAAGAACCTGATGAACTGGAAGAAAGGGTTCATTGATGATTCTTTGGAAAGCAAAAAGGATTCTTCGGAAAGCAAGAAGAGTTTTTTGATTGTAATTTTTTTCTTTCTTTCAAAAAGTGCCTGAGCATTAGTGTTTACATCAGTGTTTAAACCTCAACATCAGGAGTTTGGGTAATCTGATACGTTTAAAAAGATAGGTGTGAGAATGTTTTAAACTGTAGCTATATGGAACTATTTTAGCATTTATCTGGTATCCCCTTAATCATTTTACACATACAGTACATATACATATACATTAACAACTACTGGCATAGTTGAGATCTTTGCCATGATTTCTGTCTTTCAAATTAGTATTTTCTGTCATTTTATTGTAGTAGGAGTAGGATAGTAGGAGAATAGAAGAGAGTCTGAGTGAACCAGGAATGGATTGTGTGGTACACAGCAAATTGGCAAGTTTTTTTCGTGTGTAAAATGTCTAGTGTTGATTCAGGAGTAAAATTTACTTAACACTCAGTGGTGTGAAAGAACCCCAGTGCTGGTGTTAATAACCAGAGTTGAGCATGATTGTGTAATTTTTACTCTGTATAGAGTAAAACACTAAAAACCATACCCTTCATTACCATATTTATCGGCATGCTCTACTGCACGTTGATTTTCAGAATTGTTTGTTTCAATATGTGTGTTTTTGCATGTAGATAGATTGGTTGATTAATGTTATGCTACAAAGATAATTAACATGCAGTATATTTTTCTAAACTAATCCAATCTATCAGTAGTTGGACTTATTGCACCTAAAACTGAGAGGGTTGTTCCTGTTTAGATGATTTGGGTAGTCTCACTAATCAATCTTTCCTACCCTGGCAGTCATTCTGAACGCAGGTTGCGTGTGATTAAAAGTTCCCATTGTTGGATATCCTCACTCTAGAGGTCTTCACAGATCCAATTTTAACCGAAAACACGAGACCCGATCCAGGAACGGAAAGTTTAGTGATAGGCCAGCAGCATACCACCCTGCATCCCACTGCTGGCTTGGTCTTGGTCGGTCCCTGGATGGGAGACCAGATGCTGCTGGAAGTGGTGTTGGAGGGTCAGTAGGATGCACCCTTTCCTCTGGTCTAAAAAATTAAATATCCCAATGCCACAGTAGCGTGCCGTCTTTCGGGTGGGATGTTAAACGGTTGTCCTGACTCTCTGTGGTCACTTAAGATCCCATGGCACTTATTGTAAGAGTAGGGGTGTTAACCCCTGTGTCCTGACTAAATTCCCGATCTGGCTCTCATACCATCATGATCACCTAATTATTCCCAGCTTACAAATGGCTCATTCATCCCCCATCCTCTCCTCTGTAACTATTCCCCAGGTCGTTGCTGTAAATTAGATCAAATCAAATCAAATCAAATGTTATTGGTCACATACACATGGTTAGCAGATGTTAATGTGAGTGTAGCAAAATGCTTGTGCTTCTAGTTCCGACAATGCAGTAATAACGAACAAGTAATCTAACTAACAATTCCAAAAAACTACTGTCTTATACACAGTGTAAGGGGATAAAGAATATGTACATAAGGATATATGAATGAGTGATGGTACAGAGCAGCATAGGCAAGATACAGTAGATGATATCGAGTACAGTATAACATATGAGATGAGTATGTAAACAAAGTGGCATAGTTAAAGTGGCTAGTGATACATGTATTACATAAGGATGCAGTCGATGATATAGAGTACAGTATATACGTATGCATATGAGATGAATAATGTAGGGTAAGTAACATTATATAAGGTAGCATTGTTTAAAGTGGCTAGTGATATATTTACATCATTTCCCATCAATTCCCATTATTAAAGTTGAGTTGAGTCAGTGTCATTGACAGTGTGTTGGCAGCAGCCACTCAATGTTAGTGGTGGCTGTTTAATAGTCTGATGGCCTTGAGATAGAAGCTGTTTTTCAGTCTCTCGGTCCCAGCTTTGATGCACCTGTACTGACCTCGTGTTCTGAGTCAACTTACCTTGTAAAATAAAGGTAAAATAAAATAAATATAGATTTCTAATCAGTGGAAGATGGAATGAAAATACTGGAATTCAAAGTTAAAGGAGAAGGATAGGCTACAACAACCGAGAGCCAACATGTAGGCTGCCTCTTAATATTTTGAATGGAGTTGTTGTTATTTGTAACTGTAGGATGAGAAAGTGCTAATTGAGGCTGCAGTGCCTAGCTTAACTAGCTTCTCCTAGTTTGAGCCAGTCAAGACAGGTAGTACGTAATCATATTTGATGATAAATAACCTATTTATGGTAGCTATTCGTCTACTACAGTGCGAGTCGGCTTGGTTGGCTGCTGTCTCTTGTCTCTCCCTCCCTCCTCCCTGCTCCTGTGTCACTCGCTCACAGTACAGCCCCTCCCCCACCTACTAGAGCGGTACCTTTCTCTCCCTTTATCAGCTACAGTTAATAAAGTGTCTTAAAAAATGAATTTTCTGCTGCTTCCCTCACTCGGATTGAACAGGGTCTGGATCCGAGCAGGTCTATACGGAACCAAATCTAGTTGTCCTCGGGTCCATCAAGAATGTGTCTCTAAATTTCAAAAATATATTTATGCTTATCGGGTCCAGGTGAGAAAGCCCCAGGTCCATTTCAGAAGACGTCTATCTGACTTTGGTTGGATCCAATTGGAATTACACATCACTTTGCAAGCCAGAATAATGTGACTTGCATACCTAATGTGGTCTGTAAACCAGAAGTTATGGTATGCATTAACTACTGTTGGCCCTCAAATAAAGCCCTTTTGATATACTCTATGTAATGTATTGTCATAAAAAGTATAATTTGAAATGCTAATAAGGCTGGTGGAACTGTGCATAGAGGGTTGTAGGAAGAACCTTTCAAAGATAAAAGGGTTCTCAGCAGAACTGTTCATAGAGAGTTCTAGAAAGAACCCTTCAAAGATAAAAGGGTTATTGGTAGAACTCTTCATAAAGGATTCTAGGAAGAACCTTTAAAGGATTAAAGGGTTGTTGGTAGAACGTTCGTAGAGCGTTCAAGGCAGAATCCTTCATATAGGGTTCTAGGTACAACCATTTACAGGGGGTTATATAAAGAACCCTACATAGATGGTTCTTTGTAGAACCCTCTGCAAAGGGTTCTACTTAATGCCAAAAAGGGTTCCCCTATGGGGACAAACCGAAGAATCCTTCATGATTCTACTTAGTACCTTTTTTCTAGGAGTGTAAGTGATCTTGAAGACGAACATTATCCATAGATGTCCATCAGTACCAAATTGACTGCAAGAATGAGTATTTCACTCTCTCTTACAGAGACTACAACCTCATTCTTCCTCTGTATTGGTAAAAAGAAATGGGAGCACAGCTAAATTATGCACAATGGGGATATCTATTTTCCTGTTTTCTTGCGAGATAACGGCTTGTTGTTCCATCCTTTGTTATCTACGGTGTTTGCCCATGGGATGATTAGTATAACAAAGGATGGGAGAATACAAACCTGCTTGTAGTTCAAAACAAGTTCTCCATCCTTTTGAAGATGCTTACTCACTCCAGGCAAAAGTGGGCTTGGAAGTGGAGATATCTTGACACACACCAGAACAAGGTACTTATTAACCTGTGACCGTTTTGATCCGCAACGTGGTTTTTGCAACACACATGCAATTAGATCATGGTTGAAAGAATAGGAAAAAGTGCCTAAAGGTAAAGGTTATGAGAACACTGTTTTGCAAAGATATTTGATCCATTATACATTGTTTGTGTCTACGCTGGCACAATGAGAATGATAAATATTGTATTAGCCCTGTGTCCTCTATTTCAGTCTCCTAGACAAGTTCATAACGTTCTCGACAGGGGAGCTAGGGATCTCCTGCGGCTTCTTCGCATTCTCTTCAGTTTCAATTTCTCCTCATCCAAGAGATCAGTCAGTGAAACGCCTAACTCTAGCATGCGACATGTGCACCTTCGTCAGGGAAACTTAGCTTTTTTCGTATGGCCAATAAGCAAAATAAATCAAAAGTCTTCAAATGGATCATGTTTGTTACCTCTCAAGGCATTGCAGTTCGAAGCAAAAGTCACACTTTAGATCAAGTGTTGTTAATACTGTTTACACAATAATAAGTACATTGCTAGGTACTGTGTAATCACAGTGTAAGAATAGCTTGATATGGTATTTTAAACTATGGTAAACAATATGCAATACATTGATATTTCTCAAAACATTTTAAAAGGAAACCTCAAATTAAGAACAAGAATCAAGTTAAGAAGTATAATTATTGTTCTTGATAACATATTAAGATGCCAGGGGGTTTAATATGAGTTTAATTGGCTAATGAGGTTTGGAGGAGTTTTATGGATTGTGTGGCTTTACATTGGATATCCACTCAGCGCATCACGTGATTGGGTTATGAGTTTAACCCTTGCTGGGTTAGTTAACTGATCAGGTGTGGATCAACTCTGAGAAGAATCTGTTGGTATTTTAGTTGAGCCCTTGTTTTATGCATCTGCACTTACAATGTACAATATCATCAATAATTGACTTACCGAAATGAATTGACAATTTTGACAAATAAGCAAACATTTCAAAATGAAATCATCTGTTTGCCACTTCATCATTTTTTTTTCTTTACGTGCATTGGCCCAAAGCGTAAAGGGTTAGGTTCATGGTGCAATATCCAAGAGCCATCCAGAAACCTGATATTTATACATAATCCTTGACTACATAAGATAAGTAGAATGTCATTTCCCTGTGCAAATATGTGTGAAATTAAATACACAGAAAAGGACAGCTCTACAGTACCACAATTTATTCTGACTAGATTTACTTTATTGCATGTTCAGTTAAAGAGAGAGAGAGAGAGACATGGCTAGTAGGTTCATAACATTTCATGTCTGGGTGATGACACATTTCTGTGTGCAAAGCAGCTGTGTGAGCGATAATGTATACTGTAGTCCAGTTTTGGCAGTGACATACTTCACTATCACTTGGCTAGAGAAGGGTTCTTATCTCAACATCTCACAAATCCCACTATTATTTGTTATTTCCTTACCAGGATCATCATTAGCTTTTGCAGAAGCATCAGATACTCTTTCTGGGGTCTACAAAAAAAAACATAAAACATGACAAGTAACAAAACATTGATGCACTGATGAACAAGGAAAATCACACAAAAAGCTACTAAAATGTTGTGTTGCTCATGTGGAAAGTTTGTAAGATAAATACACTGTATATACAAAGTATGTCGAAACCCCTTCAAATTAGTGGATTTGGCTATTTCAGCCACACCCGTTGTTGATAAGTGTATACGTTTGAGCACACCGCCATGCAATCTCCAGTCTGTCCTCGGTTGCAACACTTACTACTGAGTTCTAATCTGCCTCTGGAAGCAACGTCAGCACAGTAACTGTTTGTAGGGATCTTCATGAAATGGATTTCCATGGACGAGCAGCCACACACAGCCTAAGAATCACCATGCACAATTCCAAGCTGCGGCTGGAGTGATGTAATGCTGGGCTATTGGACTCGAGCAGTGGAAACGCGTTCTCTGGAGTGATGAATCATGCTTCACAATCTGGCAGTCTTAACGGACGAATCTGGGTTTGGCGGATGCCAGGAGAAGGCTACCTGCCCAAATACATGGTGCCAACTGTAAAGTTTGGTGGATGAGGAATAATGGTCTGGGGCTGTTTTTCATGCATCGAACTAGGCCCCTTAGATCCAGTGAAGGGAAATCTTAACGCGAAAGCATACAATAACATTCTAGACAATTCTGTGCTTCCAACTTTGTGGCAACAGTTTGGTGGCCCTTTCCTGTTTTAGCATGACAATGCCCCCATACACAAAGTGAGGTCCATACAGAAGTGGTTTGTCGAGATCAGTGTGGAAGAACTTGACTGGCCTGCACAGAGCCCTTGCCTCATCGAACACCTTTGGAATTAATTGGAACGCTGACTGCAAGCCAGGCCTAAACGCCCACCATCAGTGCCGACCTCATTAATGCTCTTGTGGCTCAATGGAAGCAAGTCCCTGCAGCAATGTTCCAACATCTAATGGAAAGCAGCAAAGGGGGTACCAACTCCATATTAATGCCCATGATTTTGGAATGAGATTTTCGACAAACAGATATCCACATCATCTTGGTAATGCAGTATTTGTTGGTCAGGAGAAGGCATGGCAAAATATCACTTGGACACCTGACCATGCATCACCAATTCAGTTTGTCTTCAGAGTAGGCCTTCCAAAACGTATTCAGACAACATATACTCTACAATACAGTTTTCAGACACTTTAAGTAGATTACTGTCAATAAAATAACATTTAATATTGACAGTGTGTGTAGCTTATTTTCAATACACATCCATAGATGGGCTTTTGGGAAGATGACGAGTAGATTTCCATAGTGGATAACGGGAGGGGTCGATAAAAGCATTACAGTCAACAGACTCTGAAGACCTTCAGATTAGTCCCTCTGCTCCTGCTTCTTTAAAAAGGTTTGAGAGTGAGCTTTTATGTGAAAACGTCCACCTTACTCAAAGATCCTCTTGGTTTCAGACACCTAAAAGAGCCGACAGGTGAACCACACATGCATGCACGCACGCACGCACGCAAAGACGCATGCATGTATGCGCACGCACGCACGCACGCACACACACACACACACACACACACACACACACACACACACACACACACACACACACACGCACACGCACACGCACACGCACACGCACACGCACACACACAGCACTTCCACAGACAGCTGTGCATACAAACATGAATCCTATTAGTAAATGTTTTATTTTATAAACAAATTTACCAGACAACATACCAATCAGTGAAACTGTTTTTGTGAAACTGTTTACCCAACCATGGGTACTAGGACCCCTTGGGGTATTTTGCCTAACCCACAGGGGGTACTTGAGAAGACTCATGAGACCAAAGGCCTGCTGGTAAAATGCACACGAGGAGGTACTTCAGGGCCACTCTGGGCAGAACAAAATGAAGGTGGTGGTACAGTAACTGAAAAAGGACCATTCTGGACAGTCTACTCACGTATTACAGTGAAGCTACAATCTCTTGGCAGTTATACTAGGAATGTATTTTATGTTTTGTTGGCCGTGAATTTGAAATATATCACAGTACATTCAATTAATAATGTTGTGTGATTATAGACCTAATTTCCAAAGGGATCTTTCTGGAATGGTGTGATAAGTATTCAATATATGTGATTTATCAGACCAAATGAAATGCAGAACCAATCAAACTTTAAATGATCTACTATAATCCTTCCATACAACCTCTAAATCAATATTGGAACCAATGGGTACCCCAGCTCCTGTGAGATCAATTCAAATCAAATTGTATTAGTCGCATGCGACGCATACAGTACAACAGGTGTAGACTTTACAGTGAAATGCTTACTTACGAGTCCCTAACCAACATGCAGTTTCAAAAAATACGGCTAAGAATAAGAGATAAAAGTAACTAAAGAGCAAAAAGTCATTCAAGAGCAGCGGTGAAAGATAACAATATATACAGGGGGGTGCCGGTACAGAGTCAATGTGCAGGGTCACCGGTTAGTTGAGGTAGTATGTACATGTAGTCGAGTTAATTAAAGTGACTATGCATAGATGACAACAGAGAGTGGCAGTGGTGTGGAGAGGGGAGATGGGGCAATGCAAATAGTCTGGGTAGCCATTTGACTAGATGTTCAGGAGTCTTATGGCTTGGGAGTAGAAGCTGTATAGAAGCCTCTTGGACCTAGACTTGGTGCTCCGGAACCGCTTGCCGTGTGGTATCAGAGAGAACAGTCTATGACTAGGGTGGCTGGAGTCTTTGAAAATTTTTAGGGCCTTCCTCTGACACCACCTGGTACAGAGGTCCTGGATGACAGGAAGCTTGGCCCCTGTGATGTACTGGGCCGTACGCACTACCCTCTGTAGTGCCTTGCGAACGGAGGTCGAGCAGTTACCATACCAGGCAGTGATGCAACTCATCAGGATGCTCTCGATGGTACAGCTGTATAACCTTTTGAGGATCTGAGGACCCATGACAAATATTTTCAGTCTCCTGAGGGGGAATAGGTTTTGTCGTGCCCACTTCACGACTGTCATGGTGTGCTTGGACCATGTTAGTTTATTGGTGATGTGGACACCAAGGAACTTGAAGCTCTCAACCTGCTCCACTACAGCCCCGTTGATGGGAATAGGGGCATGCGCGGTCCTCTTATTCCTGTAGTACACAATCATCTCCTTTGTCTTGATCACATTGAGGGAGAAGTTGTTGTCCTTGCACCACACGGCCAGGTCTCTGACCTCCTCTCTATAGGCTGTCTCATTGTTGTCGGTGATCAGGCCTACCACTGTTGTGTCATCTACAAATTGAATGATGGTGTTGGAGTCATGCCTGGCCGTGTAGTCATGAGTGAACAGGGAGCACAGGAGGGGGCTGAGCACGCACCCCTGAGGGGCCCCTGTGTTGAGGATCAGCGTGGCGGATGGGTTGTTACCTAAACTTTCAACCTGGGAGGCGGCCCGTCTGGAAGTCCAGGATCCAGTTGCAGAGAGAGGTGTTAAGTCCCAGTGTCCTTAGCTTATTGATGAGCTTTGAGGGCACTATGGTGTTGAATGCTGAGCTGTAGTCAAGGTGGGAAAGGACAGTGTGGAGTGCAATAGAGACTGCATCATCTGTGGACCTGTTGAGGCAGTATGCAAATTGGAGTGGGTCTCTGGGATGATGATGTTGATGTGAGCCATGACCAGCCTTTCAAAGCACTTCATGTCTAAAGACGTGAGTGCTACAGTTCGGTAGTCATTTAGGCAGGTTACCTTAGTTTTCTTGGGCACAGGCACTATGGTGGTCTGCTTAAAACATGTTGGTATTACAGACACGGACAGGGAGAGTTTGGGACTCGCAAGTGAAGACACTTGCTAGTTGGTCATGCTCTGAGTACACGTCCTGGTAATCTGTCTGGGCCTGAGGCCTTGTGAATGTTGACCTGTCTAAAGGTCTTATTCACATCAGCTGCGGAGAGCGTGATCACACAGTCTTCCGGTACAGATGGTGCTCTCATGCATGTTCCAGTGTTATTTGCCTCAAAGCGAACGTAGAAGTAGTTTAGCTCGTCCGGTAGGCTCGTGTCACTTGGCAGCTCTCGCCTGTGCTTCCCTTTGTAGTCTTTAATGGTTTGCAGGCCCTGCCACATCCGACGAGCGTCTGAACTGGTGTAGTACAATTCGATCTAAGTCCTGTATTGACGCTTTGCCTGTTTGATGGTTCGTCTGAGGGCATAGCGGGATTTCCTATAAGCTTCCGGGTTAGAGTCCTTCTCCTTCAAAGTGGCAGATCTAGCCTTTAGCGCAGTGTGGATGCTGCCTGTAATCCATGGCTTATGGTTGGGGTATGTACGTACTGTGACTGTGGGGACGACGTCGTCGATGCACTTATTGATGAAGCCAATGACAGATGGTCAGGTGTACTCCTCAATGCCATTGGAGGAATCCCGGAACATATTCCAGTCTGTGCTAGCAAAACAGTCCTGTAGCTTAGCATCTGCTTAATCTGAGCACTTTTTTATTGATCTAGTCAATGGTCTACCTGTGATTTTTGCTTGTAAGCAGGGATCAGGAGGATGGAATTATGGGCAGAAAATATGGCAGATACCTTCTCGATGGAAGCAGCATGCTACCAGTTAACACCGATCCAAGGGATTTGTGTGTCTAATGTGTGCACCTCGGCACACTTCACTGGCACAGTTGTGATGTGAGGGTCAGGAGATGACAAATCCATCTCTGCCTAGAATGCCCTTTCTGTCCGACTGCACCTGCTTTAGCACATTAAACAGTTCTCACAGGTTCCTCAGGTTTCAAGCTATAGACAATTGGGGTGGCAGGTAGCCTAGTGGTTAGAGCATTGGTCCAGTAAAATATAGGTTGCTAGATTGAATCCCCTAGCTGACATGGTACAAATCTGTTGTTCTGCCCCTAAACAAGGCAGTTAACCCACTGTCCCTAGACTGTCATTGTAAATAAGAATTTGTTCTTAACTGATTTGCCTAATTAAATATTTAAAATAAATTGCATGCTGCCATACACACCAGGCTTGAGGTCCTGCTGCTGATGGAAAGTCCAGAGTAATAAAAATTATATATTGAGTAAAGGTTATTCCGTCTTTAAAATGCTAATTGTTCCGTCAACAGTATTCATTTGCTAGGGCTCCCAAAGGGCATGCATCCATTTTGTTAGTTTCAAGCAGATGGAGGGTTTGTGTCCGTGCGTGCTTGCGTGCCTTCATGCATGTGTGTGTGTGTGTGTGTGTGTGTGTGTGTGTGTGTGTGTGTGTGTGTGTGTGTGTGTGTGTGTGTGTGTGTGTGTGTGTGTGTGTGTGTGTGTGTGTGTGTGTGTGTGTGTGTGTGTGTGTGTGTGTGTGCGTGCACAGGTCTGCATGTGTGTGATAATAGGACACACCTTGTTTGTCAAAACTGCCAACCAAATTTACAATGGGAGAAGATCGGATGAATGGCTTTCACAGCTAACAATAGAACAGTCCCTTTGTCACATCAGAGCTGTCAGCAAAGGTACCTATCCTTGTCTAGAATGTGGCAGTAATGAGGGATAGTCCTGCTGCTGGGTCCTGCAGTGTACATTTTTAAGGTTAAATGATATGACAGCATTTAACTAAGTCTTTTAGCCTTAAAGGTCAAATGAATATTTTATCCCTGACCAGGCTGGATGTATTGAAATGTTAATGTAAATACCACTACAGCCAAAGCTGCGGGACAGCTTCAATGAAGGAGCTTTTCCAAAAGGTCATCCAGTCCCCCACCCACCATCCCTCATCTCCACCTTACGTGGCTTATGCAACAATTTTTGGTCACTAAGTTAGGGAACATGGAAACACCTCTCTTGGGACCTTAAAATAACTTGACCGCTAAGCCTCATTATGTGTAGTATTATTTGTAGAGCTTGCACCCAAAATGCCCCCATGGCTTCTATTTGTTGTCCAAGGAGGCTAACGCTAGCTAAAGGCTAATGAAACTAGCTAAATAATCCAAGCAGACAATGAAAAATAGTCAGTCGACACCAGCCAAGATAATGAATTTTGAATTAACTGTTTTCAGTCCTTAGCTACACCACCTACAAAAGTGTGGTAGAAATGTGAATACTTTTCAATTTGGACTCCCAGCCCTAAAATGTTGTATCTAAGTTACTCTTAGACAGGCAACCTTTCCCTGAGTATATAGTCCAAAACATTGAGTATTTTAGTCATAAATATCGCTATCTCAATGTAGTTTGCAGTGAATTAAACCTTGAATCATTATCCCCAAATACACCTTCTCACTGCAACTTTGGAGTGTTGATGAATTTGTCTGGATAAAGTCCTTAATGTCAAAATTGCTGGTGTACCTTCATAAACATTTGCTCTGATATAGTGTTCATCAAAAAATGTGGTGCTAATCAGAGAGCTGCACTCACTCCATGAAAAAGACAGGGGGAAACAATGCCTGCTATTAATGAGGTACAATCCATTACCTGGCCGAGAGTGAATGATGATATTACAAGAAATTGTTGTCTTCCCCTGTTCCTCTAGGCATTGTGCAGGTTTGCCTGACTTGATCTCCTATGGATCCTGAAGAGTGGAGATGCTATGGCTATGGGTAAAACAGTAGTGGATGAAAAAAGTATTGACATTCACATTTTTACAGTAACATTCTAATTCCTATAAAATTGTTAATAAGAATGTGTCTATTATCCGTCCACTGTGTCCGCATTGTGAGCAGATTTCCTGGTCCCTCCTTATATGCAAGTTATGTGACAGATATTCTTTCAAAATAATATATATGTTGACACATATTGATGCCATAAGTCAATGGTGACACCTGTCAATGATTTTAGAGGGCAGAATAATGGTGATTGAAATTATTTCACAGTCCAGGTCCATTGAAATCAGATCATAATGATCACATTTTTTAGACAGGTGTAGACAATCAAAAGACACTTTGCCTGCATTTACACAGGCAGCCCAATTCTGACCTTTTTTTCTCTAATTGGTCTTTTGAACATTCAGATCAGCTCTAAAAAGTATCTGATGTCAAAAGATGCGATTGGTCAAAAGACCAATTAGAGGAAAGAAGTTCAGAATTGGGCTGCCTGTGTAAACGTAGCCAACATGTCTTTTGATTTCTACACCTGTCTAAAAAATGTGTGCATTATCAGAATGTGGGCAAGTTTAGGACAAAGGATACATGTTAGAACCAGTTATAAACAGGGCTTCTCTCTCTCTCTCTCTCTCTCTCTCTCTCTCTCTCTCTCTCTCTCTCTCTCTCTCTCTTTTTTTGACTAGGGTCAGCAAACATTCTCCTGTGCTTCCTCATGGATGCAATCCAGGCTGAAACACCACATATGCTAGGTGGTTGGGAAAGATGCTGACGGTGGTGTAAAAGCACGGAGCCCTGTAGAGCACATCTGTGATTTCAGACCTCTACGAGGCCATGTCACACCGCAAAAAAATTCACCCACTCAAGTCATCATGCAAACTGTATAAGCGTTTTTTATTAGTTTGTATGCATTGTCAGATACGTTTTGTTAGTAATGCGGATAAGTTTTAATTCAAATTTCTCAAAGCAAATTTTGAGTGTAAAACATGCCATGTGTCTTTTCAATGGTTTAATGGTTTATTGAGGATTTGATACACTTGTAATAAGCCAATTGTGTTACTTTGATTTAGATAAATGAAACATAGCAAGCCAGGAAGGAAGTCAGGCATCCCCAAAAAATGTACAAATACAGAAATCTCTTTGTGTTTCATAATTTTCCTTTAATTAGCAAGAGGCTGAATGACTGTATCACACTGGAGAAAGCATCCAAGTGAGCGAAACAGCTCCCCTCTATCTCAGTATGTGTAGCCCATCTATCTGATGCTGTCTGGTCAAAAAGAGCATGACATTGTTGCCGCCGGGAGCATTGAATGCAAGTGAAGCCAGTAAGAATTTTGCCTCCCTTTATATCGTTTTGTAGAATAATAGCCAATCAGCATTGAGCTCAACTGTGAATGGCCTTGGCACACCCCAAAAAATTGTTACGGGAAGCCAAGTTTGTATTTGACCTCATACCAATCTCATCACATCAAAAGCAAAACGTCATTGACAGAAAACACTTGTTGCATCTCAGTGTGTCGTGTGTAGCCTCCGGTGGCTAGCTAGCTAAATTGTCCCTTTCCTAAATCAGCCAGGGAAGAAGATAGGGATTTGGAGTTGTGGTTTTCCTTAATTCTCCATACTGGCCAATGATTATAACAGCAATTATGATCCAACCATCAATTCATACATTGTGCCCCTGGCCTGAGAGGATGGAAGTTCAATATGTAGCTAGATGTTGTAGGCTAATGTTAACTAGCTGGCTCATTGTTGCCCATGAAAGGAAATTAGGCATGCAAGCAAGCATTTTAGACAGGTAGCCTAGGGCAACAAAAGCTAACAGTATGTACTGTATGACAGAGTCATAGACCATTTCGAGAACATGAAAGAGAGGAGGATGGCATTGGCATCTCTCTTCAAGTAAGGTGAGTCGAAATGTTTTTTCTACTTGCATGCATGCAGCTCCTTCCGGTAACTTTCTGTGGTTCTAAATCAATAGTTGTTTCTTAGTCTGAAAATGTCTGAAACATTTCCTTGCTTGTCCATGCTGTAGGTTATGTAACTGTTTGTTACATGCAATATGCTTTGTGGACTTCACTGGACAGATGTTGCTCTCTGGTTTTGTGATGAAAATAAGGTGTGGTTGAATTTATTCTGCCAGTGTGTCTTCTTATTGTCTTGGCCATTGGCCTATATTTCACAGTGGCAAGGCATATTAACTAACAGGTTATAGAGCAAATAATTATCCCAACACAGGTTGTAGTATGGCTTTTCCTTCTGGCTCCACTTCCCCAGTGATTTTATTCACGCACCACTACTGCAGGTGAATAGCCCAACATTTAAATGACACTTTAGACCACTGTGGACAAAATGTACGCCATATTTTGCCTGTCTTTCCCTTGATTAGTATGCAAAGTGTTTGTCTGTCTTTGGCATGTGCTGTGTTATTGCACCCTATTCGAGTGGGACCACTTGTCTTGGGGAGGGAATGAACAGAACTTAAGCCAAGCACCCTGCAATTCAATTTAGAGGCGGGCAGGATGTCTGAAATTCTCAGCACACTCTAAGGTAAAGTCTCATCAATAAAGAACAAAATCACTATTAAGCCATTAGATGTGGTACTATCAGTAAATGAGTGTTCCTGGCTGTGCATGTGCATTTTGATTGTGACTGATTTGACCATAGCTGGCAGTAAAAGCATGCAGATGTAGTGGAACATGCATACCAACTCATCTCAACATCGGATATTAGATACAACTGAATGTTCATGGTCAGTACTGCAACATTTTACAGAATGGCAATCTCTTTTCAAATGTAGAAATGCTGTTGTCCATTCTCGTTATGCTCTAATGTATATAAATGGATAAACTGTAACTGAACTATAGTGTAATCATCATTGAAAGCCTTCACCGTAACCATTCTACCATGATATTGTGTTAGGGTTGAGGCATTGTTCATTCAATACAATTGTGCGGGACTACGAGCATGGGATGTTTGCCACTACTTAATTGATAGTGTCATTATAGAGATAGAGCTGCTTATTTGGTTTTCATTTCGATAACGCCCCCATGAAAAAAAGTAGCTGATTATGACTTTTTCTTCCATGAGTCCACTCTATGTGTTTTAGGCACTCAATGTCTGCTCTCTCTAATTAAATGAGGTGAAACAGCCTTGTGTTGCACTTTTATGTTTCAATTTTGTCAGCATCTTTCCAAATGCACCCATCTGAATTTCAAGTGATAAATGTAAATATAAAGTCTACTCTCAGAGAAGCAATTACATTAAAGGCTACATTATGGAAATAAAGACAAAAACCTACAATGTGTAATTTCATTCCCTGCATTTAGTTCCTCATAGGGATATGAAGAAAATAACATTTATTCAATTTGCTAATATTTAAGTCCTTAGACTTCCCTGAAAAACCACATTATTGCTGGAATAAATGAAATATTGGCACTGTGCATTTTTTGATTTTCTTTTTTTTACTACAGTTATTACATTTGAATCGAGGATACCTCATAGTTTTGAATTGGACTTATTTTTAACATTAACCTTATGACCTCAGACAGGATAATATTAATTTTTTTTGGCATAGATTACAAATATTTAACCGAAGGACTGTAGTTGCATGTAGCCTTGTAAAAATTCTGTCAAATTAACTCCTATTCCTCTTCGGTCTAACAGCGAATTTAACTAGCATGTGATTCCCAGGTGTGTCAGAAAATGTTGTACAACTCATATGTTGCTGAAGTTCATTAATAAGTTGATCTTTAACTTTATTACCAAAGATCCATGCATATTGGGAAACTCATTCCCAAAGAGTTAAAAATGCTTGGGAAAATATAACTGATAGCATTGGCTGACCAAAACCTCTCTAAGATACAGAAGGCGACCTGTCAAAACAGATGAATGAAATTCAGATACATGACTGAATAATCTGTAAATCATACTAGAAGCCATTCCTAGAGATAATTTTTCCATGCATGGTTCCAACAGCGTTGGTATTAGCGGACATATGGATCACAGCCTGCAGGAATGCTTCAGTCTCACTGCAGAATCATTATATAGATAAACGGAACCAGGTTACAAATAGGCTCATAGAGTTCTTGGGTGGCTCTCTTTTTGTTTCCAGACTCCCTTTTGTTTTATTGATCTGAATCTGTGTAGCCATAGCTGCATGTCCTAATCAAGGGACGTGCACTCCAGTTCTCCAGTTCTGGTCTACTGCCTAGTACACCAATTTCAAATTATAGCACATTCCAAAACTATCTAAGTGATCAGTTTGTACTTGTGCTGTCTAGCTGCCAGGGACACTTTATGAATGAATCATTTGAGGTCACTATGAATACAATTAAAAGGAGAGAGAACTCATTCTAGAGACATGCTGTTACACTGATGCATCTAACAGGCTATGCAGTATTCTTAACGTCACTTCACTATTTCCACCAGTAAATGTTAACACTGACTTGTCCTTCAACTGCAGGTTCAGAGAGCAGTCAATTGTGTTTAAGTACAATATCTGCTCAACATTAGTTTGAAAGATAACTTGCATTTGCTAAACAACTAAGGACAAACTTAATTTATCGCAGTTAGTGGACTTCTGGTCTACGTATTGCTCAGTTTTTTGTTTCATGTTTGAAAGATAACTTGTTCTGATCTGTCTTTTATTCCTTTACAGAAGATCATTAATTCTGACCAGTATTCGACAGTTGAGAAGTTTGACCTTGGGCCCCAACTGTACAGCTATGTTTGCAGTTGGTGTAAATAAACACCATTCTAATCTGACGTGCATAGAACCTGAACATCTGCCTGGCTTATCAGAGGCCTTCCTTATGAGAGAGAGTTGTACAAATGACCTGATAGTGTTCACTTGTTGAATATCTTCTGGGATAGAAAGTGCAATCCCTGCTTTACCTAACACTAACATCCATATATACATATTGGAAATCGATTCAATGAGTTCAATGACAAAACAGCTTGACATCATACTTGAGGATGAATCCCATTGATGTGGCATTTAAGCAACGAATAAACCAATAAGCGAGACTAATTGGGTAAAAGAAATTGACACGTTAACATACATTGGAGTGGAGGTCTTTGGATGGGCACTGCAGGGAATTTGGGCATAATTGGGAGGAGTAAGTCTGTCTGTATCCGTCGGTCAGCAGCTGAGTGGAGAAGGAAAAGGTAAAGCTCACAGTGTCAGAGAGAAGTGCTGAGGAAAGTCCCAGCGTCCCCTGGGACATAATTAGGTCTAAAAAGGCTAATCATCTGATGTAAAATACAACCTTTCTTCCTGTAATTCCACGTGAACTCCCCTAGCTACATGGGAACAAGGATCACTCAGTCGCAATAATAATTTTGTTCTGTGTCAAATGGGTCTAAAAGAAAGTGCAAGAACATCCATACCTGTTAATCTCAATCAATTATTTTGATGTTGTCACATTAAACTTTTTTGAAAGTGTTTGAAATGCTTGCACCGGAGTGAAAATGTCAATGTGAAAAAATTGGCATTAGGCAGGTTATTCTACTCCTAGGGCAGAATAACCTGCCTAAGTATGAGAGGAAGGATATGTTTGGATTTTCCAAACTTGTGCGTAGGTCCAGTGGATAAACATTCTTAATATTAGCCCAATGCTGAGGTAACAGCCTGGGTTTAAACTGAAATACTCATGCAGTTTCACAGCCTATATCAGTGTCTGTTTACGTTGTAGGAAACTTCCCTAATATCTTTCAGTCTAATTAGCTTGGCTTGCGAGCTTGTTCTCAATGCATTTGGACTGAGATCTGACACAGTTCTATTTGAGTAGTCCCTCTGCTCCCATTGAAAAGGAAGTATCAACCAATCAGCTCACAGGGGTGTCTTTGGTAAACCTCCCACTGGACATCCCACTTAAAAATGGATTTACTTTGAGGGTGAATTCAGTTGATAACCTTGATCTTCATCTACACATATTGTTTTAGGGAAATGAAGCTTTCAAGTTGTCAGAATTACCTGTAATGTGATGTAAGATGAACTATAAAATTAGGAACAACTGTTCTATTACATAGATTGACTAGTAAATCTAGGTGATAGCTTTGAGCCCTTATTGATGGTACTTGTTAAATCAACTTCATCAGTGTTGATGAAGGTGACGAGACAGGTTAAAACTTCTTGCGGCTGAAATCCCGTTAACGGGATCGATTTGACAACAGCCAGTGAAAGTGCAGGGCACCAAATTCAATCAACAGAAATCTCATAATTAAAATTCCTCACACATACAAGTATTATACACCATTTTAAAGATAAACTTGTTAATCCCACCACAGTGTCCTATTTCAAAAAGGCTTTAGCATACCATGCGATTTTGTTAGGTCAGTAGAGATAAAGAAATAGAGATAAAATGAATCACTAACCTTTGATGATCTTCATCAGATGACACTCATAGGACTTCATGTTACACAATACATGTATGTTTGGTTCGATAAAGTTCATATTTATATCCAAAAATCTCAGTTTACATTGGCACGTTATGTTCAGTAGTGTTTTGCTTCCAAAACATCCGGTGATTTTGCAGAGAGCCACATAATTTTACAGAAATACTCATCATAAATGTTGATGTAAATACAAGTGTTAGACATGGAATTAAATATATACTTCTCCTTAACTTTTTATGGCTGCAGGGGCAGTATTGAGTAGCTTGGATGAAAAGGTGCCCATTGTAAACAGCAAGGTCCTCCGTCTCATTTGCTAATATATGCATATTATTATTATTGGATAGAAAACACTCTAAAGTTTCCAAAACTGTCAAAATATTGTCTGTGAGTATAACAGAACTGATATGGCAGGCGAAACCCTGAGGAAAATCAAAACAGGAAGTGGCTTTTATTTTGAAAACTCCATGTTCCATAGCCTCCCTTTGCTGGATTTAAAGGGATATGAAGCAGATTCCTTTTCCTATCGCTTCCACAAGGTGTCAACAGTCTTCAGACATAGTTTCAGGCTTTTATTTTGAAAAATGAGCCAGAACGATAACATCGGGTCAAGTGGTCACATTAGTTTTGCTCGCGCAACAGAGTTTGGATAGGTATTGCCTTTCCCTCTCCTACTGTGAAAGACATTTGCAGTTGATATATTATCGATTATATATTTTTAAAACAACCTGAGGATTGATAATAAAAAACGTTTGACATGTTTCTGCGGACATTATGGAAACTATTTGGAATTTTTGTCTGCGTTGTCGTGACCGCTCTTTCCTGTGGATTTCTGAACATAACACGCCAAACAAACGGAGGTATTTTGGATATATAAATCATCTTTATGGAACAAAAGGAACATTTGTTGTGTAACTGGGAGTCTCATGAGTGAAAACATCCGAAGATCAACAAAGGTAAACGATTCATTTGATTGCTTTTATGATTTTTGTGACCAAGCTACCTGATGCTAAGTGTACTTAATGTTTTGTCGTGCGATCAATAAACTTACACAAATGCTTGGATTGCTTTCGCTGTAAAGCATAATTTCAAAATCTGATACGACAGCTGTCAGATTAAGGCTAAGCTGTGTTTTCCTATATTGCACTTGTGATTTCATGAATATAAATATTTTTAGTAATATTTATTGTATGTAGCGCTATGCTATTCAGCGGTTGTTGATGACACTTATCCTGTTAGTGGGATTGCAGCCATAACAAGTTAATGCAACTGCTGTGTCAGATTTTAAAAAAGCTTTACGGAAAAAGCACACCATGCAATAATCTGAGTACAGCGCTCAGGCACCAAAACAAGCATACAGATACCCGCCATGTTGTGGAGGCAACAGAAGTCAGAAATAGCATTATAAATATTCACTTACCTTTGATGATCTTCATCGGAATGCACTCCCAGGAATCCCAGTTCCACAATAAATGTTTGTTTTGTTGGATAATGTCCATAATTTATGTCCAAATATCTCCTTTTTGTTTGCCCGTTTAGTTCACAAATCCAAATTCAATACAGTGGAAGCCTTAGGAAGTGCAATGAGACCAAAGTTTACACTGTATATTGGATAGGCAAAGACTTGAAAACCTACAATCCTCAGATTTTCCACTTCTGGATGTTTTCTCAGATTTTTGCCTGACATATTTGTTCTGTTATACTCACAGACATCAGAGTGTTTTCTATCCAAATCTACTAATAATATGCATATGTTAGCTTCTGGGCCTGAGTAGCAGGCAGTTTACTCTGGGCACCTTATTCATCCAAGCTACTCAATACTGCCCCCCAGCCATAAGAAGTTGATTTTCAAGCCTTGAGACAACTGAGACATGGATTGTGTATGTGTGACATTCAGAGGGTGAATGGGCAAGACAAAATATTTAATTGCCTTTGAAAAGGGTATGGTAGTAGGTGCCAGGCACACTGGGTTTTTCGCGTTTAACAATTTCCCGTGTGTATCAAGAATGGTCCACCCCCCAATGGACATCCAGCCAACTTGTGGGAAGCATTGGCGTCAACATGGGCCAGCATCCCTGTGGAATAATTTCGACACCTTGTAGAGTCCATGTCCCAATTAATTGAGGCGCTTCTGAGGGTAAGAAAAATGCAGTATTAGGAAGGTTTACTTAATGTTTTGTAAACTCACTGTACAGTTTTATATATATATATATATATATATATATATATATATATATATATATATACTATTATTGTGATATTTTGGAATCGTGTGTGAACTCTGTTTCAGCACAGCAGGGCATACATTGAATGCACTGGCTGTTACATCTTATTGACTTGTCAAGACACATACCCACTTTGCAATCAATTATCCCACACTCTAAATTTAATTCTGCACCTTTTTTTCTCCCTTGAATGATAGGGCAAAATATCAACTTTACACTACTTGCAGATAGCAATTAGATTGGGGATATGTCTGCCTCGGTGTCCACAATAGCAATCCTCAGGTTTTAATCTTAAATCTACAACTTGTTATCAAAAGAGGAAGGTAAATACCAGGCTCTCTATATTGCCCTTCCTTTCTCTCTCTATTTCTATCTTCTACCTCTGCCTCTCAAAATACAATATTTATCCCAGTCTGTTTGAGTTCACTCACCCTGATCATTGGGTCTACTCGCTCTGGCTCTCAGGTGGATTAGTATAGGACTCATTGACATTACATTGATCATGAAATATGCATGACACTATCAACGGCGAGGGGAGAGTGAGGCTGCATCTCAACAAGACCTCTCAGCCCGAAGTTGATGCAACTCATTCAATAATAAAGAACTCGGAACCATGCACTACTATGGACAACAATGATAAAGATTGAGCCTTTCTAAAAATCAGAAAGGTTAACACACTTTTAAATGTATGAATTAATTACAAGTGTGGCACAAGAACTATTGATTTTGTACAGCGCTTTCAGAAATTATTCACACCCTTTGACTTTTTCCACATTTTGTTGTGTGACATACTGAATTTAAAATGGATTTCATTTAGATTTTTGCTCAATACCCCATGATGTCAAAGTGGAATTTTGTTTTTTGAAATGTTTACAAATTAATTAAACATTTTAATTAAGAGCTGAAATGTCTTGAGTCAAAAGGAATTCAGACCCTTTGTTATGGCAAGGGTAAATAAGTTCAGGAGTAAAAAGTTGCTTACCAAGTCACATAGTAAGTTGCATGGACTCACTCTGTGTGCAACATGATTACGTTTAACATGATTATTTAATGACTACCTCATCTCTGTACCCCACGCATACAATTATCTGTAAGTTATGTCAGTCAAGCAGTGTATTTCAAATACAGATTCAACCACTAAGACCAGGGAGGTTTTCCAATGCCTCACAAAGAATGAGACTTATTTGTAGATGCACAAAATTAATACATTTTCCTTTAAGCGTGGTGAAGTTATTAATCACACTTTGGATGCTGTATACACCCAGTCACTACAATACACCCAGTCACTGCAAAGATACAGGCATCCTTCTGAACTAAGTTGCCAGAAAGGAAGGAAACCACTCAGCGATTTCACCATGAGGCCAATGGTGACTTTAAAACAATTACAGTTAAAAGCTGTGATAGGAGAAAACTGAGGATGGATCAACAACATTGTAGTTAATCCAAAGTACTAACCTAATTGACAGAGTGAAAAGAAAGAAGCCTGTACAGAATAAAAATGTTCCAAAACTAATTCAAATTGCAAATAATGTGGCAAACACATCACTGAGTAGCACTCTTAATATTTTCAAGAGTGGTGGAGGCTGCATCATGTTATGGATATGCTTGTCATTGGCAAGGGCTAGGAAGTTTTTGATGATGAAAATAAACAGAATAGAACTAAGCACATGTAAAATCCTAGAATAACCTGGTTCAGTCTACTTTCCAACAAACACTGGGAGAAAAATTCACCTTTCAGCAGGACAATAACCTAAATCACAAGGCCAAATATACACCGGAGTTGCTTACCAAGATGACATTGAATGTTCCCGAGTGGCCAATTTTCAGCTTTGACTTAAATCGGCTTGAAAATCTATTGTAAGACTTGAAAATGGCTGTCAAACAAACAATTTGACAGAGCTGTGATGAATAAAAATATATATAACGCGCAAATATTGTACAATCCAGGAGTGCAAAGCTGTAATCTATCTAATCAAGATATATTAGTGCTTTATTTTTCAAACTTTACGGGTTTAAAAAAAAGTTTTCTTTCACTTAGACATTACAGAGTATTTTGTGTGTATTGTTGACAAAAACAATTACAATCAAATCCATTAAAGAACAGACTGTCAGAATTAATGCCTTTGGTATTTTCATCCATTTCGGGTGAACCTGTTACTTCAGATTTCCTCCTCTTCGTCTGAAGAGGAGTAAGGATCAGACCAAGATGCAGCGTCGTAAGTGTCCATGATGATTTTAATAAGAAAAGCCTGAACACTATGAAATACAAAACAATAAACGATAATGTGAAATAAACAAACCGAAACCGTCCCGTGTGGCACAATCACTGACACAGGAAACAAACACCCACAACCCAGCAGTGAAACCCAGGCTACCTAAATATGGTTCTCAATCAGGCACAATGATAAACAGCTGCCTCTGATTAAAAACCAAACACAGAAATAGAAAAACATAGAAACACAAACATAGACTGCCCAAACCAACTCACGCCCTGACCATACTAAATAAAGACAAAACAAAGGAAAATAAAGGTCAGAACGTGATAGTACCCCCCCCCCCCCAAAGGTGCGGACTCCGGCCGCAAAACCTGAACCTATAGGGGAGGGTCTGGGTGGGCATCTGTCCGCGGTGGCGGTTCTGGTGCGGGGCGTGGACCCCACTTCACCATAGTTCTAATGCGCCTCTTCGCCCGCCTCCGTGGCCTCTTTGGAACGGCGACCCTCGCCACCGACATTGGACAGGGAACCCTAGACATGGGTCCCGAATGGACTGGGGATTCCGGTAGCGCCGGACAGGTGGGAGACTCCGGCAGCTCCGGAGTGAAGGGTGATTCTGGCATCGCCTGGCTGACTGACGACTCTGGCAGATCCTGGCTGACTGACGACTCTGGCAGATCCTGGCTGACTGACGACTCTGGCAGCTCCTGGCTGACTGACGACTTTAGCAGCTCCTGGCTGACTGACGACTCTGGCAGATCCTGGCTGACTGACGACTCTGGCAGCTCCTGGCTGGCTGGCGGCTCTGGCAGCTCCTGGCTGGCTGGCGGCTCTGGCAGCTCCTGGCTGGCTGGCGGCTCTGGCAGCTACTGGCTGGTTGGCGGCTCTGGCAGCTCCTGGCTGGCTGGCGGCTCTGGCAGCTCCTGGCTGGCTGGCGGCTCTGGCAGCTCCTGGCTGGCTGACGGCTCTGGCAGGTCCTGGCTGGCTGACGGCTCTGGCAGCTCCTGGCTGACTGACTGACGGCTCTGGCAGGTCCTGGCTGACTGACGGCTCTGGCAGCTCCTGGCTGACTGACGGCTCTGGCAGCTCCTGGCTGACTGACAGCTCAGGACAGACTGGCGGCTCTAGCAGCTCAGGACAGACAGGAGACTCTAGCAGCTCAGGACAGATGTGAGACTCTAGCAGCTCTGGACAGACGGGAGACTCTAGCAGCTCTGGACAGCCAGGAGCCGCCAGAGCCGTCAACCAGTCCGGAGCTGGTGGGGGGGGGGTCTGTTTCTGTGTTTGGCCTGATATGGTTCTCAATCAGAGGCAGGTGTTAGTTGTTGTCTCTGATTGGGAACCATATTTAGGTAGCCTGTTTTGTCATTGTGGGTTGTGGGTGATTGTCTATGTTAGTTGCTTGTGTCAGCACAGTTCTTATTATAGCTTCACGGTCGTTATTCGTTTATTGTTTTGTACAGTTTACTTCGTGTTTTTCGTCATCTATTAAAATGATGCATTCACACCACGCTGTGCTTTGGTCCGCTTCTTACAACGATCGTGACAGAACCGCTTAGAAATTACAGCACTTCTTGTACATTGTCCCCCAATTTTAGGGGACAAAACGTATTGGAACAAATTCACTTATGTGGATTAAAGTAGGAAACAAGCTAAATATTTGGTCCCATATTCATAGCATGCAATGACTTCATCAAAATTGTGACTCTATACCTTTTTGAGATGCATTTTCTGTTTGTTTTGGTTGTGTTTCAGATATGTGCCCAATCGAAATTAATGGTAGATAATGTATTGTGTCATTTCAGAGTCACTTTTATTGGCAATAATAATAGAATATGTTTTCAAACACTTCTACATGAATGTGGATGCTACCATGATTACGGATAATCCCGAATTAATCGTGAATAATGATGAGTGAGAAAGTTACAGATGCAGATGCACTAAAATATCATACCCCCCAAAAATGCTAACGTCCCCTGTTATGGTAATGGTGATAGGTTAGCATGTCTTGGGGGTATGATATTTGTGCATCTGTAACTTTCCACTCATTATTATTCATGATTCATTCAGGATTATCAGTAATGGTCCCCCAAAATGGGAGGACGGTGTACAAAAAGTGCTGTAATTTCTAAACGGTTCACCGATATGGATGAAAATACCCTTTAAATTAAAGCTGACAGTCCGCACTTCAATTTTATCATTTCAAATCCAAAGTGATGTTGTACAGAGGCAAAACAACAACAAAAATTGTCACAGTACCAATACTTTTTAAACTCACTGTACTGTATATCCGGAACACTCTACCACCGTACTTAGACTAGTGTCCCTAGTGTTACCTGGAATCCCATAAAGATGACGTAATTCCTTTTCAACCTGACCAACCAGTTGGATCTCTCCAGTGGGGCTCGTGCATGATCTTTCTAGAGATAAAATAAAGTCAATGCAAAGAGAGTGTAGGATTCAATTGATGGAGTTGGATCAATGTCTCAATTTAATCACGGATGGTGTGAGGCATCTTATCTTCGTCAAGTTGATAAAATATAGTGACAGCAAGATGAACTAAGTTCTGTAAATAAAAAGTAGTTAAATCTTTTGTGGTTTGGGCCACGGACCCACCCTCAGTCATTTAAAGGGTTCTTGCACTGGAGTAAGTGCTGCAGAAGAGCTCTGACCAGACACTATTGATTTCCAGCATACTGCTCTTGTGAAGTGGTCGAGCTATATATCTGACTTGCAGCAAAAATCGAGACTGCTTGCTTTATATCTCTCCCCATCTCTTGTGGATTCGATCAGTTCGTAGTTTTGTTAAGAACATTCCAATGTTTGAGCTAATGAGCTCTCCTTACCAATGACGATTTGGAATACGCTTCTTCCAATGTTCCCCATTATCCCAATTGTTATATACAGGATATACAATGAGTGTATAAAACATTAAGAACACCTTCCTAATATTGAGTTGCCCCCCCCCCCTTTACCTTCAGAAATGAGGCATGGACTCTACAAAGTGTCGAAAGAGTTTCTCAGGGATGCTGGCCCATGTTGACACAAATGCTTCCCACAGTTGTGTCAAGTTGGCTGGATGTCCTTCTTGATACACACGGGAAACTGTTGAGTGTGAAAATCCCAGCAGCATTGCAGTTCTTGACACATTCAAACCGGTGCACCTGGCACCTACCACCATACCCCGTTCAAAGGCACGTAAGTCATTTGTCTTGCCCATTCACATTCTGAATGTCACACATACACAATCCATGTCTCAATTGTCTCAAGGATAAAAATAAATATTTAATCTACATGGATTAAAGTCGATGACAATTTAAGTGACAATTTAACAGTATGTCAAGGAAAGAGTAGGTGTTCCTAATGTTTTGTGAACTCAGTGTGTGTTTAAACTGTACCAGTCAAAAGTTTGGACACGCCTACTCATTACTGGGATTTTCTTTATTTTAACTTCTACATTGTAGAATGATAGTGAAGACATCAAAATAATGAAATAACACATATGGAATCACAAAATGTTTTTTATATTTGAGATTCTTCAAAGTAGCCACCCTTTGCCTTGATGACAGCTTTGCACACTCTTTGCATTTTCTTAACCAGCTTCATGAGGTAGTCACCTGGAATGCATTTCAATTAACAGGTGTGCCTTGTTAAAAGTTAATCTGTATAATTTCTTTCCATCTTAATGCGTTTGAGCCAATCAGATGTGTTATGACAAGGTAGGGGTGGTAAACAGAAGATTGCCTTATTTGGTAAAAGACCAAGTCCATATTATGGCAAGAACAGCTCAAATAAGCAAAGCGAAATGACAGTCCATCATTACTTTAAGACATGAAGGCCAGTCAATCCGTAAAATTTCATGAGTGTCTGCAATTGCAGTCGCAAAAACCATCAAGCGCTATGATAAAACTGGCTCTCATGAGCACCATCACAGGAAAGGAAGACCCAGAGTTACCTCTGCTGCAGAGGATAAGTTCATTAGTTACCAGCAGTGGTGGAAAAAGTACTCAATTGTCATACTTGAGTAAAAGTTAAGATACCTTAATAGAAAATGACTCAAGCAAAAGTGAAAGTCACCCAGTAAATAGTAAAGTAAAGTAAAGTGCAGATACCCCCAAAAAACTACATGAGTAGTAATGTTTTGTTCTTAAGTACTTTACACAGCTGGTTGCCAGCCTCAGAAATTGCAGCCAAATAAATGCTTCATAAAGTTCACATTTTATTTTTATTTAACCCTTATTTAACTAGGAAAGTCAGTTAAGAACAAATTCTTATTTACAATGACGACCTACTAAAAGGCATCCTGCGGGGACTGGGCTGGGATTTTAAAAATATATATATAAATAAATAAATATTGGACAAAACACTACATGAAGAGAGACCTACGACATGGCAGCAATACATGACAACCCAGCATAGTTCTCGTTGTCTGGTCCTCTCTACATATTCGTCGCCAAACCCACTGGCTCCAGGTCATTAACAAGGCTTTGCTAGGTAATGCTCCTCCTTATCTCAGCTCACTGGTCATCATAGCAACACAACACCCACTCATTTGACTTCTGGCGCCTACAGATACGGCCGCCTCACTTTGCATTCCTAGGAAACTGTGCAGTATTTTGTTTTTTTAAGTGTTATTTCTTACATTGGTACCCCAGGTAATCTTAGGTTTCATTACATACAGTCGGGAGGAACTACTGAATATAAGAGCAACGTCAACTCACCATCATTACGACCAGGAATATGACTTTCCCGAGGTGGATCCTGTGTTCTGCCTTCCACCCAGGACAATGGATCGGATCCCAGCCGGCGACCCAAAACAACGACGTCGTAAAAGAGGCAAATGATTATCGAGATGTGGTGTGATCATAACAACATACAGGAACTCAAGTCCTTCTGTTCACCTGACTTAGAATTCCTCACAATCAAATGTTGACCGCATTATCTACCAAGGGAATTCTCTTCAATTATAATCACAGCCGTATATATTCCCCCCCAAGCAGACACATCGATGGCCCTGAACGAACTTTATTTGACTCTATGCAAACTGGAAACCACATATCCTGAGGCTGCATTCATTGTAGCTGGGGATTTTAACAAGGCTAATCTGAAAACAAGACTCCCTAAATTGTGTCAACATATCGATTGCGCAACCAGGGCTGGTAAAACCCTAGGTCAAGCAGGTTTTCCTACTTACAAAGCATGTAGAGGACTGTCATTTTTATCATAGGTACACTTCAACTGTGAGAGACGGAATCTAAAACAAAAATCCAGAAAATCACATTGTATGATTTTTAAGTAATTAATTTGCATTTTATTGCATGACATAAGTATTTCATACATCAGAAAAGCAGAACTTAATATTTGGTACAGAAACTTTTGTTTGCAATTACATTTCCTGTAGTTCTTGACCAGGTTTGCACACACTGCAGGAGGGATTTTGACCCACTCCTCCATACAGACCTTCTCCAGATCCTTCAGGTTTCGGGGCTGTCGCTGGGCAATACGGACTTTAAGCTCCCTCCAAATATTTTCTATTGGGTTCAGGTCTGGAGACTGGCTAGGCCACTCCAGGACCTTGAGATGCTTCTTACGGAGCCACTCCTTAGTTGCCCTGGCTGTGTGTTTCAGGTCGTTGTCATGCTGGAAGACCCAGCCACGACCCATCTTCAATGCTCTTACTGAGGAAAGGAGGTTGTTGGCCAAGATCTCGCGATACATGGCCCCATCCATCCTCCCCTCAATACGGTGCAGTCGTCCTGTCCCCTTTGCAGAAAAGCATCCCCAAAGAATGATGTTTACACCTTTTATTGCATGACATACAGTAAGTTTTTGATACATCATTGGGATGGTGTTCTTGGGGTTGTACTCATCCTTCTTCTTCCTCCAAACACGGCAAGTCGAGTTTAGACCAAAAAGCTCTATTTTTGTCTCATCAGACCACATGACCTTCTCCCATTCCTCCTCTGGATCATCTAGATGGTCATTGGCAAACTTCAGACGGGCCTGGACATGCGTTGGCTTGAGCAGGGGGACCTTGCGTGCGCTGCAGTATTTTAATCCATGACGGCGTAGTGTGTTACTAATGGTTTTCTTTACTAATGGTTTTCTTTGAGACGGTGGTCCCAGCGCTCTTCAGGTCACTGACCAGGTCCTGCTGTGTAGTTGTAGGCTGATCCCTCACCTTCCTCATGATCATTGATGCCCCACGAGGTGAGATCTTGCATGGAGCCCCAGACCGAGGGTGATTGACCGTCATCTTGAACTTCTTCCATTTCCTAATAATTGCGCCAACAGTTGTTGCCTTCTCACCAAGCTGCTTGCCTATTGTCCTGTAGCCCATCCCAGCCTTGTGCAGGTCTACAATTTATCCCTGATGTCCTTACACAGCTCTCTAGTCTTGGCCATTGTGGAGAGGTTGGAGTCTGCTTGACTGAGTGTGTGGACAGGAGTCTTTTATACAGGAAACAAGTTCAAACAGGTGCAGTTAATACAGGTAATGAGTGGCTTCTTAAAGAAAAACTTACAGGTCTGTGAGAGCCGGAATTCTTACTGGTTGGTAGGTGATCAAATACTTATGCCATGCAATAAAATGCTAATGAATTACTTAAAATCATACAATGTGATTTTCTGGATTTTTGTTTTAGATTCCGTCTCTCACAGTTGAAGTGTACCTATGATAAAAATTGCAGACCTCTACATGCTTTGTAAGTAGGAAAACCTGCAAAATCGGCAGTGTATCAAATACTTGTTCTCCCCACTGTATATACTGTACTCTATATAATCTACTGCATCTTTATGTAATACATGTATAACTAGCCACTTTAAACTATGCCACTTTGTTTACATACCCTACATTACTCATCTCATATGTATATACTGTACTCTATACCATCTACTGCATCTTGCCTATACCGTTCTGTACCATCACTCATTCATATATCTTTATGTACATATTCTTTATCCCTTTACACTTGTGTGTATAAGGTAGTAGTTTTGGAATTGTTAGGTTAGATTACTAATTGATTATTACTGCATTGTCTGAACTAGAAGCACAAGCATTTCGCTACACTCGCATTAACATCTGCTAACCATGTGTATGTGACAAATAAATTTGATTTGATTTGAACCGTAGCACGCTCTCGGGCAGGTATATTTCACTGGTCATCCCCAAAGCCAACACTTCTTTTGGCCGCCTTTTTTTCCAGTTCTCTGGAACAATGACTGGAACGAATTGCAAAAATCACTGAAGTTGGAGACTTATATCTCCCTCACTAACTTTAAATGTCAGCTGTCAGAGCAGATTACCGATCACTGCAGCTGTACATAGCCCATCTGTAAGTAGCTCATCCAACCAACTACCTACCTCATTCCCATATTTGGTTTTGTTTTTATGCTCTTTTGCACACCAGTATTTCTACTTGCACATCCTCATCTGCACATATATCACTCCAGTGTACATTGCTAAATTGTAATTACTTTGCCACTATTGGCTATTTATTGCCTTCCCTCTTTACTTCATTTGCACACACTGTATACAGATTTTCTATTGTGTTATTGAATGTATGTTTGTTTACCCCATGTGTAACTCTGTGTTGTTGTTTTTGTCGCACTGCTTTGCTTTATCTTGGCCAGGTCGCAGTTGTAAATGAGAACTTGTTATCAACTGGCCTACCTGGTTAAATAAAGGTGAAATAAAGAAATACATTTTTTTAAATAGTAGCAACACAATATGACAACAACATGGTAGCTACAACATGGCAGCAGCACAACATGGTAGCAGCACAAAACATGGTACAACCATTATTGCACAAAGACAACAGCATAAAGGGCAAGAAGGTAGAGATAACAATACCTCAGGCAAAGCAGCCACAACTGTCAGTAAGAGTGTCCATGAATGAGTCTTTGAATGAAGAGATTGCAAGAAACTGTCCAGTTTGAAAGTTTTTTGCAGCTAGTTCCAGTCGCTAGCTGCAGCGAACTGAAAAGACAAGCGACCCAGGGATGTATGTGCTTTGGGGACCTTTAACAGAATGTGACTGGCAGAACGGGTGTTGTATGTGGAGGATGAGGGCTGCAGTAGGTATCTCAGATAGGGGGGAGTGAGGCCTTATTAATAAGGTTTAAAAATAAGCATCAAAAAGTGGGTCTTGCAATGGGTATACAGAGATGACCAGTTTACAGAGGAGTATAAAGTGCAGTGATGTATCCTATAAGGTGGCAAATCTGATGGCTGAATGGTAAAGAACATATTGCCGCTCGAGAGCACCCTTACCTGCCGATCTATAAATGAAATCTCCGTAATCTAACATGGGTAGGATGGTCATCTGAATCATGGTTAGTTAGGCTGCTGGGGTGGAAGAGGAGTGATTATGATAGAGGAAACCAAGTCTAGATTTAACCTTAGCCTGAAGCTTTTATATTTGCTAAGAGAAGGACAGTGCACCGTGTAGCCATACTCAAAAGTAGTTGTATGAGGTGACTACCTCAATCTCTAAACCCTCAGAGGTAGTAATCACACCGGTGGGGAGAGGGGCATTCTTCTTACCAAACCACATGACTTTTGTTTTGGAGGTGTTCAGAACAAGGTTAAAACCACTTACAGATAGGGGGCAGTATTTCCACTTTGGATGAATTGCGTGCCCATAGTGAACTGCATCAAAATCTGTCCTAAATTGCTAATATATGCATATTATTATTAATATTGGATAGAAAACACTCTGAAGTTTTTTAAACTGTTTGAATTATGTCTGTGAGTATAACAGAACTCACAGGGCAGGCAATCTTCTAAACAAGTTTTGAAATCCTTCCTTCCCAACAAGTTATGGATCTGGAAACACTTCCTACGTCTTCCACTAGATGTCCTCATTCAGTAGATAGTGTAATGGAGCATTTGCTGTGAACTTTGACCTAATGGGAAGGAAAGTAGTCGGTGTCGCAAAAGAATGCCATGGCTGTTCCAATCAGCCCCAGATGAAAATGAATGATCCGGTTGGAATGCTATTGGATATATATGATTATAACATCCTGAAGATTGATTCTGCACTTAGTTTGACCAGTTTCTTCGACCTGTAATATGTCTTTTGGAAGTTTTGGAAGTTTTCATGCAAAGTTATCCTGGACCAGAAGTCATTTTTTGGCCATGTGAGCTGAAAGTGATAGCAAATGCTGCTAATTGGACACTAGAATTGAACATTATAAAACAAAACGAGTTATTGTTGAACTAGGACTCCTTGCACTACATTCTGATGAAAGATCATCAAAGGTAAGGGAATATTTATGTTGTAATTTTGTATTTCTGTTGACTCCAACACGGCGGAGAAATATTGTTACGTCTGAGCGCCGTCTCAGATTATTGCAATGTTAGGCTTTTTCCAAAACGTTTTAAAGAAATGTGACACAGCGGTTGCATTAAGAACCAGTGTATCTTTAATTATATGTAGAACATGTATCTTTAGTCAAAGTTTATGATGATTATTTCTGTTATCTGGCGTAGCTTTCTATAATTCCTCCGGATATTTTGGAGGATTTTCTGAACATGGCGTCAATGTAAACCGAGATTTATGGATATAAAATGCATATTATCGAACAAAACATAGATGTACTGTGTAACATGTCATATGACTGTCATCTGATGAAGATTTTCAAGAGGTTAGTGATTGATTTTTTTTATCCTGCTTTTGTGATTTTTATCTTTTGCTGGAAAATGGCTACGTTTTTTCTTTGGTTTGGTGGTGGTCTAACATAAATATATGTTGTGTTTTCGCCATAAAACATTTTAAAATTTGACACGCTGGGTAGATGAACAGGGTGTTTATCTTTCATTTGAGGTATTGGACTTGTTAATGTGTGGAGGTTAAATATTTCTAAAGAATATTTTTGCATTCCCTGCGCCAGCTTTTCAGCTGAACGGGGGGATGGAGTTCCTGTAGGGGGACCCCTCGCCTCAACAGGTTCTTCTTGGTGACAGGGGGCAGTATTTTCACGTCCGGATGAAATGCATGCCAAATTCAACTGCCTGCTACTCATCCCCAGAAGATAAGATATGCATATTATTAGATTTGGATAGAAAACACTCTGAAGTTTCTTAAACTGTTTGAATCGTGTCTGTGTATAACAGGCAGGCGAAACCCTGAGGACAAACCATTCAGATTATTTTTTTTGAGGTCACTCTCTTTTCATGACCAGAAAGGTAGCGTCAGTTTTGTTTTCTTCCTGTATTGAACACAGATCATCCCGTCTTCAATTTTAGCGATTATTTACTTTAAAAATACCTAAAGTGGTATTACAAAAGTAGTTTGAAATGTTTTGGCAAAGTTTACAAGTAACTTTTGAGATATTTTGTAGTCACATTGCACAAGTTGGAACCGGTGTTTTTCTGGATCAAACGCGCCAAATAAATTTACATTTTGGATATATATATCGTCAGAATTAATTGAACAAAAGGACAATTTGTGATGTTTATGGGACATATTGGAGTGCCAAGAAAAGAAGCTTGTCAAAGGTAAGGCATGATTTATATTTTTATTTCTGCATCTTGTGTCACGCCTGCAGGGTTGAAATATGTTTTCTCTCTTTGATTACGGTGGTGCTAGCCTCAGATAATAGCATTGTTTGCTTTCACCGAAAAGCATTTATGAAATCTGACATGTTGGCTGGATTCACAACACGTGTAGCTCTATTTTGGTATTTTACATGTGTGATTTCACGAAAGTTAGATTTTTATAGTAATTTATTTGAATTTGGCGCTCTGCATGTTCACTGGCTTTTGGCCAGGTGGGAAGCTAGCGTTCCACATATCCCAGAGAGGTTAAATAAAGGATGCACTGTGGCTGCAATAGGAACCTCCCCAGAGAGGAGAGTCAAGTTAAGGTCAGAGATATGCTTGGTGATGATAAGGGCAGCAACCTTAAAACTTCTTAGGGATCAAATCCCGTTAACAGGATCGATTTGACAACATCCGGGGAAATGGCAGAGCACCAAATTCAAGTTAAATTATTATAAATATTTAACTTTCATACAATCACAAGTGCAATACACAAAATCAAAGCTTTACTTCTTGTTAATCCAGCCACAGTGATTTCAAAAAGGCTTTACGGCGAAAGCTAACCATGCAATTATCTGAGGACAGCACCCCATCAAACAAACACATGACAATCATATTTCAACCTGCCAGGCGCTACACAAAACTCAGAAATAACTATAAGAAATAACTATATAATTCATGCCTTACCTTTGAAGAGCTTATTCTGTTGGCACCCCAATATGTCCCATAAACATCAGAAATTGTCAATTTTGTTCGATAAATTCCATTGTTATATCTCCAAAATGTCAATTTTGAGAAAAACACCGGTTCCAACTCTCCCAACATGACTACACATTATCTAATAAGTTACCTGTAAACTTTGACCAAACATTTCAAAAAACTCAAGGGCTTTGACATCTCTCACTTCACACTTCAGTGCTAATTGATCAGATCTGTTCTGTTCTAGCAAACTTGGTAGCCCTAACTTAGCAGTCAACCTTATAAAGTAAAATATATCATTGTAATGTATTTTTCTTCTTGGGTTCAAAAGTAGGTTCAGACTAAACATTACTACCTCAATTCTAGGTTGGATGGAGATTTCAGGTTTCTAGTGCTTCTTTTGCTGGTCGATGGTTTGCCAGAGCATTTGCTGTATAGACTTTGGAAAAAATGATATTTTTAAGTATGAATTCTTCCCAGGTAATTTTGTCCAAAATCAGGCTGTAGGTTTGGAGATTTGATTTGGAGTGAATGTTATGTCGTGGAGGGTAATATCCTGTAAATGTCCTCGCAGATAAACTTGGATTTTTCGAACTCTAAATCTACAGTACCAGTCAAAAGTTTAAACACGCCTACTCATTCAAGGGTTTTTCTTTATTTGTACTATTTTCTACATTGTAGAATGATAGTGAAGACATTAAATAACACATGTGGAATCATGTAGTAGCCAAAAAAGTGCTAAACAAATCAAAATATATTTTATATTTGAGATTCTTCAAAGTAGCCACCCTTTAACTTGATGACAGCTTTGCACACTCTTGGCATTCTCTCAATGAGCTTCACCTGGAAAGCAAAATTGTCATATTTGGACTCATCAGACCAAAGGACAGATTTGCACCGGTCGAATGTCCATTTCTCGTGTTTCTTGGCCCAAGGAAGTAACTTCTTCTGATTTATGTCCTTTAGTAGTGGTTTCTTTGCAGAAATTCTACCATGAAGGCCTGATTCATGCAGTCTACACTGAACTGTTGATGTTGAGATGTGTCTGTTACTTGAAATCTGTGAAGAATTTATTTGGGCAATTCCATGCGAGAAATTGCCAAGAAACTGAAGATCTTGTACAACGCTGTGTACTCCGCCCTTTACAGAACAGTGCAAACTGGCTCTCACAACTGAGCAATAGGACAAGTACATTAGGGTCTAGATTTAGATATGTTACTCTAAGTGCGGAAAGCTTAAATATATTTACCATCACATTCATCTGTTTCTCAAACTAGACACTTTAATGTACTTGTCCTCTTGCTCAGTTGTGCACTGGGGCCTCCCATTTCTCAGAACAAGAATAGACTGACGAGTTTCAGAAGAAAGTTCTTTCTTCTGGCCACTTTGAGTGTGTAATCGAACCAACAAATGCTGATGCTCCAGATACTCAACTCGTCAAAAGAAGGCCAGTTTTTTTGCTTCTTTCATCAGCACTACAGTTTTCAGCTGTGCTAACATAATTGCTAAATGGTTTTCAAATGATCAATTAGCCTTTTAAAATGATCAACTTGGATTAGCTAACACAACGTGCCATTGGAACACAGGAGTGATGGTTGCTGATAATTGGCCTCTAATTGCCGATGTAGATATTCCATAAAAAAATCTGCCATTTCCAGCTATAATAGTCATTTACAACATTAACAATGTCTACACTGTATTTCTAATAGATTTGATGTTATTTTAATGGACAAAACAATGTGCTTTTCTTTCAAAAACAAGGACATTTCTAAGTGATCCCAAGTGCTTTTTAACGGTGGTATATATGCTTTTTAATGGTGGTCTATATATATATATATATATATATATATATATATATATATATATATATACACACTGTATATACCACTGTTAAAAAGCTTGGGATCACTTAGAAATGTCCTTGTTTTTGAAAGAAAAGCACATTGTTTTTTCCAATGTTTTTTCCATTAAAATAACATCAAATCTATATATGGATATTGGCTGTACCTTTTTACTGATGCAGTTGTATGTGATAGAAAATAAAGACAATAAACCCAATTTTGCCATTCCATCACCCCAAACTTCCTGACCTGGAACAGCAAGTTTGTTGTTCTCTATAGCATTGATACTGCTAGATACAAGGTCATGGATATTGCAAATGTCTACTGATACGGTTTCCTTATGTTGTGCCAATATAATTAAATTATGGACAACTATGATGATGTTCCAGTATTAAGTATTACACTGGTCAGCTTCCAAGGTTGTAAAGTTTCGATACGTATCCAATTTAGATTTTTTGTGTTGGTAATGCTGCCCAAGTCTTAGAATTTGATTGTCCAGGACATGTGTTACAGAAATTAAATGTTTAAATATCTTCAAGTTCAACAAACTTCTTTGTACTCAAGTGCAAAGTGAACATTGACGAAAGGGCACAAAGAACAAAGAGGTTTGAAGAAACTGTGATGCAAATGTACATTTGCTATATTTACGGGTATCTTTTCAATTAATCCAGAAAGTGTGTGCACCTCAGATCCCATCATTCTTTCGGTCACTGATACTGGCTCTCGCAGAGAAAAGCCACTGCAGCCAAAGTAGCCAGATAGTTTTCATGTGGCTCACTGTAGAAGTGACAGCAGTGCACAGTCCAAACTACAGGACATCCAGGTTCAGCCGTGCTATCCGCCAACAGAGGTGCTAATTAATGCTAATTACACGAGTGGGTCAATTTCGCACTCCACAGTGCATGATCAGCCCCACTATATTACAACATTACCAATAACCACAACCCTGCTCTTAAAAATAGATTCAATCAAAACATTCACATTAAATAATAAATTAAATTTGACTGTGACGATAGGTAAAATGCTCTTAATCATATAATGAATGCTACAATTATAATGTGGTCAATTTAAACTTAGTCTTGGCATTTGAAGACGTAGCAACCAACTACTACAAACAGTATTTTTTGATGTTGTGAGACGTCTATATATTGTAAACACTAATTAACTGCTTAACATGAAACCACATTACAGCACTGGCCTAGGTGTCTGCTGTGACTGCACTGACTATGAATGAGCCTTTTCATATTTAGTAATAACATCCATCCTGTGATTGGATCTGTGCCCACATCCGGTGAAATCCGGTCACAGTAGGCAGGATCTAGTAATATCACCTTCCCGAGTTGGGCTATGAGGCATTCTGGTCATTATAATGCCAAGTGTAAAGAAACCGGGAATAGACAGAATGGTATTGATGGTAATGATAATATCAGTATAAATGTGGTTTATGGACAGTCAGACAGAAGAGTCATGACAAAGGTCATGAAGACAGATAATGCAAAACAAAATGCAAAAACAGACTATATAATTAAGCTGCAGACTAACATATTCTTACATTTGCATGTGTTGCAGGCTTTAATGATAGAAGGCAGCACTTTTGGCAACGTAGTTACAGTTTCCCCACACCATCAGGAGCCACAAGACAGTATTTAAACTCAGTAGAGAACATGTGCAAGGTTGTCACCAGAGGGGCACTTCCATTACGTGACAAAAGTGGAAAGATAATTAGATTTGCTGTTTAGTTAAGCAGCCTGTGTCAGACCTGCAGAAAAAACATAACTGTGACTGGAGGAACTGGGACTTCATGAACCGTGACTGCAAATGAGCCGGTTGGTCTGCCGGGGTCACACATGTTGGATTCACTTTTCTTGCGGAGTGTGTCAAAACTTTAATAAATATGAATCAAGGAGACAAACTTCATTTCTAAATAAACTGAACAAAAATATAAACACAGAATGCAACAATTTCAAATATTTTACTGAGTTACAGTTCATATAAGGAAATCAGTCAATTGAAACAAATTCATTAGGCCCTAATCTATGGATTTCACATAACTGTGCAGGGACGAAGCCATGGGAGGGCCTGGGAAGGCATTGGCCAAACCACTTGGGAGCCAGACCCACTCACTGGGGAGCCAGGACCTGCCAATCAAAATGAGTTTTTCCCAACAAAATTGCTTTTTTAGACAGAAATACTACTCAGTTTCATCAGCCGGTCTCAGACGATCACGCAGGTGAAGAAGCCGGATGTGGAGGTTCTGGGCTGGCAAGGTTACTTGTGATCTGCGATTGTGAAACCGGTTGGACGTACTGCTAAATTCTCTAAAATTACGTTAGAAGCAGCTTATGGTAGAGAAATGAACATAGCATTTTCTGGCAAAAGCTCTGGGGGACATTCCTGCAGTCAGTGTGCATAAAATTTGAGAGAAATAAGCTTTTTGTGCATATGGAACATTTCTGTGGTATTTTATTTCAACTCATGAAACATGGGACCAACACTTTACATGTTGCGTTTATATTTTTGTTCAGTATAATTTCCAGTAAAGTATACTAGTGAGTGCACAATGTGGACCACACTACACATGTACATTACATATGTGGTGTTCGGGTCCACTGGACCTGAGGGTAATAAAAGTGTGGATTAGTGTGTGTGTAGGTGAAAACAAGTAAAAATGAAACCAAAAGGTTTGCTGCATGCCTTCACTCTGTCTTCCTCCTCCCTGGGCTTGCTGTTTCAACATAGCACAAATAACCTGTCTGTCTCTCTGCCTGTCTGCCTGTCTACAGCTTTTCTCGCAACTCTTTACCCTTTGTATTGTGTGAAACTACACAAGGTCTTGCGGATCCTGCACAATGTTATTACAATACATTACTTAGATACATTATTTTGATACATTCTAGAACAATTCAGTGTTTTCCCACACTCTACCCCAGTCACGTGCAAATTGGGGGAGGGACACAATAAATAAAAAGCTTTTGCATGTGTGGCTCCTTACCATAATCAATCAGTATGGCAAAAATAATCTTTGCTCAGAGGGCGTTAGAACTATTTTCCGCAGAGAGAGAAGCTAGTGTGGATGGAGCGTCTTCCACTTAGAATTTTCCGAATATGAGGATCATGTCTCTATCAACTCGGAGTCTGACAGTGAGTTAGAAGAAGAAGATGAGATTGACCCTCAGCCAGCCCCAGGACCAGCCCGTCAACAACCAGCCCATCAGCAGCCTACAGGAGGAGCAATATGGATGTCAAAAAATTGTGAAATTGAATGGTCCTCTTCCCCAAGGAATGGCTGCCAATGTGATAAGGATGCAACCAGGGCCGACGCGGATGGTGGTTACTCATGTTAAGGACATAAAGTCTTCTTTTGAACTGCTCATCCCAGACACCATCCAGAAAATCATTCTGGACTGCACTAATTTGGTGGGAAGGTGTGTTTTTTGAGGGAGATGGAAGGCGATGGACCAAACTAATTTACATGCAAACATTGGGGTTCTTATCCTTGCTGGTGTTCTCAGATCTATTGGGGAATCCACAGAATCCCTGTGGGATGCAGAAACTGGCAGAGAACTTTTCCATGCAAAAATGTCTCTGAAAAATGTCCACATTATTTCCAGGATTATCCGCTTCGATATCCGAGACCCCAGACCAGATCGGCGGCAGAGAGACAAGCTAGCTGCAATCGGGTCAGTGTTGTACAAGTGGGTGGACCGCTTTCCCCTGTTTTACAACCCTGAGCCCAGCGTTACTGTTGATGAGCAGTTTATGACATTTAGGGGCCACTGCCCCTTCAGGCTGTACATACCGTCTTAACAGGCTAAATATAGAATCAAGATTTGGGCTGCCTGTGATGCTGCTTCATCATATATGTGGAACTTGCAAGTGTATACAGGGCAGCCAGATGGAGGAGCCCCTGAGAAGAACCACGGGATGCGGGTTGTCCTGGATGTGACACAGGGTCTCCGTGGCAACAACATCACATGCGATAACTTTTTTTATTCACACAAGCTGGGACTGGAGCTCCTCAAGAGGAAGCTGAGGATGGTAGGAACAGTACAAAAAAAAAGTCAGAGTCCCACCTCAGCTGTTGAATACATGGAACAGGCCTATTCCTCTAAGTTTGTGTTCACGGTAGACATGTCCCTAGTGTCCTACGTGCCAAAGAAAAGCAAAAATGTGGTACTCATGAGTACTCTATATAGGGATGGGAGAATCTGTGACCAGGAACATCAAAAACCAGAAATCATAATGGATTACAATGCCACAAAAGAAGGGGTGGACAATTTAGACAAGCTGGTGACTGGCTATAGCTGCAAAAGAAGAACCCTACGCTGGTCACTTGTGATATTCTTCAATATCTTGGACATCTCGGAGTACAACACATTTGTCATCTGGATAGCATTGAACCCAGATTGGAGCTCTTTCTCGAGACCCCAGCTTCCGCAGCCATCGTGAGGAGGATTCAGGAGGAGGATGCTGGTGCCCCATCCGCCCGACCCACAGAACCAACAACTCCAACACCCGAAGTACGTGTGAGCGATGTTGTTGCATGCGTGTGTGTTCTAGGGCATGTTCTAGGGCTGTATGTAAAATGTGTCCTCCCAATATGTTCAATTCAAAGCAATAAATATCAGTTGTGATGAAAACCTTGTTTAATTTATAATTGTTCAAGATAAACATGATTTATTCCACCCATGAATGGATTATAATCGATTTTTGTTTTAAAGGCAGCACTTTTGGCAACGTAGTTACGGTTTCCAAGTTAAAGCCTTCTCCTCTCTCACTCCTCTTTTGTTTTAAAATCACATTCTATCCGAAAATACTAATAGCGCTTGTATTGATAAATGTGATCTAGCAGAGGAAAATGGCAAATATTAACAATGTATGCTGCCTATATTGCTTGTAATTGATATAAGTCCACATCTAAGTAAATTGTTATGGCTGTATTGTTTTTAAAAACACTAATGTTGTGGGTCCATCAGACCCGCGAACATTGGGTGAATAACAAAAACATGAACACCACACAAGTGCTAATGGTGAACTTCTACAGTATATCCACATTTCTAACTGCCCATGAAGTATATGGGATTCAAATAAATAAAGACAGGAATAAATGATCCCCCCCCACTCTCTTTCTGTGTAACAATATAGAAATTAATTCAAGCACAGTCAGTAATCGACAAGATCAAGTTATTTTGTTATTCATGAAGAGTCGTTACAATATCAGATAAGATTGAACTCTAATCTTTCAGCAGGATTAACCACAAGAGAAGCTGATTCTCAAAATAAATCTATCTGTTTAAGAAGATGTGAGTAAAAAAGGGAAAATTGCAATGCCTCTAAGCCTTTCTTTTGTTTGTTAACACAATGAGGGACAGACTATTATTACTATATAACACACAGTTATACAATGGAATTCAATTGAATTAATATAATCAAGGACCATTTATTCCATGAGAAACCTTTTTACATGAGTAGGTAACTTTCCGAGTATATAGTTTACTTTTTAAAATAAATATATTTGTGTTATTCCTTGATCTCCACGTTGTCTCCCTCTTTGTTACGGATTGCGAGCCAGTTCATGACACCAGGATAATGGTCTAATGCCTCCCATCAAAATGAGCTGGCCCAAGCAAGCACAGGTTACACCTGAAGCATGAGGACTTGCAGCAAGTGGTTAACTTCATCAACAACTATGCAGAGGATAATGAAATAGTGTTACCAGGACGACACCCAGTACACAAACACTTTGGTGGAAAGCTGCTGCCATCCCATGTGACAAAAGCAGCAGTGTGGTGCCTCTACAAGGAATCGATGACAACACTTGGTATGTAAAGCATAAACAACACATTTTGATTATTTAATTGACCTACATCATGATTGGCACTACTTTTATTGATTTCACATTATTTCTGTATTTTCCAGAGGTATGTGTAGTCGTGCTGTCTTCCTTCAGGAATCTGTGGGGAAAATTGCTGCCCCACATCTCAAGCACTAAGCCCAGGACAGACCTGTGCTGGCAGTGCCAGAGGAACAACTATCAGGTCTTCAGATCTGCCATTCTGCCAGAAGCTGTTAAGTCAGGCAAGTTGAAGAAGCAAGAGCAGCATCTCCTGCTTGTTCAGAGTGAGCGGTCTGTCTACCGGAAGATGGTTGCTGACTGCAAGACCACCTGTGAAGACCTGCAGTTGTCTCTGGGGGCCCCTACTGAACTAGCAAGCAAAGACATCAGGATGCATTATAGCTTTGATTTTGCTCAACAAGTGAGCAACATTTCCTCCTTTATACTGATTAAGGACATAGATTTTTTCAGTGTATATCTATCACCGATATTGTTATTGTTCTTGTACATACTGTGTATTATTTTATTTATATTGACACTATCTGATATAGCTACTATGCAAGTAACCATATGGCTGTATCGTTTTCACCTTCTGCAGAGACCCATACTTAGCAAGATGTGGCTGGGGGTTATAGCATTCCTTTCACATGACCCATCATTTTAGACAAGTGTGTCTGGGTAAGTGGCATCTAACATTTAAACAATATTTGTATCTGGACACTTTCTGTTTAACTCGATTTTTTTCCTTATTGTAGGCTACTACTTTTACCACTTTTAGTCTTCATCTTTACTACACTACTCACTGTTTAGCACATGATCTTAGTTAGATGTGAATCCTTAAAGAGATGGATTGGGCTGACTTAAGAGGGTGTGAACAATGCTGAATAAGTGTAGACAAATGAGAGCTCTCCAGTAGATACAGTACCAAAACATTCAACGGCCATTTTCTGAAAAATGAGTTTACAAGTTTATCAACTTTCAAAGCAGAATTACTTGCCCATTGTTCCTCAAATACAGTGTATGATATGCCATTTTGTTGCTCTGAGTCTCTACCTTATCCAATGTATGAAACACAATTTCAAATGTTGCTACGTAAGACCGATTTGAGCCGGTCAGTCACAAATGGGGCCTAATTAGACAATAACAATTTAGTCATTCCAGTGAGATACTAACTTGCTTGAACAAGATACTAAGGGCTTCGGGGCTTCTGGACTCATCTTTATCAAGGGTTCCAATAATTCCCCTGACTGTAGGTTTCAAAACCATTCATTGCATCAACTACCAAATAAATAATTTCTAATTCTAAGATATGTGACATGTTGATATAGGTACTTACTGATGCACAATGAGGAACATAGACAATTCAAGTAGGAACTATGCAAATCTCTCTTATTCCAAACATTTTAGCTGCTAAAGAAAGGCAAACTCATTCAGCAATATTTATAAAAATATATTTCACAAAGTAGGAAACAATACAGGGTATCTTAGATTACATTACAGGGAGTGAATAATTAAACATACACATTTATAAGCATTAAAGCACAGTAGAAAATATGATCTGCATGTAACACTATTTCATATATATTGTTAAGTCTACTGAGAACTGCCATATACTGTATCAGTACAAATTGAGTATGCACGCAGC